>NC_086294.1:3333333-3636363 GCF_963924245.1 Chroicocephalus ridibundus
TTGGTTTGCGTGAAAAGTTAGAGCTGGAGCAATTATTTCGGGCTCTTTGTAAGGGATGGCTACACGTTGGACGGTGGATTTCGAGGTCTTGCAAAGAAGAGCGCCCTTCCTACCCTTCAGTCCCAGCAGCGAGTTTGAAGCATTACCTTTTCCTACGTGGATTTATCGGGACTTAATCGAGGCTCCGTCCTCGGCGGGTGGCCTGGCACAGGGACCGAGCAGCCGGCTCGCAGCCCGGGAGTCTCGCCACCGCTTCCCGTGCCCTCTACGCCCAGACCATGCTGCTCCCGTCATGCCGATCATTTAGCTAGCGTCTGCCTCAGACATTTAAATGGAAAAATCGCCTCACACGATGCATTTATTTGATTAATGCAAAAGATGTCCTCCAAATCCTGAATCCAAACATCCCAACTGGAGCTTTGCGGCAACGCCCCCCCTGCCCCGTGCCGATGTAAGCCTTGGGAGTTCATGCTTTCCCAAGCTGGAGGCAAAGCAGGGTTTTTTCTGGTCCGGACAGAGAGGAGGGCTCAACCGCTCAGCGACGGGGCGAGTTTGCACCCCATGAGCCCGAAACCCTGGGGCTGCTGCCGGCGGGGGCGGAACCGCAGCACAAGCGGAGCTCTTGGCACATCCAAACCCTCCGGTCTGCGGCAGGGCAAGGATAAAAGGAGCTTTTTTTGAATTTGGCTCCCTTATTCCAGCTAGATAGAGCTATTGCCCGGCTTGAAGAGAGCTGGCCTGGACCCTGCTGGCTTCGGCTCGCGTCTACCGCGACAGACGAGAGCAGGGCTGCCCGCTTCCACCCGAAAGCGAACAACCCGCGTCCAGCAGGTGCTGAAAATATCCGCAGGGAAAAAAAAAACCAAAGCCAATTAAAGAAATGAAGGGCTGCTGGGGGAGGCCAGGTGGTTGAGGACTTGAGGAGGGCGAGGACAGGAGCTGGTAAGGGCTTTTCTGGGTGGGGGACGCTGGGGGAGGGCAGGATGGAATGGTGTGGGTTGGGGATGATGCTGTGCTCTGGTGTTTCTAGCTCGGCGTGAAGGAACCGTCTCCCCGCTCCCACGTGTAAGCGGAGCCCCTGGGCTCTCTCTGCCCCTTTTTATCTCCCCTCGGTTCCCGTTTCAGGTCCGTGAGGCGGCGTGTTCGTAACCTGACTGCCTGGGCTGCTGGGGTGGGAGTAGGGAGCCCTACAAGGACTTTTTACCTGCTTTAATTAAGCTGTTTTTTAACAGGAAATCTCCTTGGGTAAAATCTAGCCCACATAACAGCTAGTAGCAAAACTTTATTGTCTATAGAGGAGCTCGGATTGTCCCTAATTAGTCTTTGATAAGCCCGTTATATTTTTTTTCCTGGCTCTCCGGACCCCAGGGCTCTGACTGGAGAGCGGGGCTCGCTCTCATCCTTGGTGTGTGAAAACTTGCTCTGCTTTTGCTGGAGGCGCCCGGTGCGGGTGCTGCCCAGCACGGTGTCCTGTCCCTGTGCCGTGGCAGAGGCGTAGTGCCAGCCCATGGGAAGCCGGGACTCTGCTGCCATCCCCAAATTGCCGCATGTGGCTGGGAAATCCCTGCAGATGCGCGTGCCGATCGCGCCGCAAAGGTGGGTCCGAGCTGGGTGAGATCTCTGTAAATGCTTGAACCCATCCCTCGTGTCTCTATCTTCTTTGCCGATGTGGCTTTTGCCTTGTCCCCTCGTTTGGGGTCTCAGCCTTAAAATCGACGTTAGCGCTGGCTGGGAGGCAGGCGGCTGCAGGAGCCGCGGGAAGGGCAGCGATGGCCGAGGTGGTTCTGGGGACGGGCAGGGCTCCGGCGCCGCTCCGGTTCCACGTCGCCTTCCTTTGCTGCCCCGCTTGTAGTGCTGGGGAAAGAGCCAGGCTGAACGAGGCTGGGGCTTTACTGTTGGGGGTTTCTTTTAATGTTTCTTCCTTTTTTCTTTTTTTTTTCTTTTTTTTTTTTTTTTAATCAATAAGCCAACTTTGAAACAGAGGCAGTGAGTTTCCCAGCTGGTTTCTTCAGGGGGTCTCAGTGACCGCGATAGCTGGCAGGCACTCATAGGGTTCTGCATTTTGTACAACTGAGCCTAAATCCCACCGTATTTACCAGAAGGTGCGTTATATTCTGGCTGTATGCGTTATATTCTGGTTGTTCCTTGTTTTCTGGCTTTCAAAAGTGTTGGAGATGCTCGTGGAAGTTGACAGCAGCATCAGCAATGGTTTTGCTGTGGATTTCATGGTTCTGGTAGCTCAGGGTGTTGGAGCGGTGTTGGACACACACCCTGGGATGACCCAGGGCCACCCACCTCCACGTCTGCGGGACCTTCAGGCAAACGGGTCGAACCCTAAAGGCGCAGTGGGTTTGGTGCTCCCCGTGTGCATCTCCTGGCAATTACGGTCCGGGAAGGAGCAATGAACCTTTGTGTGTCTCAACGTGAAAATCTCGGTTGGCGTTGGAGGGGAAAAAATCCACGAACTGTTGCTACCACCTCAAATTAAGGAGGAAGGTCTGGCAGTGCAGCCTCCCTGGGGCTCACAGCTGGCGAATGAGACCCAGCACTCGTTTAGGTTTAAACCTTGACTCTGCAAAGCAGTCACTGGTCCATGGGCCACCTCCATCGGTGGCTGCGTCCCTCCCTGTCCCACCAGCTGTCTGTGGCCCCGGGTGGCTGCAGAAGTGGGGTATCCATCCTGCGGTCAGGCTGGTGATGGCCCTGGGGAGGCACCCGGAGCAAGGGGGCGAGTTGGAAGAGCTTGCTGTTGTATGGAGCAGCTTGGTTATTGAGAACCTTGCTGACCACCTGCTACGGCCTGCCCAGCAGCACGTTTTAACGACCGGGAATAAAAATTTTGGTAAAATGCTGGGGTGAGCCTTCGGGACGTTTCAGCCCTTTCCCCTGGGGACATATTAAGCAGGCTGTTTGCTCAGGCGGCAGTCGATGCAGTGTTGGCCTGGCTAAACAAACAGCCGAATCCAGTCCAGACCTCCTTCAGAAAACCATCCATCTCTTTTTTCTTTTAAAACAAACAAAAAAAAATAAGAAAAATCTGTGTGTTTTCTCCACGCTCTGCAGCAATCCTCATGCACCTCGGGGTGGGCAGCCCTCGAGGCTGCAGCCAGGCTCCAGACCCCACGGTGAGGGACACCCGAAGCAAGACCTTGCCTGCTGGCTTCACACGGAGCCAACCTTCAGCCCGGCAAGCACCAGGTGAGATTTGTCGCCTTTACTTTCCAGCGGTGGGGCTCAGTCCGAGTAGCGCTCAGTGGGCACTACGGAGCCCTGGCTGAGTCCTGCCGCTGCCCTGAGCCCGGGCAGGGTGTTCTGCTGGGGTTTTTCCCCTATGGAGGAGGACTTGGTGCTCATCACAGCATCACCTCTGTTAGGTCATGCCCTCTTGTGCTCAGGACAATGCCCAGTGCTCACCAGTCAGCCCCATTTGTTTAGGGAGCAGTCCCAGCACAGTCCTCTCCCTGCCAGGAGGGACCCCAGCGCACGTGTCAGCTCTCCTGAGATGATCGATGAAGTCGCTCCAGAATTTGTCTCCCTTTCGCATCTGCGTGTTCTTGCTCAAATGACCTCATTTCTGGTTTGGGATGTCCTGCCGACAGCTGAGATGGGCTGCAGGGGCTGATCCGGCCAACACAAACCCCTTACTCCGAGGTGCTGCCTTCAGCTGCTCGGTGCAGGAGACACCAGTGAACCCGCAGCATCCTCCTCCTCCTCACCCAGGGGTTAACCCATAGTCTCACTGACCAGGCGTGATGTTGCACTCCTTGCTGAGTGTCCCGCAGATCTTTTGCTGCTGATTTCAGACTGGTCTCAAAGTTGGAGACCCCTAGGTTGGTCTGAGTCTCTGCCATGGTGCAGGGCAGCACCAGGGATCCTCTGGAGCTCTCTGGTGGGATGGGACTTGCAGAGGACGGGATGGGACGTTAACAGGACTTCAGCAGGACATCTCTCATGAGCCACTGAAGTGTCTTCTGGCTGTTCTCAGGACCTCTCTGGACTGGAAGAATAAGGATACTCAGACCCTCCACTATCATCAGGTGCCTCTGAAACACGTGCAGATGGGTTCTTCACTGACAGACCTACGGCAGTCTGGCTGGGAGACTGAGACATCCCAGTGCCACCTCCTCGGCAGCCCGGCCAGCGCAGGTAGGTGCTGGACACCTTCTTTCTGTGCTCTGCTCAGTCTCCAGGCTTTCCTCGCAGGTCACCTTTAGGCATTTCCATCCAGATACCCTCCTGACAGCCTCGTCCAACGTGCTGTAGCTGGAGTACAAGATTTTTGCCATCAGCCACGGGTCTGTAGGTCGCTGACGCCTCCTGTGCCTCTTGCCCATGAGAGACAGCACCTTTGGCATCTGGCTCTTGGGGCTGCTGGTGGCTCTGGGCTGCGATGAGCGGCGGCGTTTGGGCTCTAGGTGTAGGTGAAGGAGATGGCAGCAATCATGATGGGTTCTGGTGGCCTGGAGAGCAGAGCAGGCTCCTGTCCTGCCCGCGCTCCCCGCGCTGGTGGAGTGAGGGATCGGGCAAAGGGGTTGGTCGCTTTGGGAGAGGCCATAACGAAGTGAGAAAAGCTTCCTTTGAAGAGTCTTGTTGAATTTTTAGGGTTTGATTAAGGGCTCCCTCTGAGGCAGGCAGGGACATCAGAGGCATCTTGAAAAGGGGAAAAATAAATGTAACCTGCTGTTACGCTTAAGAGAGAAAATGATGGATCCCAAAGACTCCTAATGCTCACTCCGGCCACTTTAAAGCCTCCAAGATGGCAACGTCATTAGCTACACAGCAGGACGAGCATTATCTCTGCCTTCCAGTTTCCCTGTCCGAGTCATCCAAAACCCCAGAAGCACCAGGAGACGATCCCAGGCGGGTGTTTCTGCAGCTGATCCCCGCAGCGGGAGGCGGTGGGCGCAGCTGGCTGAGGCGTGGGCTTTCCTTGGCCTGCTCTCATGGCCAGCCCACCGCGTGAAGGACATCAACGCCCTGGAGTCACAAGAATTATTTCTGGGTTTGGTTTTCCCCCCCCCGCCTCTCCCCAATTCAAAAGCTTCTCACAGTTTCACAATTGCAAATCACAATCTTATTAAGGATTGTTCTTTCATCAGTACCTGCACGGGCTGTTTTGGAGGTTTACGGCATCCGTACCAATTGGCTGCCTGGGAGAATGTATTTACCCTGTAATTTGGGACCTGGTGTGCAGGAGGAGAGTAAATATTTAAAGCCATCAGGCCGAGGTTTCCAAAGGGCTCTAAAGAGATCGATTTCCCCAAAACCCCTGCGACTGCAAATGGAAATTTCGTGCCAGCTTCCTTTCAGCCAGCATTTCCCAGAGAGTCTAAATGTGGATCTCAGATGTACTTGACGAAGTCGGGACTTGCCGTTCCCGCGTTAGCCGCTGTGCCGAGATCCCTCTCCTCCTTCCCGGGAGCTGAAGCACCCGGGCTGCTAGCACCGACATGCTGTTCTGCTCAGACATGCCACGCTGTAGCTTTTTCTGCTATTCGGGATGTCTGATCGTGTTTTTCCTGTCGGCTCCCTCTATGCATCCTCCCTCTCCTTTTTTCTTTTTTTCCGACTGAGGGTAAAATCTGGCATCTCCAGCTCAGAAGTGCCGGGATCTGGGGTAGGAGGAGGCTCCCAGCTCTGTTTGGCAGGCTTGCGGGAGGCTCCGGCTGGCTCGTCAGCCGGGATTACACAGCGTGGTGGTGGAGCTCTCCTTGAGAGCCTCCACCCCTGGACACAGCCCCAAGTTGGGCACGACACCACAACCAGCACCACGCCAGGGCTCAGCCTGCTCCCAGCCGGTGGGTGCCTGGCCACGGAGCAAAGCCCGGCACAGGGATACGTGACCACGGTCCTTCCCTGCAGACAGCAGTGGTGTCCTGGTTTGAGCGACGCAGGACTAATTCCTCTTCTAATGCTTGGGAAAACCGCACTGCTAGAAGACTCTAGTGTCGGAATTTGTGAAAATATTTACTTTCTAGCCAGCTCTGCGGTGCGGGTTTCAAGGTCTCGGTGTTTTCGAGCTCCCCAGGTGCAGGGACGAGGAGGAGCGAGACCCGGGCACTTGACCCAAGCTGCCAACAGGGTTATTTCATACCAGGAACGGCACATTCAGTAGAAATTGGAACGTTTGCTGAGGAGCTCCCTCCCTCCCTGGCTGCCATCCTGAGCACTCCTCGCCCCGGTGCCGGAGCCCTGAGCCCTTCCCTTCCTCCCGCAGCCGCAGCGCTCGCAGGGTCCCACCTTGGCTGTCCCTGCGGGGAGTGCACGGCTCCTGCTGGTGGGACGGGCTGGGCATAGTCCTTGTCTATTTTATATTGGTACGGGGACCAGTACTGGTTCTGTGGTGTTATTGATGGGAATTATCTAGCCTTATCCTATTAAATCTGTTTATATTTCAACCCTGGTGTTTCCACGTTTTTCCCCAATTCCCCCTTCCCGGGTGGGGAGGGCTCATTGGGTGAGAGAATTGTCTGAACGACAAAAATTGTTGTTGGGTTTCTCAAACCATAACAAGTGGCCACAGCAAGCCCCCTCTTCACCCCCCATCAATTCACGTGCACTGGGGTGATTTGACAGGGGGAGTCTTGCTGCTGCTTTGGGAGCCTCCTGCGGGGCTGCGCCTCGGGTGGTGGCACCAGGAGTTCGTGCTCTTGCTGCGAAGGTCCCTCTTCCCCTCACCTCAGGCTGTCCCCAGGCTTTACGCGATGGCTGGTACGTCCCAGGCCGTGCTCAGCCTCTCCGTCCATCCCCAGCAGGTCACCACCAAGGGAAATAGTCCATGAATGACAACTGTTAATTGAGCAGACGATGCACCAGGCAGGGATTTGGGGAACCTATGCGCTTTTGCCTACTCGAGCACTGACCCGATACCTGCGTTACTGCTGGTATCTCCTTCCCGCTCCGGTTTGTCACATCCCTGTGTGTCCCTGCCCAAACAATTTGTGCTATGTATAATTCTGGTGGTTTTCCAGGGCTGGATATTAACATTAGCAAGGAAGGACTTGATGCCGTGGAGCACATTGGGCTTCTTAAGCACATGCAGGAGGTGAGGACCAGAAGGACAGACACCCTGGAGCCTTCAGGTGGCATCCCTACCCACCCATCCTCCTCCTCTCACCACTCCTGGTACCTACCCGGAGGCGAGCAGCCAGGTGGCACCAGATGATCACAGCACGTGAACCACCACAGCTGTGGAAGGGGTGGGTGCCCCAGGCTTGGGGGGGGATCACCAGTGACCCCTGCTTGTGTGGGGCACCCCAACCAGCTGGGCTTGAAGCCAAAGAAGTATCGTGTGGGAATTTGGATCTTTCCTTTGTGATGACAGCAATCGTTCCTGTCTCATGGCAGTGAACTTCAATAATAGTGGGAGAAGGAGGCGATTCTCCCCCTCTGCTCTGCTCTCGGGAGACCCCACCTGGAGTACTGTGTCCAGCTCTGGAGCCCTCCAACATAAGGAGGACATGGACCTGTTGGAGTGGAGCCAGAGGAGGCCCCGGAGATGCTGGGAGGGCTGGAGCCCCTCTGCTGTGGGGACAGGCTGAGAGAGCTGGGGGGGTTCAGCCTGGAGAAGAGAAGGCTCCAGGGAGACCTTGGAGCCCCTTCCAGGCCCTAAAGGGGCTCCAGGAAAGCTGGGGAGGGACTCTGCATCAGGGAGGGGAGCCATGGGACGAGGGGGAATGGCCTTAAGCTGAAGGAGGGGAGATTGAGATGAGATCTGAGGCAGAAATTGTTTGCTGTGAGGGTGGTGAGCCCCTGGCCCAGGTTGCCCAGAGAAGCTGTGGCTGCCCCATCCCTGGAGGGGTTCAAGGCCAGGTTGGACGGGGCTTGGAGCAACCTGGGCTGGTGGGAGGTGTCCCTGCCCAGGGCAGGGGGTGGCACTGGCTGGGCTTTAAGGTCCCTTCCAACCCGAACCATTCTATGAGAGCCCTTTACCTCCTCGGATGCCAGAGCAGATGGGCACCATTACCTCGGCGTTGGTGGCAGGGACGTGGGGCAGAGAGAAGGGGCTGACTCCGCAGGGGCTGGTACAAGGCAGGTCTCCTGCTCCCAGCCGGGACTCGGCCCCTGAAGCCGCTCCTCTTACAGACTCGGGAACGTTTCCTCGGCTCAGCCCAGAAATGCTAAAACAGGCTCTGCCTGAGCTTGCCCGAGGCCAAGCGTGTGCTTGTGAGCGATTGCACGCCGCGGCAGGCAAACTCTCCGGAATAAGGCCAAAGAGCACCGTCCCCGAGGCGTGCCGGCGAACACTGGAAGAGCGCCGGCTCCAAAGAAAAATCGAGCAGGAGGGAAAGAAGAAACATAATGATGTCAGTGCAAACCCGGGCTGAAATGATGTGAGTGAAATCCCCGACGATGCGATGCCAAGACAAATAAAACCCAACAGAACGTCAGAAAAGCAAATTGTAATAAACAACATGGAAGGAGAAGAAGAAAAGGACTAATAATGTGGAACAGGCAGAAGAAAAGGCAAGGGATCGGTAGAGGCGAGTGGCATCAGACCAGGTGGTGCGAATCCCCAGGCCAGCCAGTCACCGGGAAAAAGCCCGGAGGCGGGGATGGGGCCGCGGAGGCATGGCGGGCTGGCGGGGACCTGCCACCCAAACAGCCGTCCAAGGGCAGGAATACACTCGTCCGAAGAGCAGAAGGTAAACTGCGAGGCAGAGAGATGTCCTGCCGAGCGCCAACAGCCAGGGCTCCTGGAAATGCAGCTGTTAGAGGCGGATCGACGCGTAGTGCCAAAGAAAGCGGAGCTGGGACGAGCGCTGGGGACAGGGACCTGGCTCCGTGCGCGCTGGGGCAGGGTGGCTCCCAGCACAGGGCTGGCCAGGTGCCTTTGCCACGGGGCCGCCAAACAGTGCGGCCACCCGAGGGACCTCAGCCACCCCATTCTGCAGACGGGGAAACCGAGTCACGGGGAGGGAAAGGCAGCACGCCACGTCCCTGCTTTCAGGTGCCGTCCTTGGTGTCCTCCCAACCCTGTTCCCGTGCCGGGGCCAGGATGGAAGTGGGAGCATCACCCAGACACAGCCCTATTGTCACCGTCCCATCCCTGCCACCCCCCTCCCTTGCCTCTCCTCTCAACCTCCACTTGCCTTTTACTACGGGTGAAAAGCGAATTATAGAGCAAACCTCGATTTCCGCACTTGCCCTGGTGGAAGCACCAGTAAGCGCCTGGCCCAGGGTCGGGCAGCGCTGGGGAGGTGGGAAGGTCACCGGGAACGGCAGAGCCGGCCACAACCGCTCCTTCCCGCGGCGCCGGGGCCGCGCAGGCAGCCCTCCCCAGCACGAAGCCCTCGATGATAAATTCATGCCGCACGCCTTACAATAAATGGAGCTGTGGAGACAATAGCAACCCTGGTACATTTAGTACATAAATAACTTTAAAATATCAGTAATGTGGAAGGGAGATCTCTGTCATTTCACTGCAGTACTTTTCCATCAACCTCACGTGCTGCCTGCCCCGCGTTTCGTGGCCGAGCGGGGAGGGAGGGATGTGCAGGCAGGGAGGGATGTGCAGGCAGGAGGGACGTGCGGGCAGGAGGGATGTGCGGGCAGGAGGGATGTGCAGGCAGGGAGGGATGTGCAGGCAGGAGGGATGTGCGGGCAGGAGGGATGCGCAGGGAGGAGGGATGCGCAGGGAGGGATGTGCGGGCAGGAGGGATGTGCAGGGAGGGATGTGCAGGCAGGAGGGATGTGCGGGCAGGAGGGATGCGCAGGGAGGAGGGATGCGCAGGGAGGGATGTGTGGGCAGGAGGGATGTGCAGGGAGGGATGTGCAGGCAGGAGGGATGTGCGGGCAGGAGGGATGTGCAGGCAGGGAGGGATGTGCAGGCAGGGAGGGACGTGCAGGCAGGAGGGATGCGCAGGGAGGGATGTGCAGGCAGGAGGGATGTGCAGGCAGGGAGGGATGTGCGGGCAGGAGGGATGCGCAGGGAGGGATGTGCAGGCAGGAGGGATGTGCAGGCGGGAGGGATGTGCAGGGAGGGAGGGATGTGCAGGCAGGAGGGATGTGCAGGCAGGGAGGGATGTGCAGGCAGGAGGGACATGCGGGCAGGGAGGGATGTGCAGGCAGGAGGGATGTGCAGGCAGGGTGGGATGTGCAGGCAGGGAGGGATGTGCAGGCAGGAGGGATGTGCGGGCAGGAGGGATGTGCAGGGAGGGATGTGCGGGCAGGAGAGATGTGCGGGCAGGAGGGATGCGCAGGGAGGAATGTGCAGGCAGGTGGGATGTGCAGGCAGGGAGGGATGTGCAGGGAGGGATGTGCAGGCAGGGTGGGACGTGCGGGCAGGGAGGGATGTGCGGGCAGGAGGGATGTGCAGGCAGGGAGGGATGTGCAGGCAGGGAGGGATGTGCAGGGAGGGATGTGCAGGCAGGGTGGGACGTGCAGGCAGGAGGGATGTGCAGGCAGGAGGGACATGCGGGCAGGAGGGATGTGCGGGCAGGAGGGATGTGCAGGCAGGAGGGATGTGCGGGCAGGAGGGATGTGCAGGGAGGGATGTGCGGGCAGGAGGGATGTGCAGGGAGGGATGTGCAGGCAGGAGGGACATGCGGGCAGGAGGGATGTGCGGGCAGGAGGGATGTGCAGGCAGGGAGGGATGTGCGGGCAGGGAGGGATGTGCAGGGAGGGATGTGCAGGCAGGAGGGATGTGCGGGCAGGAGGGATGTGCAGGGAGGGATGTGCAGGCAGGAGGGATGCGCAGGGAGGGATGTGCAGGCAGGAGGGATGTACAGGCAGGAGGGATGTGCAGGCAGGGAGGGATGTGCAGGCAGGAGGGATGTGCAGGCAGGAGGGATGTTCAGGGAGGGATGTGCGGGCAGGAGCAAAGCAGGGCTTGCCCAGGTAGGGCCAGGCTGTTTGTGTGCAACCAGGGCAGCCAGGGAGGACGTGGCTTCACCTTCCAACACCTTCATCCAACCTTCTGGGTTTGGGTTTATGCTGGGTTAATTTTGCGCTACTGCCCTTTAACGAGATGGGGAGAAAACCTCACCCCACCCGTGAGCGGGGATTTTGCTGTGAGCTTTAATGAGGCCCTGGCTCGAAGCAGCAAATATACCAGTTTTCCTTTTAATTTCATCAGGAAATCTCTGCTCTTGAAGGCTGAGTGACAGCGGGAAAGCTGAGAAGTCACCTGGGAGGAATCTGAACCAGGACGGACAAAGCCCAAGGGAAGCCTCTGCTCCTCTCCATTTTCCTCCTACGCCCTCGCCAGCCCGTTCCTGGGGGCTCAGGGTCAAGGACATCCCAAAACCGCCCTGTCCCCATCCCATCTCCTGCCTCTCGACCTCCTCCCAGTGGGGACAGACTCAAAAATAGTGCTACCAAAGGCATTAGTCATGCGGGGAACGTCACCCTGCAGCGGGATTCATCCCTCCTCTGTAAATAACTCCTTCCTGCAGCCTCAGTTGGAGGATTATTTATATCTGGCAAAACTCCTCCCCGGCAGGAGAGCGATGTGAGGCCACGATGCTCCGGAGAACACCTCGGCATGAGGGACGTGGACGTTGCCCTCCACGGGGAGATGTGATGGGGTGGCTCTGGGCTGGAACACCCGCGGGCAGTGGGGCTGAGCCCGCCTGGGATTGATGCTCTAAAGGAAAAGCCTCTCGCGTCGCCAGGCTTCCCGGAGCCCCAAACCCAGCTTAAAGGTGGGGTTTGGGGGCTGGCAGCTCTCAACCCAGCTTGGGGGCACGTCAGCCTGCCGAAGGATCCCTCCAGCGCCGCTGGGTGTCCCCCACCACGTGCCATTTGGGGGCAGCCGCTCGCATCTCCGCTGGGGGTTGGAGTCGGCGCTGCCTCTCGGCGCCGGGGGTTTCATCCCCACGGGGTCCCAACGCGCCCAAATGCGCCGCCGGAGACGCAGCTCTGACACCAGCCAGGGCAGCACGTACCACCTAGGAGTTACTTCCCTTCCCTTTAAATATTGTGCATCGAAGATTTTATGCACGGGTGCCTTCTGCAAATTAAAAAAAAAAAATAAGCAGGAGGAAAAAGGAATAAATATTTAAACGGTAAGAGGCCCATTTAGCCTCTCACAAACATCTATATCCCGGAGCAGTTTCTCGGCGAGCAATTTGTGTTTCATTACGAGGAGAGTGGACATGTGCTAGCAAAATCCATCCTTTGTTTATACCTCCGGTGACCGAGGCGCTAAGCAGCCTTCCCATCTTTTTACGGCAGCCTCCCAGCAAATCAACCCGCTCCATGGCCCATTAAAGCCTTTAATCAGCCACCTCGGTGGGTGACTCACAGCGGCCGAAACCACAAACAAACCCCCGCCAAGGCGCTGGGAGGGCCCAGCGCCAGGGTTTGGGGAACGCATCCTGCTTTCAGCGGGGTTCGGTGGGATGGGGGTCCCAGCAGCGTCCCGCTGTCCCCCAGGTGCTGCCTCGTCTCTGCAGGGGTGGGGGTGGGGGGATGAAGATGCTCCCCGAGCATCCCGGCGAGGCAGGAGGGTTCGGATGCTGCGGAGCTGTGCTGGGGGCGGGTACGGAAGGGGGCTGTGGACAGGCTTCTCCCCCCGGGAGCGAAACCCCACGGCGTGGGGCTTGGGCACGTCCCGCTGATGGCAGGGATGGGGGTCGGGCGGTTTCATGGGGTTGTATCCCAGAGGATTTGGGATCTGCCCTTCTCCGGATTCTCCTCATGGAGAGGCTCAGGCTGGCAGGGATGGGACCCAGCCCCAATCCTGCCCAAGCCCTGGCCGCCGGAGGTGGGGGAAGCAGGAGCTTGGCCCTGTTTGTCCCTGCGGCGAGGACGGGAGAGGTGGGAGCAGCAGCGGGGCTGGTCCCCAACCCGCGCGGGGCTGGACTTGTCCCCCAGCCACCCTCACGCCGCCCGGGTAAGGCAAGGAAAAACCACCTCACGTTGATGCTTTGCGCCCGGGTCCGGCCCCTCTGCCCCAAACGAGAAGTCTAATTAGGGCCGGTGTTAGGAGGGCTGTCCCCCGCGCGGGTGATACAGACCCTGCGTGCAGCTACGGGCCCAAGGAGGGGACGGCTGGGTTTAATCAGCCCTCCCCGCTGAAGGATTAACAGCAGCAATCTTGTTTCCAGCCAACCTCCAGATGATACAACATAATAAGACATATAACAGCCCCTTGGAAAAAAGAAAGTTATAGTTCCCACAGCAACCGTAACTCAGCCATGTTACACATATATATATATTAAGGCATAAATTTAACAACATATATTTTAATGCAAAATACCAGCAATGCACACGGGGACAAATAACAGCGGTTGAGGGATCCATAACGTTTGGTTCTTCCCTGCTCGAATCTCACCAGCAGCAGCACGGTGAGGAAGATGAGGAGAGCCCGGTCTTCCTCCCGCTCCCGCGTTCCGGCACGGGGCGCAGGGCAGGGACACGCACAGGGACCCCCGTCCGAACACCTAGAGGTGGTCACCCACGTGGCACGACGCATGGAAAAGCTGTTAAAAAAAAAAAAAAGGATAACACCGCATCTCACGGGGCACCACCAAACGCGCTCGGATGCGGCAAGGATTTCTCCGGTTGCTCATCAGCTGAATGCGGAATGAGATCCTTTCAACGGATTTCTGGGGCTGGTTTTTCGTTGGGTCTTCTTTTTTTTTTTTTTTCTTTTTTTTTTTTCCCCGACTATCTGGTAGAATGGCACAACGGGGACGTAATTCTCTATTACATTTTATGAAATGGCTCAAACCCATGCCGTTTTAGCTCATTTTGCCAGCCGTCTTCTGGCCGCCGGCAGCAAAGCGTGCGCGGCGCTTTTTCCCCGCGAATGCCGCGCGGGTTGCTCCTGACGGCTTGCAGGGGATAATTGCAGCCGCAGTAACAGAAAACATTGCGTGGGCAAGCGCCGGTCTGGTGGCTGCCTCTCCAGGTCCCTTGCAAAGAGAGGTCCCCTGCTCCGGTCCCCTCAAAACGGAGCAGCGTGGCCAGCGGGATGCATCCGCACCATCGCTGCTTTCCCTCCCAGCCATCCAAAACCTCTCCTGGAGGAAATTCCTCTGGATGAGGAAAGAGGGGGGGGGTTAAAGCACACTGTAAAAGTGCCGGGAAGGCTCTGAGCAAGTGTAGGGCGCTGCACCTGGGGAGGAATAACCCCCCGCACCAGGACAGGTTGGGGGTGACCTGCTGGAGAGCAGCTTGGTGGGAAGAGACCTGGGAGTCCTGGGGGACAACAGGGTGACCATGAGCCAGCAATGTGCCCTCGTGGCCAAGAAGGCCAATGGCATCCTGGGGGGCATCAAGAAGAATGTGGCCAGCAGGTGGAGGGAGGTCATCCTCCCCCTCTGCTCTGCCCTGGGGAGGCCACAGCTGGAGTGCTGGGTCCAGTTCTGGGCTCCCTGGTTCAAGAAGGACAGGGAACTGCTGGAGAGGGGACAGCAAAGGGCTACCAAGATGCTGAGGGGACTGGAACACCTCTCTGATGAAGAAAGGCTGAGGGATTTGGGTCTCTTCAGTCTGGAAAAAAGACAGCTGAGGGGGGACCTTATCAACACTTATCAATACTTCAAGGGTGGGTGTCAGGAGGATGGGGCCAGGCTCTTCTCAGTGGTGCCCAGCAACAGGACAAGAGGTAATGGGCACAAACTTGACCATAGGAAGTTCCATCTCAACATGAGGAGGAACTTCTTTGCTGTGAGGGTGGCAGAGCCCTGGCACAGGCTGCCCAGAGAGGTGGTGGAGTCTCCGTCTCTGGAGACATTCCAAACCTGCCTGGACGCGTTCCTGTGCCACCTGCTCTGGGTGACCCTGCTCTGGCAGGGGGTGGGACTGGATGATCTCCAGAGGTCCCTTCCAACCCCTGCCATCCTGTGATTGGGGTCCTGACGTGGCACAGCTGTGCCCAGGGCTCCTGCTGCTGGGGCAGGTGGGAGCCGCCTCGTTGGGGACCTCCCCCCTTGGGTTGGGAGATGCATTTCAGCTGAGCCCCTTGGTCCTTGCCGGAGCTGTGGGGTGGCTTTGCCGTGGGCCTCACCAGCCCTGTCCTGTGGGCATGGTCCCTGGTGTGTCCTTGGCTCTGCTCCATCGCTGCGACCTGGCGAGCCCTGTGCTGTGGCCGGGGCTATCAGCGGGCTGGCTCGGCTCATCTCCCGCAGGTACCGTGGGTCTGCACCTTGGTGGGGTGGGGGGGTGGGGTCCCTGAAGTGGGGAGATGCCTGCTTCCTCTGCTCGTAGTGTTTTATGCCAATGTCTTACCTCTACGTGGCTTTATGTCACCTCGGTGTGGCGGTAACAGGAGCCGAACTGGCCGCAGCTATGGCTGCTGGTGCCCGAGTGGCTGTGGTCTGAGGTAGCCGCGTTTGCACTTAAATGAATTTGCTTAATTGCATCCTCCGTCCCCCCGTTGTGGTCTGCGCTATGAAGCTTTGGGGTGCTGCCGTGTCCCCTCTCCCGAGACCCAGCCGGGAGGCAGAGCCGGGCCGGCTGCAAGTCTGAATTTTGCAATGCCTGATTTTTAAAAAAAAAATAAAAAAAAAAAAAAAAAATCTCTGTCTGTATGCGCGCTGTTTACAAAGCAATCCCAGCTAATCTCCCTATCTAGCCAGGGCTTTAGGATGTCCTTCCAGCAGGGATTTGTAGAGTTTGCTACGGTTATTTCCTAAGAATGCATTACCCGGGGTTTCGGATGAATAATGTAGGTCCTTGTTCAGCAAGTTACTTACAAATGTCGAACCGTAAACCGCCGAAGTCAATGGATCTGCTTGTGTACTTAAAGTTAGGCACAGGCTTAAGTGCTCCAGTAAATCAGGGCCTTATAGCCTGATCTGGCACTCCTAATAAGGTCTGCTGGTATAAATAGCAAACGCTATTGACCCAAGGGTACGTTTGCCTTGGTCAATGCCGCATCCTGCACGATGAACGCTGGCGGCACCGAAACCGAAATGTCCGTGTGGCTCTGCGCTGGCTGTCCTCCTTCCCACAAACTCCAAAGTACCGACGCTCCTGCCAGCGGGTCTGCGTTTTGCTGTCCTGGGGGGCTTTTAATCTTAAACCCCAGCTCTAAGGAGCTCTAAGGTCGTCCTCTCCCTCCCGGAGGTGATGGATACGGGTGCTGAGTGCCCTTCCGGGAGGGGCTGAGCCGACCAAAGGGTTTGCTGCTGCCAGGAAGGGGGTGGGCAGTGTTGGAGCTCGGCTCCTCCACTGCAGCTCTCTGGGGACTCTGGAGCAGGGAGGGGAGCCATAGGACGAGGGGGAAGGGTTTTAAACTGGAAGAGGGGAGATTTAGATGAGATCTGAGGCAGAAGTTCTTTGCTGTGAGGGCGGTGAGCCCCTGGCCCAGGTTGCCCAGAGAAGCTGTGGCTGCCCCATCCCTGGAGGGGTTCAAGGCCAGGTTGGCCGGGGCTTGGAGCAACCTGGGCTGGTGGGAGGTGTCCCTGCCCAGGGCAGGGGGTGGCACTGGCTGGGCTTTAAGGTCCCTTCCAACCCAAACCATTCTATGATGAGGAATGCTCGAGGTGGCGCTGCCGGCTCCTCAGGGCCAGGAGCTGGCTGTCCCCGGCGTCCCCCGGAATGTCCCTCTGAGCTGTGCACTGCTGCTCCTCCACCACAGAGGAGGACAGGGCTCTCCAGGAAGGGTTTTGGTGTTGGGGCTGGGCAGACACACTGCGGAGTCCTCTGGCAGAGCCCGCAGGAGGAAAATCCCAGCTCTGCTCCTCGCAGATCCCCGAGGTGGGGGTGTCCCGGCAAGCGGATGCCCCCGGCCGCTGCTGGCCCCACTTGGGCTGGCGCTGGAGACACGGGTGGCTGAGCTCTCTCCAGGGTGTGCGGAGCCGTCCCGGGCAGCTCCTTCCCCGCAGGCTGAGGGGAATAATAGGAATGATTATGGGGAAATAACTTCTCAATAAATGGGAAGCACTGTAGATCTCCCTTGGATGTTCCTGGCTCCATGCCCTCGGCGGAGCTGGGGCTGCAGCTCTGCCCAAGTCAGCAGCAGCGTGATGCGAAATACTTCAGTCTTGTCAAAAGTGATTTTTTTTTTTTATTTTTTTTTTTAATTTCTTTTTGGCTTCTGTGTGTGTAGCACACGCGCCGCCGATGGGGTGGCAGGAGCAGAAGGAGCCCTCGGAGCAGGAGGGACCCATCTCAGGATGCAGAGCAGAGGCGGCGTTTCAGCAGAGATCTAATTAGCGGTTCTAATTAGCCCTGATTTCCTCGTCACCTGCAGGTCTCAGCTATTGCTCAGGCTGCATTGCAGAGCTAGAACATCGAGGGGTTCACACGGCGGGGGATCCCTCACGGTAGAAGCCCCCTGGGATGGCACAGCCCCCCTTCCCCGCTCCGTTTCCGCGTCCCCTGCTCGTCCAGGCCTGCTGCGGGGACACCGGCGGGCGCAGGGGAGCAGGCAGGGAGGGAGAGGAGCGGAGGAGCGCTAATTAAACTCCTCTCTAACCTTTTCCGTGCTTTGGCTGGCAGGGAGCTACTCCAAGGGGAATAAAGAGTCATGGTAGAGTAGAAAAATGAGGGCACGGGGTAGAGGGGCAATAAGGCGTAAAATCACAGCTGAGCTAAAGAGGATGGAAAACACTTGCAAGCTGTGAGCTTTGCTCTCTCTTTTCTTTTTTTTTTTTTTTTTTCTTTCCTGGGAAGCGATGCTCCCAGGCCACAGCCTGCCCTTCCTGGCACAGCTTGTCCCACACAAGCAGCAAGAAGCAAAGTCACTTCTTGATCTCCAACCCGTTGGGGGGCAGCTGGGACAAGCAGCCCGGCGGTTGGGATCCCCTTTGGACAATGTAGAGCAGGAGAAAGCCAAGCCGAGCTTAAAGCGTATTAAATCATAATTATCGTGGTGAAGAGGGAGTCGCAGGCACGGAGCGAAGAGGAGGGAGAGTCCGTGCCCCCTTGGAAAGGTGGGTGGGCTCTGGCCGGGCGCTGGCAGCCTGCGGGCAAAAGTCTTCATCCCCCGTCGCGCTCCCTTCCCTGCTCGCCAGAGAGGCTCGTGCTTCTCGTGATTGCTTGGACAAATTCTTGCGAGCGAGCCAGCAGCTCCCCTCTTGTCTCTTGTAATTACTGTCCCGGCGTTCTCCTTGAGAGAGACCATCTGCTGCTCCTCCATCACCAGTCATCCTCCCCATCTCCCCGGCGTAGCCCTTTCCCCGGAGAACGTGGCTAATCGTGCTGATGGCGCATCTCCCCAGGTCCCACGCTGCTTGTTATGCTCAATCGGATCAAATGCGGCCGCTCCAGCGGCTGATGCACCAGCCACGGGCTCGGGGGGCTCTGCTGAACACACCCCCCACCACCACCACCACCAAGCCCCAGCCAGGACACGCTGGCCAAGAAATGGAAAGCCAGGCTGGTGCTCCTCGCTACGGGCAATGGGAGGTGGTGACCCCGTAAACTCTTGTCCCCGTCTCTCCACGCCTTGCCCGGCTGCTGAGCACACCAAGGCTGTGGCCGTAGGGCAAGCCCAGGACCTTTTCGGAAGTCACCTGGGGGCGGTGGGATGTCCCCGGGGAGGCAGGGGCTGGGTGAGGATGGGCAGACATAGGGGGTCAGCCCAGCATGGGGCGGCTGGGAGCACCGGGGTGGCACCGGGCGCCGCTTGAGGGCGTAACCACAAAAACAAGCAGTTTTGGCGTCAGCATTTTCATGCGTTTCTGAGAGTTTTGGGCTCCCGGGAGCAGCAGGGCCAGGCTTCGAGTCGATGCAGCGGCGTGGGCGGGAGGTGGCACAGTGTTCGCTGTACCACGGTGCCCGGTGCTATTAGTGTCTTGCTTTTAATCAACAGCAAATGAGTCTCTGGGGGCCTATTCTCTCACCGCAGGATACCAGAAACTTTCACTGAAGTCAAGAGAAGTTACTTTTACCCTTAGGCAGAAGACCGTGGTCCTGGGAAGTTGCTAGGGAGCCGTGATTTACGCCGTGTGTCGCAGAGGCGACCAAAGCTAGCGCCTGCCTCTTGGTATAATTCAAAACTAAATGTACATTTATATAAAAAATACAGTAAAACCATCACATTTTATTAGGGGAAGGGCATGCGATAAATTTTTACGTCGAAGCTTCCAGCGGTAAAAGATGAAAAGCGTCTTCAGGAAAATCACTGCCATGGAGATAGGCTTTCATCCTGCCGTATCAGGTGGCTCGTTTGTGTTTTTAAGGAATCTCATTAGAGCATTAGATGATCTGTAAAGGGTAAAACATCTTTGGTTTTTTTCTCAGTAGCTCTGGTGCTGGCAAAGCTTCGAGCCCCCGTGGAGCAGGGGGTGGTGGACGTGGGGTCCCGGGCACACGCTGAGCCCGTTGAGGCTGGCTCTGCCCCGCAGCCCCATTCCCAGCCTGTCCTCGGAGCCAGGCGGGAGCGCTCGGTGTTTATTCATGCTGGCAGACATCCTGCTAAAATCCCCTATAAAACTGATTTTCTGTCTCTTAGTCAAAATTATTGTCTACAAAAAGGTACGTACGCCTCCTCCTGAATTTATCCCAAAGCTTTCGCTGCGTGTTTCTACCCCGGTGCCTGTAGATGAGCCAGGTGCCGCCTGTGAGTCTCCCCCGTCCCACTTGCCCGGGTCTTTGCATCGGGGCGTGAGTGGTCCCGTGTGGCGAGCACCCTCCGGGCTGGGAAACCCGGCTCCTGGCTCTGGCTCCTGCGCTCTGCCCCCGCTTCCTGCTGTCCTCGCTTCACTCGCCTCCAGCCCGGAGCTCGCGCCGCTCTCCCCTCCTCAAAGCGCCTGCTTTGCCCATCTGCCAGGCTTTGGGAAGGGCTTCCCAGGCTCCGAGCGGCCCTTCTGCTCCGGCTCCTGCTCCCTCCTCCCAAACCCCGCATCGTGACTTTGTAAGGCGATTGTACGCTGCCAAGAAACGATTTTTAAAGACAACCGAGCACATAACATCAGAAAAGTCTTAAACTGTTCCAAGGCCAGAAATGAAATCTACACCTGAAGTCATGAGAGTATTTCAACGCAGCGTTTCAGGTTGAAAACTGCTGGAGAGCTGGCGAGGATGGTTTTAGCCTTTACAAGCTGCGAGGCTCGCTGTATGAAGAAAGGAATAAAACAGTCAGGACGGCAAGAGATGAGCGATTTTGCAGACATTTGTCCCTTTAGCAGCATTTCAAGGACACCTGGACTTGAGCAGCTCGGCGAGCGCGGCAGCCCTGCGGAGGAACCGGGGACCTTCTGCAGCAGGACGATGCAGCGAGGGGACGCGTCTGCAGCAGGGATCAGCGCTGGTGCAAGGGAACCCTTTGCAATGAGCCCCAAAAGCTTCCGTCCATCCCAGACGCAGAATGGTTGGGGTTGGAAGGGACCTCTGGAGATCAACCAGTCCAACCCCCTGCCAGAGCAGGGTCACCCAGAGCAGGTGGCACAGGAACGCCTCCAGGTGGGGTCTGAGTATCTCCAGAGAAGGAGACTCCACCACCTCTCTGGGCAGCCTCTTCCAGTGCTCTGGCACCCTCAAAGCAAAGAGGTTTTTCCTCGTGTTGAGATGGAATTTCCCGTGTTCCAGTTTGTGCCCGTTGCCCCTTGTCCTGTCACTGGCCACCACTGAGAAGAGTCTGGCCCCGTCCTCTTGCCACCCGCCCTTTAGCTCTTGCTGAGCATCGATGAGATCCCCTCTCGGTCTGCTCTTCTCCAGCTGAACAGCCCCAGGGCTCTCAGCCTTTCCTCATCATCTCCGTAGCCTCCACCGGACTCTCTCCAGCAGTTCCCTGTCCTTGAACTGGGGATCCCAGCACCGGACACAGTCTGGAGCATGCGGTCGGTGCATCTCCAGCAACCCAGGGCCACCAGCAAGGACCAGCCCCGGGTGAGGCACGGGGAGGGAGCCCGCCTGCAAGCCCCTGTGATATCTTCGTTATCCTCCCGCCGGTTCCCAGCAGCGCGCGGTTAATTCCCATGAAAGCTTCCAATTCATTATTTTATAAGAAGATTGGTTTTCACAAATGAGCAGCTTTTAAAAACGTCTGAGCGTACATAATCAGGGACTGTTGAACGTAGCCGAGGCTGGATGTAAAATAAACAAAGGTGTGCGGTTGCTTTGCTTGCACACCTGCCCTGTTTTTTGTTTTTTTTTTTAAAAAAGAGGCGTAATTCACAGCAAATTATCCCCGTCCCTGCTCGAGAAGGACTTTCAAAATTTGTGAAGTGCTCAATATTTTTTACGAAGCGTTTCTAACCCTCCCCTTTTTTTTTTTTTATGTGGAGAAAAGCTTGGCAGGGGAGAGGCTTACCTGTTCATAAATTAGCAGGCAAGTGAAAGAGGATGTACAGGACGTGGGTTTTTGTTAATTTTTTTTTTATTTTTCTCTTCCCCCCTCGCTATGTTCAACACAGCTCATGGTTTTACAATATTTGGGGGTGGTAGTGCTGCGATGGCGGTCCAGGAGGGGAGATGCGGGTGGCAGGCGCGAGGCCAAGCAGCAAACCCGGCTGTGCCTGACTCTCCTCCATCCCATCGCTGTGTCCCTGCCCTGCATTAAACAGGGATGGGAGAAGCCTCACGGTGTCGTTAGCTGCCGAAGCGCTGACTGATGGAGCCCGGGAGCATGTACCAAGGGCAGGATTGTCGTATACGTGGCCTGGATCCTGTATTTTTTTCCGCTGGCTTTTTCTCCCGGGCTCGGTGACGCTTGGCCGAGCCACGAGGAGCCCGGCTTTGGCAGCCTTCGTCCTCCAAACGTGCCCCTGGGCTTCGCACCGCGCCGTCACTAGCGCTGCCCGTCGCAAAGCTGCCTTCACCGGCGTTTCGGCCTCTCATTAAAAAGGGGGAGGAGGCTGGAAAAAGGGAACCTCAATTAGCGGAGGTGAAAGTTAAGACATCAAGAAGAGCTTTTAATTGAAGAGCAGCCCCGCAGGGAAACGCAAAGGCGAGCCGCTTGTTTGGCAGTTCTGCGGACGGTGATAATGTCACACTTTTGGGAGAAAGGAGCGGGGAGGGGGAAAAGCTAGCTGGGGCGGGCGCGGGCTTTGAAGAAGTGGGATGTGCACAAAAGGGACGAGAGGGAAAGGAGAAAGCGCTGCTGCGTGTTGGCTGATGGGTCCCCATGGCAGCCTGGTTGCCAGGGATGTCCCTGGGACCCGGCACCTCCATCCCTCCGGCCGGCAGCCCCCTCCTTGGAGCCGCCCGGATCGGCCGGGATGCCCCGTTTCCCTCTCTGGCTGTGCGCGACTGTGCAGGCTATGGAAAAATTTCCCCTATTTAACTCAAAATGTTAAGGAAAAGTATGGTTTCCTATCAATCAATGATGGGTCTCGCCCACGGCGCTGGTAGCCCCAGCCGTCCCTGCCCGCATCCCGCCTCGGCAGCAGGACCGCTGCTACAGCCCTCCAGCTCTGCTCTTCCCTGTTTCCGTCTGAATTTCTTCCTTCCCCCTCTTCCCCCACTTTTATAGCTCTAGCTGTCTTTTTTTTTTGTTGCCCCCGTTCCCCCGGCCTGGCCCCGGGGCTCGCCCCGCGTGAGGAGAACGCAACCAGCAGCGGCGTTTTGCACAGAAACGTCTGCCACAACTCTCGAGTTTATGACCTGGAGGAACAATTAGAGGCAGGTTTGAATTTTGCATCTCCCCTCTGCATCCTTAGAGACACCATCCCTCCCAGCTCCTGGAAGGAACCAGCTCCTTCCCTTCACCAGCAGGGTGGGAATAACTCCGATAATTCCGTATTTTGCCATTGCTGTATTTTGGCGACCTGGAGTTTTTGCTTGCAAGGTTTCACCGCTAATAATTCCTGGCGGGCCCTCAGCTCTCTGATCCCCAGATCCCCGATTACCACTCCCGGGAGGCCTTGCCCTTCACAGGACAGGGTTGCAATGGTTCTTGCCCAGGAATTCAGAGCTCCCAGGGAATAATCAACATTTTCGCTTCTTTTTTTAGGCTACGTTCACCGGTGTTGAATGTCGTTGGTTAGGAGCACAGCGGCACTACCCCACCTCCGTGCTCGCTTGCTCACACAGAGAGCACAAAGCCAGCACGGGCTCGATGGTGGAAAGAACGTCAAGGAACGCAAGGTACGGCTCAACCCCACCTTAATCAGTCCCGAGAACATAAATATGCCTGGAGGAGGGACTTATGGCCATGAAGGTCCCGTAGCTCTTGAGATTCACCTAAGTTTTATCTCCGCTCTGAATTAGTGGGAAGCGTCAGCTGCCATTACCGTTAGAAAGATGCTTCTCTGAAGGGCACCTCGCAGCGAGGAGGTTGCAACCTTGGAACTGCAGAAATGGAGGGGTGGGCTCCCTTTGGCAGCACCGGCGCCCAGGGCTGAGATTTCATTAATATCCCAGCGAATTGCTTTGCAGGCAGCAGCCTTAATAAAAACAGGGCGTTTTTACCAATCCCATCCTCTGCCGAGAACCACGAGATCGGAGGAGCACCATGAAGAACAACACTGAAACTGGGGATATCTCAGGGCAGGCTGGGAGCCGAATCCAGTGCCGGATTTGTGGCAAGGCAAATTTTAAGCCACCTTCTCCCTAAAAGCCTTTTCTAGGTTTCATGCTCTTTAAATCAAGGGAGGAGACCTCCACGTCTGACCTAAACTGACCAGTCGGGCTCAATTCTCAAATTCTGGCTGGCACACGCTTAGAACGAGATGCTGAGGAACAGCCTGCGCCTGGGGAGTTCTTAGCAAAAATTATTCGGTGAGTAGTTCGGAACAAGGAATAAACTTGAGAAACTTCAGCACTTGTTGGCTGATCGGGGCGGGGGGGAAGAGAGAGAGAACTCAGTGCCTGAATTATTTGTGATGAGTTAATTACACCGGCAAAGGATGATGGAAGATAGGAACAGCAGTCAAAATTTTCTGCCTTTTTCCACCTACGCAGTTTTCTTAGATCCACTCAAAATTAATGTGGTGTTCGATAACAGCCCCTCTCAAGTGCCGGGTGACTCTGAGCCTAAACATTTTTTGATTTACTACTCTGTCCAGTAGCACTGTGCCTTATTTATTGTTTTTATTTTTGGATCTCTCCAAGATGTAAATCAGGTGGGAAGTGAAAGGCTTTGCTAATCCAAGGTCCTGCTTCCGCAGGGGAGGTGACAGCCTTCCCTCGATGACCCTAAACACTTCAAGATGGGACAGAGCTTTCGCCTTGTAAGAGTGGCCTTGAAATAACGCGGTCGTAAGAAACCAGAAGGCGAAACGCAAAGCCCAGGAGGTGGTGAGAGAGGAAGATGAGGCACAAAGACCATGAGCTGAGAGATCCTGGGGACATTTGGGGTTGGGAGACGTGAGACCAGGAGGAGCATCTCCTGGAGAACCCAACCTCCCCGCAGCCCCCGAGCGCGTTTGTCCGTGCTCAGCCCCTGGGGGCTGGTACTTGGAGGAGGGGTGTCTCTTCCCAGGTATTTGTTGGATTTACCCAGCTCTAATTTTCCATCCCACTAAAAACTGCACATCTCATGGGAAAGCTGCTTTCCCATGAGACTTCCCACTGAATCTTGCACCTCCCAGGGGGTTGCAGAGCACCCAGCAAGCTCCGGTATGTGTAGGCTAAGCTAAATCCAGAAGCACCCGGGGTATTTCCCACGGGGGGTGCATTACCTGCTCTTCTGCACACAGCAGCTACCGTTCGAGCAGAGCTGCAAACCCTGCTGGGATCAGCGCACCTTTAATTAATGGCAATTTTGCAGAAAATACCGTATGTCCGAAACGACCCCGTGAAGAATCGAGGCACGCTCTCTAGCTCTGCTTTTTTTTTTTTTTTTTTTAATCACATGCATCGGGATTTATTGAGACATCCAGGTTGTGTTTTCTGAGCTTTAGAAGGCTCTTTCTATTACAAATCCATGGGGTTTTATGCATTTGGTAATAGATTTCTGATGGAATTTTGAAACTGGAAAGAAGCCACTAGCGGGGACTGTTCAGGGCATTGCTCTTGGCACCTAAAGAAGAATAAAAAAAAAATGGAGAGGGAAAAACTTAATGAAAATATATATTTGTATAAACAATCAATGAAGATCGCGTTTGTGTGTTAAACAACCACCTTGAAATTGGTCTGTCTCAAAGGACTGAGCAATTGCAGACTACCTTAGCATGAATGATTTATGACATTCATGAACTTGGCAACTGCATCAGTTTTCCTAAACCTGGCAGCAAACACCACCTGCATATTAAGTGAAGATTTATGATTTATAAAACTCACCTCATTATGCAGAGGAACATGAATTGTCTTATGTGTGCAGTCTATAACTCCCGGGACAGATGAAAAGGCAGCTATGACACACAATTTATGTGTTCTTGCTGCTGAAGTTGGTGAGGGAAAAACAGGCAGAATAACTAGGTCTTTGAGTCGGGTATCTTCAAAGCTGTCCACGTCCCTCTCCCTCCCCCCAGAATGATGCTGTGGCTAAAATTGCCTGCTCTCTTGGAGGAAAAAGAAAAAAAAAAAACCACCAGCCTTGCAAAGATTAATGGTGGAGGTCATTTGAATCAATGTGCTAAACGATGCCCTCCCTACAAAAACGACGGGGACAGGAAGAATCTGAGATGCCTCCATGGAAATAAGACGCTTGGTGTTGAGCTCATGGCTCGTATTTTTCCCCACCCCTGTCCTTTTCTGATCTTTCTCACCCAGGGATGCAGGTTCGCGGCTTCGAGGAGTGAAGAGTTTTGGTCTCGAGGAGACCAAAATGTGGGATGCGGTTAAGTGTGGAGCTCACGTCGCCGAGAAAGGACCGAAGCAGAAAGCACGTGAGCCTGGGGTACAGCTGGTTTCCCTCATTCTGGGTCAGGAGAGCATTTGAGACGCTTGAAAACAGGCAGGGCTGATGGACTGAAAAACGAGTGACATGATCCAAAGAGAAAACACCCCAGGTCAGAATTTATCCCTGACCTACCACATGAGTTTGAGTGAATTGTGATTTGCGTGTCTCGTTTCCTCATTTGCTTACAAAAAAAAAAAAAAAAATGGCCCAAAGAGCAGTTGCTGGTACCTTTTGATAGGTAGTGCTGTTGGGGGGCTGTCTCAGGGCCCTGGAGCTCTCGGGTTACTGCCGAGAGCGGGAGAAATCCCAGCCTAGGGCTTCCCCAGCATGCCCAGGGCACAGGAGGACACGGACATCCCCTCCTTCGCTGTCCCAGCGTGGGCAGGGCTCCCACAGGCTGTGGGGGTGTCTGTCCTGTCCCCAGGTTCCTGGACGTGCGCCCACAGAGCGGTCACTGCAGCAGGGCTGGGACCCCTGCCGCGGGGACAGCAGCGCAGGGACATCGCTGCTGGGGGCCAAGGTGTGATGCCCGCTTGCCCCACCGACCTCAGGCTGCTCCCGGATCTGGTCGATGGGTCGCAGGCGGGACACAGGGGTGCATCAGGCTCCCCCCGTGCCGCCTGCTTTGCAGCAGGGCAGCCGTGTGCAGACGTACCTGATCCAGCCGGGCAGCACGTTCCCTGCATCCTCACTGCAGCCGTCTCCTTCTGAAGGAAGGGATGTGACCCGCGAGCGGCAGTTCAGAGCAGAGTCATCTGAGCTGGCCCCTCAGCCACGCAGCGTGTTGCTAATTACACCCAGGGGTTTTGGCTTCTCCTGCAGGAGAAAAACATGTGCGAAGACTTGGGGTTTGTAATTGGCTGCAGTGCTACTTAAATCAATTTAAGCCATCTCCCTGCCTGGCCCGGCTGCTTGTGCCCACCCTGCGTCGCTGTTGTCTGTGCAGGGAATTGGCTTGGGGAAGTGAGCTGGGGGAAGCCAGCCCGGTGAAAAGCAAAGGGGCAGAGAGCCCTCGGCAACCCGGGTCCCCGTGTGACTCGCAGCCCCCTAGCCGAGCACCCCCCGCTCCCAGGTAAGCAGGGGCTGCGGGAGCTCCTGGACATCGAGACGTGGAGGTCTCAGATGTGTCCTTCAGCAATGAAGGAGTTGGCTTGTGCCAAGCACGTCCGTACCCGGGGGCGATGGGGAGGTTTGCCTGAGCGGGGAAGGCTCAGCAGGAGGTGAGGAGCTGAGGCTGCGGGCAGTCGGGATGCGTTCTCCTGCTGCTGCTTGGGGGAACACAACTCACTGTTTATTTTCTGCAGTAAAAACCTGCATTGAAGCTCTTGAAAATATATGTTGGTGCTACTGGAAAGGAGGGAGTCAGGCACGTGAATGATTTTATGTTTTCCCCCTTCGTTGTCTTATTGCCAAGGTAGCAGAGAAGGAGCTTTTCTTCTGCCTGAGCCCAAATCAGGATTATTTTTTTCTCCTCCAAATGTTACCCTTTTTGTTTCCCACCTGTCTCATGAGGCTGATTTCAAAATGAAATTGTTGTAACTGTACGTATTAAATAAATTGCAGGCTCCACCGGGGCCAGGCGTCTTGGCAGCGGCTGATCCAACAGGATCTTGCTGGCACAGCTCCTGCCAGGCAAGGAAGGGTCTTTCTCTCCTGGCTCCATATTCAGTCAGCACAAAGCAAAGCATGTTTGCACACAGGAGCTGCACGAGGTTCACGGCACCGTAGCTAAAAAAAGGAAAGGACACGTATTTAGGAAATAACAAAGGAAATAGCAAGTACGTATCAATGGAGTGATTTATATTGTTTTCAGAATAAAAAGCTGTACTTTTTCTGAAAAGACAAAGATGCTGCCTCGGGACTCGTGCTGGCTGGGGAGCTTTGCGTCCTCCGAGCTGCATCGGGAATGGGAAGCAATGGTTCTCGGCTGGCGGGTACAAATCCAGAGAGCAGGTTAAACCAGAAGGGGTAAAAGGACAGCGGGCAACAGGCGCTGTGAGGAACTGGCTCGGAGGGAATAGTACGGTCACACACGCTCGTGATGGCCTGGAGGAGGGAGTACGGAGCACTCTCAGTTGCCATGGCTGTAAATTTGGTGGCTCTGCAAATAGTAGAGGGCAAAAGGAGCGGAGAGGCTGGGGAGGACAGGAGGCTAGCAGTGAGGGAGAGATTCACGCCAGCAGAGGCATGCGTGTCACAAGGGGAATGATCTTTCCAAAGCCATTTAATGAGGGAGAAATTAGGGACACAGAGACGGGGAAAACACATTTGGGTCACGCTGGGATGCTGGGGGATATGTGGGAGAGCAGATGAGCCTGTTCCGAGACACCGGGCCAGAGCAGAGGACTGGCGTGTGCTGGAAAACCCAACCGTGAGCCAGCGGGGGGGAGGATGAATCCAGCCCCACTCAGCAAAGGGCAGAGGGGAGACTTGTGCCAAGGCACGTACAATGTGAATCCTTAACAGAGGGGTCCCCAGGGCCTTCCCCTGCCCACGAGGTCGGCTGGCTGAGCTCCACTGCCCTTCCCACCACCACAGCTTGGCTATGAGTGACCTTCAAGCCAGCCTGTCCTCTCGGCAGGGCTGAGACCAGCCTTCAGAGCCGCAGCATCCTTCCCAAAACCACTCTCTCTTTGTACCTCAGCCGCTTCAGAGCAGGGTAAAAAAAAAAATCTGCAGAGTACAGCATTTGGAAGTTTTCATTTCTAACGCACTAATTGCCCTCATTATTATGGTTCCTGGAGGCATCTCAGATCCTTATTATGGCAGCTGCACTTGTGTAGGGGTGAGATGCGGTTTGCTGCTCCCTCCGGTCACCTGCATCCTCGGCTGAGTGACAGGTCTCTGCCACATGCACTGTAGGAAGGAGGTCTGGTGAGCTGCTGGCAGACGCGCAGGCAGCCTTCACAACTGTCTTGTCGCTGGTTTGTTGCTTCTGTGTTGCTTTCTGATTTATTTTGTGATGCTCTACAGGCTGCTGCTTGTTGCCAGTGCCACTGGAATCATGGGGGTGAAACCAGGGAAGCCTGGTGGTTCGTTAGGACGCTGGAGCATACAAACTATTAAATACCCAAGCCAAAGAGAAATGCCTGCATCCCTCCCACCCCTGCAAATGGCAGGGCTAATTTTTGCCCTGCTGCCCTCTTCTCATTGCTTCTATACGCCGCAGCCTGCCTTTCCCCCAGCCAGCCCTTCACTAAGCATTTGGGGATAACCCTGAATTCAAACACGACTTTCTCCTCCTGCGCACCGAGCGTGGCGGGACTTGGTTTGTGATTCACCCTGACTCAGGGCGCAGACTGACGCCACGCTGCGTTTGATCCATCACTGCTTTTTCTTCTCAACTCCATTTTGGTGAGCGGGAAAGTGACTGAAGGGCAGCTATTTTGGTGGCTGCTTCGATGAGCCTTTTCAATGAGCCTTTTCACACCGGGTCACCAGAAGACATACCGTCATCGCTCAGGGTAACTCCAAAGCATCTAGGAGCCAGAGAGCAGGCACTGCCCTCAAATCCCCACAGCTGGGAAATAATGAAGGTGGAGAAGCTAATGCAGAGCTCCCCGCGGGCCTTGTCATGCTGCCGGCAGCCCCGGCCTGCCTCTACACTGGCAGATGCCTCTGATGTGCTTCTTCCACTGAAAACCGTGTGTAACCTCCTCGTGTTTTTGCCATTTACTGTCACATCCTTCTGAGACAGATGCCTACGGAGCTGCCAAATGCAGCCAAGTGTCTTGAGGCTTTGTAGGAAAGGAGTTACGGCCCCGCTCTGCTCCTACGGGAGTCTAGCAAATGCTCCGCTGCCGATCTCTGTGGGAGCAGGGACACGACATCCACGTGGAGCCCTGCGTTTGCAGCTGCCAAAGGGCTGCCCCGCTGCGAGACCAGCCGCTGTGGTTCTTCAAAGCAGCCTCGCGTCTGGCAACGGTTAACAGGAAGGAAATTAATTGGGTCCCCACAGGGCATCTCCTTCTCACCGTTTCTCTGTTGTTGTGTTGTAGGCAGCTGGTGCCTGGTCCTCGCTGCAGACTGTCCGACAGGAATCGCATCACCTTGCCCTGCAGTCCTCTCCCTGCCAGTTTTTCCCCTTTCCCTAGGAAAGCTCAAGGGCAGGGAAGTGCAGGCTCAGGGGCCGATCCTGCCTGACGCAGAGCACCCTGCCGGACACTTGAAGCCAGCTCCAAGGGGTACGGCCATGCGTTCTGCCAGCGCTATGGGCTGCGTAGCACGATTTAGGGAGAGGAGAACACAAGGCAGATCCCTTCTGAGGGATCAACATGTGCGGGAAAAGGGGGGAGAGCAGATGGTGCAAAGGACACTGCAAGTGGTGCAGCTGAGGGCAACAACTAAGGGCTATTTGAAGCCCAAAGCCGTGGTTCTTAGTGAGCGGAAGGTGAGCATCTCACATTTCAGGAGTGGAGACTGAACTTTGGCCTTTCACCGAGGGATTCCGAGGGCCCTCGCTGCCTGGGGTTTGCTGTGCCTGGAAGGCGAACACCCGGGAACAGACACCTAAAGTCAGCCGGACCCCAAGGTGCTGTGCCCAAGGCTGCTGCGGGTCACATCTGTCTTCTCACAAGGAGCCAGTGAGGGGATTTTGTGACCTTCCGAGCAGGAGGATTTCCTCTTTCTCTCGTTTTTACCACCACTGCAGAGACTGCTGAAACAGATTTGCCTGTTGCGTTGTCAGTAGCTGTGTGAGGGGCTCCTGTCCTGAGCAAAGGGCTTGCTTGCCACGGGGTGAGACAGCTTGCCGTTCTTGCCTCGGAGACGAAAGGAGAGCGGGGACGAGTGGTGCAGACAGAGCTCCCGGAGAGCCGCTTCTCGGTGCGTTAGTGTTTTAATTGCAGCCTTGCCAGTACTTGGGAGCTGTCAGTGATGCGAATTAAGCTGTCATTCTCCCGGGTTTATGATTCACAGACACAGCCCGAAAGCAGCACTAGCACGGCTGGCTGCTGCCCCTTTCTGGTGACAGGAGAGGGTGGCACTGGTATGTACCCTCCTGCCTTGCTGGATCAGAGGTGCCCCGTCCCAGGACTAGGTATTTGCAGAAGCAAAGATGCCTGAGGGATGAGGTAAGGCTTTTGTGAGCCATGCAGAAACGATCCCAACAGTTGTCAATCATGGGTGTTAGCTAATCCTGGCTCAGTTATGTTGGCTGGGATTTAGCGGGCCCCAGCAATGGTTCCTGGCCCTAAAGAAGGAACCCAGCAAGGAGGAGATGGGGCCATACCCTGCCCTGTGCTTCTCCAGGAGCAGGTTCCACATCCACGGTGCTGGCGGTGAAAGGCCACCACGGCCCACACCGCCTCCTCTGGAGACCCAGCGGGAAGTGAAACGATGGGCTTCCATGTGCAACGCAGCACTCCCTGACAAACTAGAAACCAGCCTTCTGTGAAGCGCAGAGCGCCTGTTGGCGGAGCATCAGCACCGGGCTCCACGCTTTCTGTTGCCAGAGGCATTTAGCTGAATGTGCCTTTGTGGAAAAAGGTATAAAACTGGCAGGATTGGGGAAGAAATGGAGACATGTGGCAGTCAGAGACTAAGGCTGACAGGACTGAGGAAGGAGGGAGGACAGGCGGCAGTCAGAGGCCTGTTACGTGCCAAGCTCATACAGCCTCGGATGTGGCTGTGCCTCCAGCGTTCTTGCACGGACAGACCCAAGCCCCGCTTGTCGGGCCCGGGCTCTCTCGCCTGCGGGTGAAGGCCTCGGGGTGGGCCCTACCCGGCGTTCCGCGTCCCCGGGACTCGTTTCAGCCGAAGCAGAAGGCCCGGCTCGGCTGCAGCCCCGGCACTGCCCGCCACTGGCCTAGGCCTTGTCCCGCGCTCCGGGGACCGTTTCAGCCGGAGGCGGAGGCCGCAGCTGTGGCCGCGCACGGCCCCGGCCCCTCAGCGCGCATGCGCATCACCCGGCCTGCGCATCACGCGGCCTGCGCAGCCTCCTCCTGCGCATGCGCCGGAGGCAGGGCCAGCAGCGCATGCGGCGCCCTGGAGCCAAGTGCGCATGCGCGCCGCCCGGCCTGACGCAAGGCCACTGCAATCGCCCTGCGCTTTATCCTGTCCGACCTTGAGTGCGCGGCCGCCCGCAGGACCCGGGCTGTCCTCGCCGTGCCGGTGCGCACCGGAACACTTCGGCGCCCGTGTCTCGCCTCAGTCAGCCCCAGCCGCGGCGGCGAGCTCTCTCGCCGTCTCAGAAAGGCAGCGCGCCGCCGTGCCCCGCGTGTCGGTACCCCAGCGGAGCGCCGAAAGCGAGCGGAACGATCAGGCGGTCGTCGGGACAGCCCGCGACGGGGGTCCTGCGGCGTGATCTCCCCCCCCCGCGGCGCACGTGGGTGGAGGTTTCCAGAAGAGCCGCGGCAGCGCGCGCCCCCTCGTCCCGCCGCCGCCCCGGTCCCGCCGCCGCCCCGCCATGCTCCGCGCCGCCGCGCGCCTCCCGCGCCTGCTGCCGCGCGCCGCGCCCGCCCCCGCGCCGCCCGGCCCGGCCCAGGTGAGGCCCGGGGGGTCGGCGGCGCTGGGGGGATCGAGTAGGCCCAGGGTAACGGGGGAGGCCAAGGGGTTGGTGGTGCTGAGGGAACGGGGGAGGCCTTGAGGGGGCGGGGAGGGCCTGGCGGTCGGCGGCTCTGAGGGGAGCGAGTAGGCCTGGGGGGACGGGGCGGCCTGGGGGTCGGCGGCCCTGAGGGGATGGGGAGGGATCTCAGGGGATGGGGGAGGCCCAGGGGTCGGCGGCCCTGCGGGCGTGGGGGAGGCCCGAGCTCTGACGGGATTGGGGAGACCTGAGTCTTAGGGAAGGTCTAGGGGTCAGCGGCCCTGAAGGGACAGAGGAGGTCTGGGAGAGGATATGGGGGGAGAGTGGGGGTCTACGGGGGCGGGCCTGTGCCGCCGGCCCGCTGGGCTGCCTCAAGTACGGAGATTTTGTGAAGAAAGGTGTTCATGGCGGTGTAGCCGCCGGTGGGGGAGCAGGGGGGAGCGCGGGTGCGCGCTTGTGTCTGTTTTGGGGGAGGTTTATGGTCAGGTTGCTCAATTCCTCGCCCCCCGTGTGGAAATGGCAGCTCTTGGAGTGCGGCGAGGCCGATCGTATTGAGGAATTAGGAAAATATTCATGTCTCGGTTCCCATTTATGAAGGCGTTTTGTTAAAAACTCATTCTCAAAACAGAAAAGGGGATAATACTTTCAGAGTTCGCTAAGATACTGATTCGCACGTGCAAAGTTATGGTCAAAGTTAGGAAGGAATTGCTGCAAAATCTCAACTGTAGATTCTTCGGAGATGTAGTAGATCATTTGCCGCTGACCACGCATAAAGCTTTGAGAAAGGAGTTAATGTTTATCTGCTGCTGTTCATGGAAAGCTGAAGGTTCAAAGTTAATTTACTGAAATGTCTTTTGCCTGGTAGCATATTCGTAGGCTATTTTGTATGAGGGAAATAGTTCAGTTCTGGGAACACAAATCAGTCAGATGAGTAAGTGTAGTAATTGCCAGGCTGGATGGGGCGTTGAGCAACCTGGTCTGGTGGGAGGTGTCCCTGCCCAGGGCAGGGGGGCTGGAACTGGGTGATCTTTAAGGCCCCTCCCAACCCAAACCCTTCTGTGATTCCATGAATTGTTTTTTTATGGCAGTCTGTATCTTTCTTAAATTCTTCCTTAGTTTGCACGTAAGTTTTTAAAAATAAAACATTGTAGTAGGCTGCGTTGCGGTGTTGTCTACCTTTGAAAGTCTTCGTGTAAAGATCACATAATGTTTAAAACTAATTTTTCATTGCAATGTCTTTATTTTATAGACTTTCTGGAATGGCCTCAGTCAAAATGTTCTCAGAGCAGCATCCAGCAGAAAATATGCGTAAGTATTTCCTTGTTTTTTCATGTTTGGCCATTTGATATTTGTATTTACTCTCCTGCTGATACCAGAACTAATTATTGGAATCAGGGATGAAATAACAGAGCAAAACGAGCAACACAAAAATAGCAGCTATGTGTGTCACTTTTCTAAGGCTGTGTCTTCATCTCTTTACTTGTTGTTTTTTTTTTTTTTCCAAGGGAAGAATTATTCTTTCCCCATCCTCTTACCATCAGCAGCATCCACACAATGTGGATTGTTGAGATTTGTTTGATTTAAAAAAAAAAAAAATTAAAAAAAATTGGTGGAACAAATTGTTTTACGCTGACGTGAAATAAGAATGATGCATGGCTCTGTTTCACTACAGATAAACTTTATTTCAAGCAGCTCATGCATTTTAATTGCTTGCTTTTCTTATTGCAAAGATAATGGGAAAAGAGTAGCAGTTAGTTGTGTAACTTGGTCAGATGTTTTGTGGCTGATGCTGATTCAGGACACAGAATGGGAAATCTGTTTGTGTTAGGAAAACTGCCCGGTTCTGGTTAGTAGAGAGAAACCGAGCGGTTGCAAACTTCCAAGGTCACTGCTTTATGTTATTTGCACTGGAGTTAGGGTGACTTAGTATCTTGGGGAGTAAAAAGGCCATAGCCTGGTAATAAACATGGTCCTGCTCTGCCGCCGGCATGCTTTCTTCATCCCAGAACATGTCTTTGTAAGGCAAAATTATGATTCAGGAGTTCTCTCTAGCCTTGAAGAGAGTAATACAGACTTCCTAGAAAGGAGGAGGAGAGTCAAATTTGTCTTACGTAAAATCCACTCCCATTTTTCAGAATTAAATTAATTTGTTGCTCATCAGGATCAAAAAGATGGTTATCATTGGCTCTGGCGCAGAGAACCCTGCATGTGGGTTTAGTAATTTCTTGGTTTTGTGTATTCTTTTCTTCATGCTAAGCGTTGGTAAATAAACTAATACAATTTATTATTAGCATTTTGACTCCAGGTGGATGTTTTCAAACATGTTTGTACATGAAAAATAACCCAAAGCAAGTCCAGGAAACTTCATGTGTGTAGGGACAGAATTAGTTACAATTTTATTTTATGTCAAAATCTTAAGGGATGTGGAGAATATATGTAGTACAGATTATTCTGGTGAAGAATAGCGTTTTATATGTTTAAATAAACAAGTGGAGGTTTAGTTATAAGTGATCTGATTGAATATAGAGGCAGAAGGTTAAATTCCTGTATAAGAGTCAGAGAACACCTTAGGTCAGAATACAGTGCATATTGCTTCAACATCTGGTGGAAACAAAATCATATCATATCTTCAGGATAGAAAGCCTTTTTGCTATTGAGCTAGGTTTTTTCCTTTAGCAGTAATTTTATTTTTCCCACACTGTGCTTTACAGCTCAGAAGCAATTAAAGGTGCCGTTATTGGAATTGATTTGGGTACAACAAACTCCTGTGTGGCAGTTATGGAAGGAAAGCAAGCAAAAGTAAGTAAAAAATGAATACCAGTTTGCAGTAACATTACTAGAAGTTGAATGTCCAAATTAGTGTTCTTCATCAATGTTTTTTGATGGCATCCTGTTACGTTTTATACATAGGTGCTGGAAAACTCTGAAGGTGCCAGGACAACACCTTCGGTTGTTGCATTCACGGCTGACGGCGAACGCTTGGTTGGAATGCCAGCAAAGCGGCAGGCAGTAACTAACCCACACAACACCTTCTACGCTACCAAGCGTCTGATCGGGCGGCGCTTTGATGACTCTGAAGTCAAGAAGGATATGTAAGTGAGAGTGGAGAGCAATGCCAGTACCAGCAGGAATGCATAAAATATAGTACTGCATAACATGACATGCTGTATTTTTGGGTGAAGTAGTTATGCCCTTGTGTCTCAAAGTTTCATTGCTTATATGCTGAGGGCCAAGCTGTATTTTGCAATGTTGCTGATGATCTTCAGGTTTTCAGCAAAGAAGAAAAAAGCCTTGCTAATGCTGTGCAGAATGGTCAGCATCTAGCAATGAAGACTTTTCTCGTTCTGGAGGGCGTTTACAATCAAAGCTGTATGATCGTACCTAAAACTTGTGATGTATGACTAAAAGCAGTAGTAGTATATTGGTACTTCTGGGATTCCCTGGATCTGAGGCTGCTGTTACAAAGTTCAGTATTCTTTAGAACTTGCACATGTTCGTCCGCTAATACTAATTGTAGAGGTTTTGTGCAGTATGCTGATACGGAAACTGAGTGTGGAATTCTTCTGTTTTTCAGTAAGAACGTTCCATTTAAAATTGTCCGTGCCTCCAACGGTGACGCCTGGGTAGAGGCTCATGGGAAACTCTATTCTCCAAGCCAGATTGGTGCCTTTGTACTAATGAAGATGAAAGAAACTGCAGGTTGGTACAGTTTGGTCTTTGCCGTGTGTGAGCACAAGCGTGACCTTGGTGTTGGGTCATGGCGAATGGAAGTGCAGCAGCTATAAAGGTACCTTTTTGGTATGGGAATCCTTGTATGGCAGACAGAATCCTTGTATATGGGGCAGATCATGGAAGGGTACAGCGATGGGCTGTTAGGAAGCCTCAAGGAAGATCAGTGCCTACTTCAATCTCGGATCTTTGGCAAGATATTAGTGCTTTTTTTTAAAACATACCGAATTGAATACACACTCACTCAGAAGGGGGAGCTCCTCTTCCTTGTAAGCTGCAGTCCTTGTGCCTCCCTGGCTGCAGCTGAGCACAGGCTGTGGCAGCCAGGGTTTTGAGTGGCTTTTCTTTTATTCACCTGCTAGATATGTAGCAAGAAAGGGAGTGTTCAAGGGACCCAATTTTTGGGCTGAATGAATAGCTTCTTAGCCAGTGGTGGCTTTACGTCTTCACTAGAGGAAAGTAGCCATTGGACTGGAGATTTTTATTTTTTCTCCTTTTCAATTCCTAATGTGGTTTCTGGGAAAACTGGAGATAATAGTCAGTAGCTGCCTTCCCCAGCTTTGTTTGGTAAACATTCTGCATCCAGTGATGAGTGTTCGGAGGGTAGGACTAAAGGTTGTTAGTGAAGCTTCATCCAAAGATTATTTTTTTCCAGCGTTAGGTCTTAGACACTTGCTAAAGCTTTGCCTAAGAATAAAATATGACTACGTGCTATGTGAGCATCTGGGTGGCATGAATCTGTGTCTGAGGGTGGTGTTCCTCTGCCTTAAGCAGGGGTTTGCTTCCTGTAGGTCTGTGAGCTTTTGGCCTGGAAGCAACATAAATTCAGCTGTGGAATAATCTGGCTTTGCAAGTGATGCAGAATAATGCAGTGTGTAAGGTCTGTGCAGGGCTAATGCATAGGCATAAATCCTGCCTCTGCGCATGATGCAGTGAGAACGCATTTTTAGCTTTTAGCAGGTCTGAATCTCTGTTTGATGACATCCTTCTCTTTTTTGAGAGAAGTTTGTGACCTTCAATTAGGGTGTAATGCATATTTTTCCTGACCTGCTGTCTCGAATACTTACAAAGTTAGCATATGTACATTATTTGTACTCTATAAATGTTACCAACAGCAGACTCTATAAATAGAATGAAAACGAGTAAGTTTTAAGTGTATCACATGTTGAACACTCCAAAGAAATGGAAAACAACTTCAGTCTGGCACTAAAAAGGCAAGTTGAGCTCTCAGATGAATTCTCTCTCACTAGTGGCATCCAGGCACTGGTTGAATTGTGGAGGTGCTTTGCTGCTCTGTCAGAAATCTAGAGGCTATTCCATGTTTTGTGGAAGGACTTGATTTCTGCACAGCTCCCTCAGCCTCTTCCCAGAAAGCAGCAAGCGCTTGGGCAGCAAGCTTGTCTTCTGTCTATTCAGGAAAATGATTTCAAACTACATAAAAATAGCTTGATATTCTTATAAGGCTAACTTTCTGTTTTGTCTCCCTTTTTCTCCAGAAAATTACCTGGGACATTCAGCAAAGAATGCTGTGATCACAGTCCCTGCTTACTTCAATGATTCTCAGAGACAGGTACTCACCAAGCTGTAAGATTTTCAGACTTATACATTGCATTTAGTTTCTCTCAGTACTCAGCGCTCTTCCCCTTTTTTTTTCCTCAGGCTACAAAAGATGCTGGGCAGATTGCTGGCTTGAATGTTCTGAGGGTGATTAATGAACCGACAGCAGCTGCGCTTGCTTATGGCCTGGACAAGTCTGAAGACAAAGTGTAAGTGCCTATTCATAACACCGACCCTCTCTTAAATAAGCGTGCTGTAATTTTCCGAGTAAATGCATCTTCTGCTTTCTGTTTTTTAAAATCATTGTTTAGAATTTTGCCAAAGTAGACTCACAGCTGTGAGTCGGTGCTCTGTAATGTCACCTCTGTTCTATGCCAACCATACTTTTTAAAGAAAGTGAGTTCCTAACTTGCAGCTACAACTTAATTATTGAAGCTGAGTGTCAATTTAATTAGCCGGCCTGCTGGTAGCAGTGATAGGTGTGGCTAAGGACAACTGGATGAGAGGCTGTCACCGTTGGTGCTGAAGCGTAGCACAAGAGTTAACGCTGAGGTTTGGTGCCTGGTGTCCACAGCTTGCATCTTCTTCCCTGACTGCATTCAGCCTTCTGCCACTGTCGAGGATGGTTATATAAATGCAGGGGGTTTGTTACGGATTTTGTATTTCTTATAGTGCTTTGAAAGCCTCACATTTTGAAAAATATGTTTCATAATGGTTCTGGTGTCCCTGTCCTTGGATATGAGTGTGTCCTTTTTTTCGAAGAAGGAGGTACTGCCCTCTCTGAAATAACGAGCAAGGTTAGGCATCGTGCAGCACATCTTTCAGAGGACACTTCCACGTAGACTCAGAGTGCTTAAGGAACGTGTATGCTGTGTAATTTGTTTACTGCTCTCTTTAGAGAGGCTTTTAACTTGTGTGGACAGCAACATGAATTCTACACACTTTGTTTCTTGAGGAGAATGATTTTTAAGCCACACAACTTTGTCTAGAAAGTAATTTTTTTCTCTATCTGTTCCTGTAGTATTGCAGTCTATGATTTGGGTGGTGGCACTTTCGATATTTCCATTTTGGAAATCCAGAAGGGAGTCTTTGAGGTGAAGTCCACCAATGGTGACACTTTCTTGGGTGGAGAAGATTTCGACCAGGCTTTGCTACAGCATATTGTTAAAGAGTTCAAGAGAGAGGTAAGGTATCTCGTCAGAATTCAATTTTGTGTTACACTGTTTCTAACCTCACTTAGCTTAGAAAATAACGGGAATTTTCTTAAATTACTGGGACTTGGTTTGTAATCTGTGGCACAGTTGAAATTTGTTAGAGTATTAGACACCTGTTAGCCTGGCTTCTAATTCTTGTTTTCTTGAGGTGAAATACTCCTTCCCTGGAAGACATAAGATACCAGGACTTCTGTCTTTTTTTTCCTCTAGTATAGCAGACTATCCTATACGTAGTCTGGTTACTTTTAATACTAAAAATCTGTGGTCCGGTTGAGTGTGTCAGCACAGATGCATATAATACAGGGTTGCCTGGCTGGCTGTAGGAAACTACAGTGTACTTCCAGCTCCTTTGCTAATTCAGTCTTGCCTTTGTATTCTATGGTGCAGCAGTTAGAGATTAAAGCTTGGAAAAGCTTACTGCATAATCACTTCCAGAACAGAGAGGGCTAGCGGATGTTTTTGAAATACTAAATATGTTTGCTAGAAGTGAGAGACATCAGCAGAAATGCACATATCGGGCTGTCTTTCGTAGTTTGTTTACGAAAAACTTTACAGTAAAGAGTGATAGGAAGGTGAACTGCAATGAAGAAAAGGTTTCTGTGACTCCTGTGCAAAAGCTGAGTCTGTTAACCCATATTGTTTGTCACTTAGACGGGTGTTGACCTGATGAAAGACAACATGGCCCTTCAGAGAGTGAGAGAAGCATCAGAGAAGGCAAAGTGTGAGCTTTCGTCATCTGTGCAGGTAGGTGGCTGGGTTCAAAGCACTCCAGTAAAACATTTTGATACACTGAGGTTTGTATTATTTGTGTTTATAAAACTGCATGAAATTGCTGCTTTTTTCTTGTGGTGGCAGAACAAGCTTCTGTGTAACCAAACGGCATCACTTTAACAGAAGGCCCTTTAGCAGGGTAGACTTAAGGAGCACATTTAGTTGTTCGAAGCTGAGAATGTTAGTGGGTGCTGGGTTTTGCCTTTCTTCTGGCACCATGTTTTCCGATCTTTCAGGGAATGTGATCATGTTCCCAACTTCCTATGTATTTCAGAAGTATGCTGGGCATCGGGGAATTCAGCTGCAGCTAGTACTGCTGGGTTACTGGAAGCACTAGCGGCTTTGTGCAAGCAGTTCCAAAACCTCAGTCTATTCATTCCATTGAAACAGCTAATTTGTCTAATAATAAATAATTTCTATAAAGAATCTTTACTTATTTGCCTATAGAAGAGTTGCATAGGAAAATGGGAGTATGTGTTGCCCATTTTTTTTTCCATCCACTTTGTATATTAATGCATTCAAGCATGTCTTTTATTCACTACTGAATAAGGAGCTGGAGGAGCAGCAAGTTGGGAGTGTAATAGTCTTGCCTAAGTGAAATTAAGGTCAATTATATAGTAATTGAAATGGGGTCTCTGCCAGTTTCTAGGTTCTGAATAAACATTTTTTCTTTTTTTTTTTTGATGGTGGTCTTTTTGTTGGCCAGTGGGGAGCTCATAGCAAGGAGTTTAGGCCAGTCACAATGGATGCATAGTTCTGCCAGAGACATAGCAGGCTCTGTTTTACTAGCTCAAGAGTTGGCAAATGCCGTCTGTTCATACCAGGAAAAACTGAATTCCTTAACTCTTCAGCAGTGAAGGGAAAACAACTTGCTTTTGGCCCTGTTTACCCTTAATATTTTTGACCATGCTATTTATAAAGTGGGTGCACACCTGTAGTCAGTAATGTGTGTTTAGTTCTTGTGTAAACTTAATCTCCAGAGCTTAAAGCATTAATGTTTTTAATTGCTTTGATTTGTAATGTCTTTTGATGTCAGCATGACTCAGCACTTGAACAAGATGGTTTCAGTATAAGATTTGCTTTAAAAATCTAGCATGCGAATTTGTAAGTTCGTTCCCAAACAGCCATGAAAAGTGGGGATTATGGTCCCTGGCACTGATGAACTTTGTGTTAAATGGCGGTGGACCGGCTGTCAAGCATGAGTTGTTTGCATTTAGAAAACAGTCATGAGTTATTCCTTCAAGTCGCTTACTGTGTATGAAACGTTAGTCGTTTGGCAAAATCTTTCGGGACTCCGAAGACGGTCTTTCTGTTGTGTTGTGCAAAAGGAAGAGGATTAAGGTTGTCACTTCTAATGTTTTGCCTCTTACCTCCTGGCTATGATGGAAAAGAAATTGTTACTCTTAATAAAAGACCATAGAATAACACAGTATTAAAATGGGAACTTAACAGTTGTAACCATGAGGTACGTAATAAAATAATATCTCTTGTCTGAAATGCCAGACATAAAAGTGTGCCTGCTGTCACTTCAAGACTGGGCTTCGGAGTGAGCAGGCGTGGAGATGTTTCAGTACAGGCAGAACAGAACCTGTAACTTGATCTAAAACCTGTATGGAGCTGCCTTATTTCCCCTTCCTGTTTTTCACTCCATGTCTGTTTCTGTGCTGCAGACTGATATTAATTTGCCATACCTTACTATGGATGCCTCTGGACCAAAGCACTTGAACATGAAGCTGAGTCGCTCGCAGTTTGAGGGCATTGTAGCTGATCTCATCAAAAGGACAGTAGCGCCATGCCAGAAAGCCATGCAGGATGCTGAAGTCAGCAAGAGTGACATTGGTGAAGTCATCCTCGTCGGTGGCATGACCAGAATGCCAAAGGTATGAGATATGTCTCTGTTACGGGCAAAGCTGGCACAGCTAGCCAGTGCTTACTGACCGTTAAGGGTGATCTGTAACAGAAAAGTTGGGAATCTTGTAACTTCAAAGCTCCAGCAGTTGAAGGACCCCCAGAGCTGAGTAGTCACATGAAAGCAGTGGCAAGGGACACTGTCATCCTGTTTAATTAGCTCAGCTAGGATCTGGGGGCTCTAGCTGAGTTGCGCTTTACATACCAGGAATCCTTGCCTTCTGGTGGATTTCTTCCCCCGTGTAGAGCACAGCTAGCTGTGAGGACACTGAACAAACAGAACGGGTCCGTTACCTGCTGGTTGCCTGTATTCAGCTACCTGTGTGAGGCTGGGTGTTGTCAAGCATATTTAACTGGCTGTTCCAAACGCTTGTTACCTAATACCTGGCCCTTGTGTTATGTGGTGATGAGCACCAACAGGTAACTTAAAAGCTTGCTCTGCTGACATGCAGAGTCTTGCAGATAAGGTACTGTCTGCTGGTGATTTACTGTTCATGTTCGTAGCGATGCAGACTGCTGCTTAGCTCCCCTGAAGTCAGAGCTGAACGTGTACGTACATGCTCCCTTCAAGGGTACAGCTTGTCCTTTTCTACAGAGACCATCAAAATCTCATTCCATGGGGATCCATCAAGCTTGGACTATTTGTTTGCTATTAAGATTTGTGTTTTGCAGGTCCTTTCTAGGTTTCTCAGGTGTGGATGTGGCCCTGCTTGGGATTGATTTGGGGTTTGGGGGTGGGGTTTTTTTTCTTCCCTAAGTGTTAAATGTGCCTGGTGGTTGGAGATGATATTAGTGTGTGCAGAAGGTCACCCAGGCAGGGGAACCAGAGCAACAAGATAAACAGAAGCTACTGCTTTGGCCAAAGCTCAAGTAGGGTAACTGTGTTATACCTTCCCAAAGTTCCTGCTGTTCCAGCTGGGTAAAGGAATAACGGTGTGATTAGCCATGTATAAAATGATGAAAAACACTTCTAGAAGTGGGGAAGCCCTTTCGGAACTGTTATGTATCCTTTCGGGGTGGGAGGCAGTACTTAAATATTTTTTTTTTTAATGATTATTTGTACTTTTTTTTTATGCCCTATTTACAACCCCCAGCATCTGTGGGTTTGAGCTTATAGAATGCTTTCCTGAGTGCTTGTAGTTACAGCTCTGGGCCAAGATCAGTGCCTAAATGTTGCGCACAGCGCAGAGCCCGCTCCTGTGTGCGTTGTTGTGTTCATTTTCCCCATGTTAGGAGGGAACGTGCCTTCTTTGGGGCGGTCAAGTGAACAGTGCTCCTGGAAACGTACAGTGGGTGGTTAGAAGTAATGTTGCTTTTGGACTGTAAAACATGCCTCCAGAGGGAAAGGCTTGCACTTAATTATATGCTCATACGTAAAGTGTCTTCCTCTAGTGAACACTCCGGGCAGATATCTCTTGGCATAAATGCAGAGGAGTTGAACATTTGCTTACAGCGCAGTTTTCTCGGCACATCACACTCACCTGTGCTGTTGTGTGCCTAACGGGTGTGCTCAGGGAGCTGCGAGCGGCAAGGAAGTCCCACACCCTTTTCTTGTAAGGCAGAGGAGCAGGGCAGACAGCTTGTGCTCTGGTGCAGAGACCTTGTTGTGTTCCCATCTGGATACTTCAGCAATAAATCTGTTGCAATCATGAGCGCATCCTTCCAAAAGGGCAGAGCAGTGAAAAACTAGTAACACAGCACAGGCTGCCTGCTGACATAGCAAATCTACCGCTCTGGGTGAAACAGCACATTAAATAAGAGTTTGAAAATGCTGTACGTCATACAACTTCCTTTTTTATTTTTTCTCTCCTTTATTACACACAAACAAGATGAACTGTCCTGCTCTGGATTTTTTTTACCTTCCCTGCACTCTGCTTCCACAACTGTACCGTCCTTGACAGCTGTTTTCTGCCCGGTGCTGGCTTGCACAAGGTCCCGGGGAGCAGTCCTTGACTCCTGCTTGATAAGCATGGAGTGATGCCTTCTGAATATCACTGGGCTACATGAAAGGACTGATGTAGGTTGACTTCCAGCTGGCAAACATGATTGCAAGAAAGTCTCCAGAGAAGAGGTTGCCTAGACTGAAACGAGTGTGTTTAACAGGGTGCATGGAAGATGGGGAATTAGGCAGCAGTCACAAGCCTGAAGTTTAGTATTTCTGTCGTGCCGCGGGATTATATGGCAGCAGGAGGATAAAGATACAGACCTTGAGCCAAGGCTGGCATGTTCTTGTGGCCACAGCACTGGGCAGTGGTGGTTCAGTCTGCATACAAGCTGTGCTTTCTCTCCATTCAGGTGCAGCAGACTGTACAGGATTTGTTTGGCCGTGCTCCTAGCAAAGCAGTTAATCCTGACGAAGCCGTTGCTATTGGCGCAGCTATTCAAGGCGGCGTGTTAGCTGGCGATGTTACTGATGTGCTGCTGCTGGATGTAACTCCCCTCTCCTTGGGGATTGAGACACTGGGAGGTGTCTTCACAAAGCTCATCAACAGGAATACTACCATACCAACTAAGAAGAGCCAGGTACAAATTGACTATAGATGGGGGGTGTCTTTTGTGGTGGTCTCAAAATGCCCAGTGAAGCCTACCCAAAGCATCCCAGTAGATAGTCTTGTTTCTTCCACATCTGGCAAGGAGAAGCATCTTAGAAATCAGATTTAGTGTCAGCCATTGTGTATCTCTATTGATTATTAGTGTGCCCATGAGGGGAGGTAAGTTGCATTAATGTGTGCCAAGATACCCCAGGATGTTTGTGGCCTGGTCACGACCACAGTGTGTGTGCCATGATGTAACTGTCAACACATCATTCTGAAGAAGAATTGTGTGGAGACCTTCTGTAACTGAGCACCACACCCCTTTGAGACCACCATTCTTGGTCTGCATACTTCGGAAGGAGGTTTTTGGGTGTTTTTTTTTCCCCCCCCCTGTGTTGTAGGGCCCTAAAGTAGACTTGGGTGTGATCCTTTCTTTCACTTTGCCTTGTCTGCGTCTGCTAGTGTGTGCTCTGACTGATAACACTTGTTCTCTCTGGGGCGTGGGGTTGCATCAGGAGCCCTGCTGCTTCAGGAGGAAATGTGGCTGGCTGCCACTGCAGTCTGCTGCTGACATGGTATTGACAGTTTCCACGTGCTCAAGTGCATATAAGACAAGATGCCAGTGCCCTTGGCTGTTGCTAGTCTTGGTGCCTTGGTGTTTTGTCAGAGGAACAGGGGAACAACAAGCATTTAATTATTCTTGTATCTCTTCAGAGTACCTTCTCTTTATCCCTTTCCATGTCGTTTAGTCAGCACGTAACTGCATCCTTTCGTGTGTTGCAATTTGCTACCTATCCATAACTTTCTGTTCCTTTTGCACAGGTGTTTTCTACAGCTGCTGATGGGCAGACTCAAGTGGAGATTAAAGTGTGCCAGGGGGAGAGAGAGATGGCTAGTGACAACAAACTTCTTGGCCAGTTCACATTGGTACGTTGGCTACTCAGTATTCATGACCTTAGACTTGACCTTCTTTGAGAAGTTCAAAGCCTTCACCGTTTCAGTTGACCTCTGAAGGCAGTGTTGGGGGGAGTCCTCTTACGGAAGACATCTGACCCTATTTGTGGTAAAAAAGCAGTCTCTAAAGGCACGGCCTGATTCTGGGACTGCCTTTCAGTGGCAGGGGTGGAACTAGCATTTGAGATGGAGCTCAAAAGTTTCAAAGCAGTCTTACATGGCGCGGGGGCTGCTACAGCGTTAGGGCTTGATCATCCAGAAGGGCCATCTCCACTTCTGGGCACAGAGAGCAAAAAGAGCTGTGTAGTACCAGGCCCGCGCAGCAGATAACCTGAATGTGGGCCTTTTCCTCTGGTGTGCCAAAGACAACGCTTGGAGCAGGCTCCATGATACCTGCAGTTCCTAGAGAAACCCATTTCTAGCATGATACTGCTTTGCTGTGAATGCCTGTGGAACAGATATGCTCCAGGGATTCACGCGTGCGGTGTATGGCTGCCTAACCAGCTCCCTGTGCAGAAGTGGTTTGGTCAGTGTTGGCAAAGTTTGGCACTGTTTTACCTGTTTGCCCAAACTTCCTGTTGCTAGGAAGCACCATCCAGAAAAGAAGGGCTTTGCCTTTTGTTGTTTTGAAGGAAGCTGGACTGACGGTCACTTGCGTTTAATATTGTAGCCTTGAGGTAGTCAGTGAAGTCAAGTCATGTCCAGAACTGAGGAAAGAGAGTACCCTGCCACGTCCTGAAGGGGAAGAGTTTAGCAATATAGCAGAACCCATGTCACTTCCAAACCAAACTTGGGGGCTACCTCTTGTGGTCTTGGTGCGCTTATTCTGAGTAGAAATCTGTGTCCTGTTAAATCTAGATGGTGCTGATTCACCACATGATGCCAACAGACAGTTTAGAGAACTTGGCTCTGAGAGTTAGTTGATAGTTGATTCAACTGACAGATCACCAAGATAACGTCCCCAACACTGGAGCGTCGTACCCTGAACTCCTGTCTAATGGCTAAGCACTTCTCGTTCTCAGGTTGGGATTCCTCCGGCGCCGCGTGGAGTGCCCCAGATTGAGGTCACTTTTGACATTGATGCTAATGGTATCGTTCACGTGTCAGCCAAGGATAAAGGCACTGGACGCGAACAGCAGAGTAAGTGCTCTGGGATACTGCCCAGGGATGAGGAGGAGAAGTGTGGAGCAATGATGCTCCCATAGCATGCTGGGCACTGAGGGTGACACGGTGACTCCAAAGGTATTGGAGTGCTGCCCTGATGGGCATCCTGCAGTCCAGGAGTGGGGACCATGATGCATGTCGCTTGATTAGGATTCAGGATGACACAAGCAATCTGTTGCCAGTGCGGCATAAATGCAGCTGAAGTCATCTTTGCCTCTGGAAAGGAGGGCAAAGGGTTACTGCAAAACGAAATAGGGAAAGGGGGAAGCGACAACTGGCCTGTAGCTTCCTTTTAAGGAACTAAAGCCTCTGTAAACACATAGCACTCTGTTAGCCTGCTGACCGAGGTTGCCAACAATGGATGCTCTCGCCTTGCACATCAGGCAGAGATGAAGCACCTCCTATAGCAAGGTCAAGAAGGTCCTCACTGGCAGGGTTTTACTACATTCCAAGCCGTTTTGCGCTGTATGACAGTCCCTTCTTCATCTTGCGCTCTGCTGCGATGGCTGTAGCAACGTTTGAGCAGAGTGCCACTGTTCCTTGGGGTTTCATGTATGTATCAGCTGTGCTTCAGTCCCCGGAGAGGTGTTGGACATAGAGGTTGGCTAACTGAGGGCTCACAGATGTTGTGGAGCAGTGCTCCTGCTGCTTAGGGGAGTGTCCTGTGTCACTGAGGAGCTTGGAGCAGTGACGTTCTGCCCTACGTTACCCTGAAAGGACAGATGTTGGGGTTTGAGAATCCAGCACCTTGTATGAGTTATTCTTGAGCTGTGCTCCTGGCACGCAGTTCCTTTGGGAGTGCTCCCTGCTAACACACGAAGAGATTGCTGTCTGAGGCTGCCTGCGTGAAGGTGCCAGCTTTTAATGGAGAAATCGAATTAGGAAGATCTCTGTTGAATTCGAGGCATGTCAATTACAGCTGAACGGATCAGCCCTGTGCTGAGACCCTGCTTTGTTTCTAATTACTTCATTACAAAGGTCTTGAAATTTAAGTATTTTGAAGCATCAGGTATTTTGCCTAACCACCTTGCTAATTTCCATCCATTTAGGCTGGAAATGTCTGTAAATGGCAGGAGGCTTGGGGACTTCAAGCTGTCAGTATATTTTGCTCTGTAGTGCAATGAAGTATTAGACCCGCTGGTCTGGAGTAATTAACGACACGGTTGACATTTTCTAAATTAATTTGAAGCATTTGTAGATTCCCCTGATAGAAAATAGATCTCTCATGTGCCTCTAACTGGGAAATCTTTATACTGCCCTTCACTTATTTCTTGGAGACAACCACTTGAGCAATCAACGGCACGTCCAGTTAAGAAAAATATTAACTCTGTATTGGCGACTTGAAGGTATATGCTTTTCTTAATCCTGCTGCTTGGCTTTTAGCAGAAATTTGCTACCAAACCCACACTGCTTGTTACTTTGATTTCCTTCTAGATTTTCAATCTGTGGCTGCCTCCTACCTCTGAATAGCCACCTCCTGATAATAGGCAACCAGAATTTTTTAGCTGCCTACCTGTATGCAAGCATGGTCCTAATCACAAAGCTGAACTGCCTGTCCCATATCTGTATCCAAAGGACACGTCTGTGTGTCTTTGTTCAGGGTTTTGTACCATTGAGAAATGTTACGTAGAAAACTTATTTCTAATGAGGATTGTAGTATACCCTTTTTTTGGACTTTGTGACATCCTGGGTGTTGGTCCTCTCCTTCGCAATGAAATCATGCTTTACTACAGAAACTACCTTAAGTCCAGACTATCCTTTTTGCCACTAATGGACAAAAAAAAAAAAGAGGGGGGGACACCTTTAAGAGCCTACCCCCAGGATCATGCTGTCTTCACTTACTAAGGGCAGTGTGAGGAGCTGGGTGGAGAATGTTGTCTTATCCTGCTACCAGCCTGGGCTGCTTTCCAGCAGTGACAGGAATCTCTGCATCCCAGTAAAGCAATTCCTTTTGTTTGGATTTTTTGGTTTTGGTTAGTTTTCTGCTGGTGGTTTTTTTTTTTGGTTTGTTTTTTTTTTTTTTTTTCAGTTGTTTTAACCTGATAGAATGCCCTTTTGGTTTGGGGGCTTCGTACGCACACTGACTTTCCAGGAGGAGTAACTGGAGAATGGTCAAAGTGACTCGCAGATCAGAGGACAGGAAGTGTCTGGCAGAGCTGGGGACTTCATAGATCCAAGGTGTCAGGCTTTTATCTTGCCAGCAGCATCACTGCCTCTTCAAAGACTGGCTGTCTTTGTACTGCCCACGGGGTCTTCACAGGTGCCGAGTCCCTGAGCAAGGCTGCTGCCGTTGAGGGGGTTTGGGAAGTAATAGTCTCATCTCCAAGATGAGAGCACGTTCTTTATTAATGCTTCTTCTCTAATGCAGTTGTTATCCAGTCTTCTGGTGGCCTTAGCAAAGATGAAATTGAGAACATGGTGAAGAATGCAGAGAAATATGCAGAGGAAGACAGGCGAAGAAAGGTAATGTGATCGTTACGGTATCTTCCAGCGAGTAGCATACCTGCCGGTTACTACCGTTCTGTGTCCGCCTTTGGAGGAGCTGTAGGTTCTGGTCTGTACAGTCTTCAGCTGTTTGCTTCTGCAGTTACCCGACTGACTGCTTGCTTCCTTACATTCAATTTACGCTCCAGACTTGCAAGAAGGTGTACGCAGAGGCACGTGGATCTTGGGTTTGGGTTGGGTTATTTGCCCTGTGGGACTAGCATTTTAATTCCTCCCTGAATTAGCGGGACATGGAGGCAGCAGTAAGCAAACGTGCCTGCCTAATACTCATGGCAAAAAAGCTTTGAGCTTGGCAATTCTAGTTTGCTTTTTGTCATCGATCTCTTGACTGACCACCTGCCTGTTATCTTGGGTGTTTATTTGAAGCTAGCCTGCTACAGCTGGGTTCTCACAGTGATGTTCCATTTAAATGGGGCCAGCATGGGATATTAAGTTTCTTTCTATGAGTTTATTTTAAAGCTTAATTTATAGAACCTGTGAAGCAAAGCTGCGCCTCGCCCTCTTCCTTCGTGAGTGGGAAGTTGCTTTCCATAATGCTTAAAATCTCACTGGGGCATCTTGAATGCTGTATTCTGAGCCCAGTATTTGCCCTCAGCGCAGGTGAAGCCATCAGGAGGTGTTTGCAAGCCTCACTGACTTTGTCAAGAAAAGACTGACACTCGCCACGGATGAGTGACTGAACCTAGGGTTAATGGTTGGAGCTAATTGGTTTAATGAGGGTAGTACTAATGAATTATGCTACTAAATATAGAGCATTGATTTTTAAGCAGGCACAGTGAAGGCCTACTCTAGATATGGCACCAGCATATAGTTAGCGATTGCTGAAACTGGCACACTGAATTTATCCACTTAGGTTTCTACAGACTAGAAGAACACAATCTCAGGCGTTCAGGCAGTGCTGTGACACTTACCCTCAGTACTGAAGGATCAGAAGGGGACTAGAGGAGAGAACGCATGGAATAAATTCATGTGAAGCAGCATCGCCTTGCCTCAAAAGCTCTAAAGCCACAAAACACTGGCTTATTAGCATTTTTAGGTTACATGGAGAACCTTTAAAGACCTTGGTCTGAAAGTCCCAGTGTTTAAATAATTGCGTCAGTGCCTTGAAGCATAGGTGGTGCCTTCCATTTGGAGAGGCTGCATTGAAAACTCTTTCCTGTTACCTTACTTTGACTTTGTGACTTAAATCCCTGAATAAGTTCTTCCCTGTCACAGTCCTGAAGTGGGACTCATCTCTGTCCAGTGGCCTGTCAGAGGAAGGTGATTACGTTGCTTTATTACCTAACGCTTCTCTTTACTTGACGCATAACTATAATTGTCAAAACTCCCTCATTACACCTTTCTGATCACGGTTTTACTGCCATGAAAGTATCGTGAGTGCATAAACTCTGCTGGACTCAGCAGCCTGCTGTGAACTTTGACATCCCACAAAGAGTGAGGGCATCGTGTAGAAACAAAATTATTTTTCATCAGCTTTCCACTGTAAGTGGTCAGCCTCCTGAGAGTACTGTCGCACCCTTATCCAGGTAGACTCTTCTTCCAGATGGGAGGGGGCTGAGTGTCCCAGAGACTCCTGCTGGGGAAATAGTTCATGTTGACACTGGGACCGAATCATATCTCGGAAGGAGTACTGCTCCTCTGTGCTTCCAGCCTACCCTGTCCCCCATTGCTTGTCTTTGCGACAGTACCGTTAGGAACTGGTGTTTCTTACCTAGCACAGTGGGGGTTTTCCACTCTTGGGATGCTACAAGCATTTGTAAGGAGGAGACATGAGTAAAGCAACCCAGCACTCTAGTTGTCTCTGATGTCCTTGTTGCTGAAGAACCTTAAGAATATTTTCCGAAAGTTCCGTTGCTTTCCCGAGGAGCAGAGAGAGCTGTCCTGTCTCTGCAGTTGCTGGCTCTTTCAGTGTGCCAGCAGTAGTGCTGTGCGAGTTGCTTCCACTTCCAGGGAAGTGGGATTTGCTACGTGTGAAAGCATGAGGGCTACCTCGCGCAGGCTGCCTCTTTGGGCTTTCTGGTGCCGGAGTGCATCTAGAAATGGTTTGCTTGCATTTCTTCTTCCTGCCTTGCCATGAAGGAAGACCCTGGGTGGGAGCTAGAGTGGGATTCGGCAGTTCGAGGAAAGACACGTCAGCTGCGTGTTCATATGTACACGACTTGTATTGCCAGTGTATGCAGTAGGCACTTACGAGCTCTCTTACCCAGGAACGTGTGGAAGCTGTAAACATGGCCGAAGGCATCATCCATGACACAGAGTCGAAGATGGAGGAGTTCAAGGATCAGCTGCCCGCAGATGAGGTAGGTAGTTTCTGGTTCTGTACCAGTACAGGAGGTGAGATTCCTTACTGTATCTTGGCTCAGATTCTCACTGAACTCAGCTGGCTCTGGCCAGTGGCACCGACTCTGGGTGTATTTCCGTGCTGTGGAAGGGTGGCACAGTCATCAGCTCTTCTGGTTTTTGCACTTGATGAGTGGGATGGACGGGGCTGATGGGAGGATGTAAGGACATGCTTAGAAGAACATGGTTTAGATAATAGCAAATATCCTATTTCAAAGTGCGAGTTCAGTGTCACTGGAGATCTGAGAGCCTGAGAAGCTGTTAATGAGAGGTTTCTGCGTGAATTATGTCCTTGACTTGGCCTTGCCGTCATTTGATAAGAACTGTTCTGTGGCCTGTGTGAGAGGAGGGTTTGCTCAAAAGCTAGAGATTACGAGCAGAGCCTACCAGTGTATTAGCAGAAGGATAAAGGCAAAGCCGCTGTGCGGTCTCAGCAGCCTCCCTAGTACAAACGCAGCACCCAAGAACTCAGAGGCAACAAAAGTTACTGTATCCACTTAACTCCAGTTTTTCTTCTATCTTTGGAGTGAAGTGGATATTTAGTAGCAAGAGAGTGCTTTCTCATAGCGTTCTAAGGGACAGTTTAATTTTTGCGTTATGAATTTCAAAAGCCAAATTTAAAACAGATTGCACGGTCTTCAAGTTAACAACTCTCGGAAGCAGAATAAAAGGGCTCCTAGGGCGTCTGTGAGGCGTTCGAGGGAACAAGATTATAGTTCATTGGTAAGTAGCCTCTGATCAGTTCAAATGCTGGTTTTCAGCCCAGCTCCTCTCTTCTAGGATGGATATTGGCTGTGTCTGGGATTATGATCACTGGAGTTTTATCTCTCAGGAGCACGGAGCCTAAATCCCTGTTCCCTGTAACGTTTTTTGGGGAATACCGAGGGGAAGTGGGTAGCAGAGCTTGGAAGAAGCCCTGTGCTGTCTGGGCGGAGATGGTGGCCTGACAGAGAAGGCATCCATCCCCTTCCCCCTACCTGAATGAGAGCTCTGCCCACGTTTTGACTGGGAACGCTGCTGAGCAAGCGCTGCCGGCGCAGCTGTCCCCCGGTAACCTCGCTTCTCCGGGCCTGCCTCTCCAGCAGCGTGCCAGTCTGACAGAGAAACGCCAGACTGCGCGGAGCGTTTGACAGATGGCTACAGGGGCTGGGATGAGACCGCATTGCTTTTATTTGCCTCTCCGCTCCTTCTCCCACGTGCAACAAAGGGATTAAACAGGGCGGTGAACAGCCTTAGTTGTTGGCTTTCTGACATGCCTTAAATATAGTTGAAAACCAGCTTTTTTTTTTTTCCCTGCGCCCCCTTTTTACCCTGGTTCCCGGGGTGACTGACTCGCCGGTGAGGTGTGCCAGGGAGAGCAGCTCTCATCCTTGGCGGGCTGTTCAGTCTCTGCAGGGCTTTCTGTCCTCGGCGCCTCTGCTGAGATGGCAAACAAGGGGAGCGATTAATGCCAACTGTGGCATGTTTAGTGAAGTGGACAGGTGCCCGTTGGGAGCGGAACACAGCCCTGGTCCCGTATGGCTCGCTTTGAGACTGAACTTTGCAGCTTCTGGCAAAAACCAGTTTTGCTGCAGCCAATAGGTGGGTGAAATGACAGGAACAGGATTCTCAGCGAACCGAATGCGGGATTTCTTCATGTTTGTTTGTGACTTATTTGCAGTGCAACAAATTGAAGGAAGAAATTGCTAAAATGAGGGAACTTCTGGCTCGTAAAGATAGTGAAACGGGAGAAAACATCAGGCAGGCGGCAACCAGCCTGCAGCAGGCTTCCCTGAAGCTCTTCGAAATGGCATACAAGAAGGTAGGTTCACGGTCATTTCCATGTTACGGCCCCGGGTTGGGGAGGGGTGAGTGGGGACACCGAATGTTCAGGGCGAGAGCTGTGCTTGGAGGTGGCGCTGAGTCTCGGTGCAGCTCCCTCTGAGTGACTCTTGCTGTGGAAAGCCGCGTAGAGTTGAAGGCCCGAAGTCTTGGCCATCCTGCTGTGGGTAGCCCGCTTCCCGGGCGGTGCGTTGTGTTTCTGTACAGGTACTGGATACTTAATAAGGAGCACTAAGAAGAGCACAGACAAGGCTTTCCCCTAGGTGTGTAGAGTGCCGAAAGCAGCGCCTGGACTGACTTTAAGGATGATCGTATAGCAGGCTTGCTGTTCAGCGTGACTAAAATTACAGTGGTAGGGCCATCGGGGTTTTCCTCTCCATCTCCTTCCCAGAGAAAGGCCCACCCATTGGCGCCTGGCAGCGTGTGCTTCAGCTGTTGCAGGGGGAGTCTCCCAGGATGGAAGTGGCACGCTCTGCCCGGGTCACCTTGGTGTGGTGCTAAGCTCTCCTTACTATGGAAAGGTGCTTTTCTGATATCAAACTGGAAACGTCCAGCGCTGCGGTGTAAGCTTGTTGCATCCACTGGGAAAGCGTAAATAACGGGAAGATAACTTCCTCCTTCCTATAGCAGTCATGCAGAGATGAGGGTGGCTTCCACTCTCCACTAGACAATGACCCTTTTCACTGGAGGAAGGGTTTCTTCAGTCTAGAACTAACCAAAGCAGCAAGCTAGGGAAAAAAAAAAAACCACATCCGGGAGAAAGCAGCGTGGTGGTGTTACTACAAATAATAAACCAACTCTTTCACAGATGGCCTCTGAGCGAGAGGGTTCTGGAAGCCCAGGGGATCAGAAGGAAGAGAAGCAATAAGAAGTCTCTGTCTCGCCATGACTAGAGTATGAAGAAGAGGTCGATTTCTTGACGCTTGGGAGAGAGGGGACCTTCCTGAGCAGCAATGGGCAGAATTCAGACTTACTGTGTTTTTGCAGTATTCTATATATAAAATTCTTTAATGTATAAACTTAGTGATGTGTCTGCTAGATAAATTGTCACTTGATGAAAGTTAATTCATGCCAGATGAAGTTCTGAAGTGTTTGGCCCTGTGGTATTCAACTGAGGCACCTGGGGACTTGCTGATCATTTCTCTCTGATACTTGACACAATGGTGTACTAAATCTGATATCAAAGTTTGGAAACCATGTCACTAAATGGAAGGGTGGAGATGGAAGTCCTGCTGGAACTGGGAGAAGAATAACACCTGTACGGACCCTCCTTGTGGATCTGAGTACTGGGGAGCAGGTGACGAGGCCTGTGAAGCGCAATGAGAAGGCTGGTTACGTTGCTAGAGAACGTTCAGGTCTGCAGCTAGGTTAGTACCCGCGTTCTCAAGGAGAGGGGTTACTGCAAATTTAGCTGTAACGTTATTTCTTACAAAAGAGGCTACGTGGCAGTTAAATACTTCGCTTGTCTGAGCCTTCTGCTCCATCCTCTGTCTGTTCTCTGCTTATGGTAAAACAATTTCCTTGATAATAAAACTGTTACTGGATCCATTCTGGATTTTTTTTAAAATAAAAGCAGAAAAGTGTCCAACTCAGAGTTCTTGGTATCCTGGCCTTTGATGGAGAACGCGAGCGCGTTACCTGCCTGGGAGAGAGCTCCTGCAGGGGAACAGTCAGCCAGCTGTAGTGGCAGCAGCTTTGTGGAACTCGTGCTTTGTTCACATGGAAAAAGGAGGAATGGGGTGTGAGATTAGGGTCCGTCCCTTCTGAGAGTCTCTCTGCTGCTCTCAGGGGGGATCTGTGATCCGCAGGAGCAGTGGGACTTCACCTTCAGGCACTTGGTGCTCGGGCTCAGCCTCTCAAACGGGCTGAAGGCTCAGAGGCGCAGTTGCCCACTGCTGCTTCTAGCCAACCGAGTCTTCCAAGGCGGTGTGGTCTCCCTGCCACAATATATTTATCTGTTTCTCCTTTTTTCCCCTCTGTTACTCTGTGTGTGTAGTCAGTGGGAAAGAAAAAGCGAACTTTACAGCTGCCTTGTCCTGACAGCTCAGAGATGTAGAAGGGAGGAAAGGATTCCTTTTGTCTGGCAGTCTAGACAGCCTCTGAAATAAGAGAAGCTACGAGGGAAGGCAGCAAGTCTTCATCCTTTGAACTTTCCTTTCCTTTTCCTTGAAGTTGGTGACTGGAAGGGACCAAGACTGCCTCAGACACAGCTCTCCCCAGCAGTCCTAGCCGAGACAGACTGGAAGCAGATTCTGCTTTAGAGTGAATGAGGTGGACGGAGGGGGAGAAAAGACCCTCTTTAAAGAGAGTGGCAAGTGACCTGACTGTAAAGGGCGATGGAGCTTGAAGCATACTCTCCTTTCCTCAAAGCTAAGAGCGTGTTCTTTATTAATGGCTTCCCTAATGCAGTTCTGGTGCAGCCGCAGGAGGAGATGAGGGGCAATGCCTTTGGTGCCCAGCCTGCAGCGCGCTTGGTGTGCCATGGTGGGGGGCGCAGGTCTGCAGGGCCGGGGTGGGGGGGTGGATCTTCACAGCAGTTCAGGGCGTTGAGCTGCCTGGCTTCAGGAGGACTGAGGAGTTCCAACCCAAAATTCAGTGCTTGGCTTCCACGGGGGGAGGCGGTGGGGTCTAGGGGTCCGACCTGCTGGGGCTGTTGATGGGGGAGGCTCACAGAGTATGGTGCAGGCAGCCTTGGGGGGGCTTTTCCATGAGCGTAGGTCTTCCACAAGTCTCCGAGTGGTTGCACATTCATCGTGCGTGGGTCCGGGCCCTGTTTTGTTGGGTTGTTTTAAGCGGCAGGGCTCTGATTCGCGGCAGGCAGGCAGAGGCACGCTCAGATCGCGCGAGCAGCGCGGTTCCCTGCAAGCTTTGAGGGACGCGTGGCTGGGGATGTGCGCGTTCCCAGCAACTGCTGCTCCCCGGGGCTGTTTGTGCCATGGAGGTACACAACCGTGCGGGTCTCGTGTGTGAAACTATGGCCTCCGTTCTGTTGCGGCGTGGCCCTGCTCCTGTCCCGTAGGCGGGTTTGGTAACGGCAGGGGGCACTTGGCTGCGCGTCTCCTGACGATAACCTGCTTTACAAAACTCGATCGCGGGCGACTTCTGTCCTGAATTTCCCTCACTGTCAAAAGTCATCCCCTGTGTAAAACGACGGTCTGAAAAAGAGAAATTCTACAGCAAAGCGAGTTGGGTCTTTCAGGTGCTGAAAGGAAACATCCTTAAGCGAAACAGGTTAAAAACCATCCTCCGTGGCAGCTTTTCCCGCCTGAAAGCGCAGCCAGATGTTCCAGGACAGAGCTCCCGCCACTCGCACGCTCTTCCCGCCCTGCTGGGCTTGTAGCGCCGTCGGGGGCGAAGGCAATGGATCATCATCTCGCGGCCTCGGGAGTCCTGAATCATTGATCAGGGTTGGCCTTTACTTCTTCAATGAATTATTTTCCCTGTCACAGTTTAAATGCATCTTTCGTAGGTGTTTCTTTTATTTTTTAATGCGCTGTTCTTAGCTCCTCCTTGATAGGCTAAATTATTGAACTGGGGAGGGAAAGGTGAAATCGGGTGATGTGTGTTGTGCTGAGAACAGGTTCTTGCTGCGGAAAAAGCGCTGGGAAGGCAGGAGATGCAATAACTGGGCTGTTCCCTCTCGTGAGAAGGAGCGACCCCTGTCCTGAGGAGTAACTGGTGCCGTCCGGCCGCTGGGAAGGGATGTCAGCACTGGAGAAAGGGTGTTTGGGGTCCGTTGCCCACTGCCATTTTCCACGTAGGCCGATACTCATCTCGGGAAGCCGTTAGCCCCAGCAGCGCTGCAGCTCCGGGATAAATCCCTGGTCTGTGTATGATGGTAATTAAGAAAAGTTTGGCACGTGTTCTTTGGGGGGAAAAAGGTGACCCAGCAATGTTCGTGCTGCGTGTTTCCACCTGCGAGCGTCCCCTCGCGTGTCCTCTGCGGGGGGAGCGGGTCAGAGCAAGGCACAGCCTCCTCGGGCTCTGCAGGCCTGGCTGCCTTGGAATAACGGCGTTCGGTAACGCAAACGGGACGGGGAGAGCGGATTCCAGCCTCACGGCTCCTGCCTGACTGTAATAGGGGAGGTGCTGTGGCTTGAGAAACCCACAGCAATTTATTGTCGTTTAGACAGTTATTGATTGATGACCCCTCCCCACCTGCGAAGGGGGAATTGGGGAAAAACAAGGAAAGACCAGGGTTGAAATATAAACAGATTTGATAGAATAAGGCTAGATAATTCCCATCAATAACACCACAGAACCAGTACTGGTCCCCGTACCAATATAAAATAGACAAGGACTATGCCCAGCCCATCCCACCAGCAGGAGCCGTGCACTCCCCGCAGGGACAGCCAAGGTGGGACCCTGCGAGCGCTGCGGCTGCGGGAGGAAGGGAAGGGCTCAGGGCTCCGGCACCGGGGCGAGGAGTGCTCAGGATGGCAGCCAGGGAGGGAGGGAGGGAGGGAGCTCCTCAGCAAACTTTCCAATTTCTACTGAATGTGCGGTTCCTGGTATGAAATAACCCTGTTGGCAGCTTGGGTCAAGTGCCCGGGTCTCGCTCCTCCTCGTCCCTGCACCTGGGGAGCTCGAAAACACCAAGACCTTGAAACCTGCACCCCAGAGCTGGCTAGAAAGTAAATATTTTCACAAATTCCGACACTAGAGTCTTCTAGCAGTGCAGTTTTCCCAAGCATTAGAAGAGGAATTAGTCCTGTGTCGCTCAAACCAGGAGAGGAGGGAAGGCTGAGATTTCAATCCAGTGCGCGCTATCTCCCCTTTGCCTTCTTTTCCTTTCCTAAAAGCATTTTCCCCCGGCTCAGGACAGCCGCAGCGTGCCGTCTCTGGAGGCCATGCCTGATGGGGACAGGGACCTGCCGTGTCCCCTGTCCGGGCAGGGGATGCTTGGCTTCCTCGAGGATCGCAGGAGGAAAGCGAGATGGAGTCTCTTCCCCTTCTCCACCAGACAGCGACTGCCAGAAGGCACAGCTTCTTTGTAAAACGCCCCTCTAAATAGCACAGCGGTTTATGGGAAAAGTTTTTCCTAATTCAGTAGCTCTGCCCCCGTGGCTGCCGCCGGCTCCCACCTGGCTCCCGTGGAGCTGTGCTGGCTGCTGGGGACGGGTGCTGCTGGGCCGCGGAGGCACCCCACGGCAGCCTCCGTGGCGTCGGGACGCAGAGTGTGCCACGGCAAAGCAGGTGCGTGGGGCTGGGAGGTGGTAACTGGGATGCTCAGCAGGCGCTTTTTTGGAGCCGAGTCCCTGGGTGGAGTTGGAAGAGCCGGAACGCCAGGGAAGCACGGGGTAAGCTGTTGTCCACCCGCTCGTCTGCATACACCTCCCTTGTCATATCAGGCACATAAACTTCCATCTCAGCAGATCATCTCCTAAAGCCAGGCATAATCCTCCTGTTCCAAGGAGGATTATAAAGGGCTGTGTGGGACCAGATGCACGTGGAAAAAAATACCTGTAAGGGCTGAAATCGATAGTTGCTCAGCCCCAGAAGAGAAACAGGACTTTAAAGGCAAGCAGGTGGTTCAGAAATCCCCAGCGTGACCCTGTCGATAGAAAAACCCAGCTCCAGGCTGAGTCCCAGACTGGTCCCTGTCCTGGCAGGGGACCGTGCTGTCCCTAGCTCCCGGCAGGGCTTCGGTGCTGCTCTGCCAGGGGCCCACATTGGTCCGGAGAGCCACGGGGTAGCGTGGGGGAGAGAGGAGGCTGCAGCGGGCTCGGGCTATGGCAGCGCTCGCCGTCCCCCCACGGCACGGCATGGCGCAGCACAGAGGCCAGGCAGGGCAGGGGTGGTGACCAGAGCGATGGCAGACGCAGAGCTGGGATGTCCCGGGGAGGCAGACTGGGGCTGGAGGGACACCACGGCCGTGACCCTCCCCCAGCATCCAGCTGTCGGTGCCTGCTCAGCACCACCGGGAGAGCATCAGCCCTGGGGGGGCAGCAGGAAAGCAGCCTCTCTGCTACCACTTCATAAAAGCAGCAAGTAAATGGCTCCGGCGCCATTTCATCACTGCGCTTCCAGCCGGCCCCATTTGGGGCTGTCCGCGAGGCAGAACCGGCAGGGCCCTGGCACTCCCAAACCCACTGCCCGGCGTCTTTGGGGCAAAAAAGGTGGGTTGGGGGTTTGCAAAGCCAGGCACCGAGGCTGCGGATACATTTAGATGTGGTTCTTGGGGGTGTGGGTTGGCTCCCCACGGCCCCGCTGTCCTGGCCAGCGCGGTGACACGGGGGTGGGCTGGTCGGCTCGTCACCGAGACCTCTCCAAGAGCCGGGGACTGCCAGGACAAGTCACCTCAAATAAAGCATTAATAAGAGATGCCCCAGCCCGCGGGCGCTGTGGGGGCACACAGGACACCCTGCTCCCCCGGGGGGGGGTGGGGAGGGTGCTGGCATAAGCCCCCAACTCGTCGGGGACCCGTCGGGGCGTTTCTGCAGGATGCCCTGGGCCAAGCAGGGCTGTGGCCGTACCGTGGGGCAGGGAGGCCCTCACCCCCCGCCCGGGGACGCCAGCCAGCCCCGTGCTTATCTTCCCCTTCCAGAACGGGGCTGCGAGAGCACCGTCCCCCCCACCAGCCACCACCACCCCGGGGCTCCCTGGGTACCGTTTCCACACTCTCAGCCAAATCCCTGGCCGGTCTCGCTGCCCTGCTCTGGACATCCACCATTTCACCGGTGCCTTCCCAGCAGCACCCCGAGCCCGCAGCTGAGCTCGGCCGAGACCTCTGTGGGCACCGCATGTGGCTCCCGCCCCCGGCACCGCTAAGGACAGCAGAAAGGTGACATTTCCAGGGAAAAAGAGAAACGCGAGATGACCCCGCGGCTCCGTAAAATATTTGCCACGTCCCTCCATCTCCTTCCCCTGAGCCTTGCCTTCCTCCAAATGTTGGTGAGCGTGGGCCAGGAGGGACCAGGTGTTCCCAGAGTGCAGGCTGTGGGCTTTGGCTGGGCACGGCGGGAGGGAGAGAAGCCCCCAGTCCGTGCGGGGCTGGCCACAGCCCCCCCAAAACCACATGCCCCAAACTCCCCAAAATGCTGGGTGCTGCTGGGGCGGGGGGGTGGTTGGCCCAGGGAGGGGGGACACACTCCGCTCCCCGTCCAGGCGCGCTGACAGGGGCTGGGGGCACCGAGGGTGGCACGGGGTGTAACACGGGCGTCCCGGAGGGCGACGCCGACAGCTGCGGGGCCGCCTGGCGGTGGTGCAGGCCGCGGGGTGACATCGGCTGGGCAGGCCCGGGGAGTGGCACAGGCCTCTAGCGGGGCGCCGGTGCAGGCCCCGGCCCGGCAGCGATCGGTCGGTATGAGGGTGGGCCGGGGTCCGGAGTGCCGCCGCGGGGACCCTGCCGCGGGCCAGGCCGCTCCCGCCGGGCGCGGTCCCTTTAAGCGCGGCCGTCCCCGCTCTCGCGAGAGCCGCTGTTGCGCCCCGCCCCGCCCCGCACAAGCGCCGCGGCCCGGCCCGGGGCGGCCGCCGGACTACGCGCCCCACAGTGCCCCGCGCGGAGCCGCCAGCCAATGGCGGCGCGGGCGGGGGGCGGGCGCGGGCGGGCGGGCGGCCTATGGCGAGGCGCCCCGCTCCCGGCCGGCGGCTCCCTCCGCCCCGCCCCGGTCCCCCGGAAGTGATGTCACGGGCCCCCATGTGAGCCGATTGCAACACATGCAGCGCGGAGAGGGGGAGCGCGAGCAGCCGGTGTCCGACGTCAGCGCCGCCGCCAGCCGCGCGCCGCCGGGGGGGAGCGGGCCTGAGGTGAGGGCGGGCGCGGCGGGGGGGCGGGCGGCGGGGCCGCGCCCGGGCCGGGGTCTAACCGCTGTCTGTATGCCGCCGGCCCGCCGCAGGCCGCAGCCGCCGCCGCAGCAGGAGGAGGAGGAGGAGGAGGAGGGAGAAGATGGCGGACGATCCCAGCGCTGCCGACCGCAACGTGGAGATCTGGAAGATCAAGAAGCTCATCAAGAGCCTGGAGGCGGCCCGAGGGTGAGCGGCGGGGGCCTGCGCCGGCGCCTCGGGGCAGCGGCCGCCCCCGGGAGCGGGGCTAGGGGGGGTGGGGTGGGGGTGTCCTGGCCGGAGCGGGGACCGGAGCGGGAACCGGAGGCAGGGGGGCTGCCGGCCGGCCGCGGGGGCGCGGGGAAGGCGAGACGCCGGCCTCCCCTTCCCGGGCCCCGGTGCCCTTTTGTCTCGCCGCGTGGTGAAGCGGCCGGGTCCCCGTGGCCGCGCAGGGGCTGGGGCCTGGGGGCCGGGGGGGGCCTCCCCGGCGGGGAAGGCTCGGTGGGAGAGGGGAAGCGTGACCGTGTTTCCCGCAGGGGAAAAGGCCAGCGCTGCCGCCGCGTTCCCGGCCGCTCGTCGGCCGTTTTCCCCCACACACACCCCCCCTCTAAGCCGATGAGTTCCCTCCGGCCGCCCCCGCGGGGGTGTCACAGGTGTCCGTCCCAGCCTCGGCCCCGCTGCTGACCAGCTCCACGCCGCGTCCGGCCTCGCCGTGCCCCCCTGGCCGCCCCCCCACCCCCGCCAGCTGGCACCGGGGAACGGCGGATTCCAGCCGGAGTAGACGGCTCCTCTGTCCCCAGCGCAGGCTCGGGCTCCTCCCAGGGGAGCGGCGGGCTCTGGGAAGGCAGAAGGGTAAGGGCAGGGAGGCAGGGGCCCAGGCAGCGGTTACTTGATTACTTTTCTTACTGACGCTTACTTGATCTCTCTCACCCCTTCACCTCCCAGTGGAAGTGCTTAGCTCAATTTCCCCGAAAGCAAGCTCTTCCGAAGTTTGGGATAGCGTTAAATTTAAAGTCTCTAATCCCGCTTATATCATCCTTACACTTTGATTTATTTTTTTCCCACCAGAAGTAAAGTTGCTGGATGTTCTTACAGGCTGCCCCGCGCCAAAGGTGGCGTGGTGCCTGTTTTCTGTGGGTAACTCAGCAGTGGCTTGTTGCATGGGCTAGGAAGCCAGTCGGGCTTGAGTAATTGTAAGAACTACAGGTACTGGAGCCGTAAAATAGCAGAGAAAGTGTGCGTCTCAGTATACCACGCAATAAAATAAAAATGAAGGGTAGCTCCTTAGCCATCCCTGTGGCTTCAGTTTCCATAGGCTCATCTGAACTGGTGTTAGTCTAACTGGGGCACCGCTGGCATCGTCCTGTGGCCCCCCAAAAGGTAGGTTGCCTTTGGACAGCTCGCGTAAGCTGAGACACGGTCTTGTTCTTTCCGTAGTGCTAGCGTTTGATCTTGTGTGTAGAGTAGGCCAGGGGAATCACTCAGCTGAAAACTAACCCAGGCAGGAGGGGAAAGAGGAGGAGAACCCAAGCCACAGGTCTCCCTAGTTTTTTGGTTTTTTTTACCTGATTTACGATGTAGCTGTGCAAGGGATGGGGGTGTGAGAAAAGGGGGTATGGAGCCAGGCTTTTCCTTCCCCGCAACAGAGTGGACTTTGACTGCCAAAGCAGATCATTCAGCTGTGCCTTTGCACAGTGCTGACAACATGTGTTGTACTCGTGGGGAGGTCTCAGCAAGCATGGGAGCGTGTAAACGATTTCTGCCGTGCAGCTGAAAGGGCCTGGGGAGCTACAGGCATCCGCTGCAGCTTGTGAAAAAGGCTATCAGTCCCTGTAACAGCGCTGAGGGAGGCTAGGCTGCGCTTTGGAAATGTACAGTTAGCGTTTTGGCTCTCCCTGATGCAAAATGCGGTAGCATAAGCATGTCTACCTTTAGCAGCAGCTCTCCTGTTGTCTGGAATAGGCGAACGTTGCCGAGAACAAGATTAAAGCTGGTATTGGAGAGTTCCTGGGAGAGGTGAGGCCAAAGGGGTGGCTTGGAGCGGGTGGCTCTTAGGGGTAACAGGCTCTTGGGGCCACAGCCCAGGTATCTTCCCTCTTCCCCAACTGTAGCCCCTGGCACATCTCTGCTTTGTGGTAGAGGTGCTGCCAGTGCAAGAAAATGCATGTAGGAGGTTTAGCTGAGCCCTCTGGATCTAGCATATCTCCTAGATGTCGTGATACTGCTGTTCCTTAATTTAATATGTGTGCTAGCTGCTAAACCGCCACCTGACGAAGGCTGCTGATGCTAGCAATCCTTGCTGTAAGCAAGGTTATGCTGGTTACGTGTAAATGCGCGTCGTGCTTCCAGGGAGTTCTAGCTAAAATTATCCTACTCTGTCTGGGCCCAGTAAGGGGAAGAGATGCTGCGGCTTTTGCCACCAGAAGCGTTATCCTCCCCGTCACAAGAGGTGTGAGGCAGTGAAACAGGCTTTTCTGGCCTTTGGGAGAGTCGCTTCCTCTTCCTGAGAAGTAGGAAGACCTGTTCTGGGGTGGGTTAGGGGGCAAAGCCTTCAAATAGGGTGATGTGGAGGGCCAGGGACTCCTCAGCGTCTCCACCTTCCCTTACTCATGTACTCCTAATAGTGACCCAGCAGCAGTGTCCCAGTTTCATGTGCTGGTTGTTCCTGCCGTGGATCAAAGGGATGGGAAATGGAGGAAACTGGAGCTAGACATTCAATTCACACGTGGCAGTTGGGGCACCTCTCCTGTTACCCAGCTATTTTGGGAAAATCTCAATGAAATCTGCAGAATGTTATCAAAATGTTAAGTGAGCGTGAGAGCAAGGAAATGCTTTTATCGTGTCTGGGATAGATGAGGTAAGTGGCAGTATTTGGTCAGAAAACCAAGGGAGAAGATTAGAGCTTCAGCTTTACCAGCAGCTGATCAGCTAGAGGCCAGCGAGGGTAAGACTGCTTCTCAAACTTTAAGGTAACATCCTAGCAAGAATGTCCTGTGTTATTTTTCCAGCCCAGCTTAGGAAAGCTGCCATTCTTGCTGATCTCTGGGTAGCAGGAATCTGGCGAATCAGAGCAATGAAAAATAACTTTTAAAACCTCCAAACCCACCCCGAAACCCTATCTCTGCTGGCAGAGAGCAGAAGGAGCTTTTGTCTGTATCTTGCTTCCTAAACCAGAAATGTCTGTTATCTACTCCTAGCTCTTCCAAAGTTGGGTTGCAAACTGTCTGATGCTGTACAAAGTTAATGAGCTGATCGTTCTGATTTGGTGAGAAGGGGAGGGTGGGGGAGCAGCTGGTACCTCCAGTCTACTAGGAGTGAGAGCAAATGGGGCCTGAGTTTTGTGCTACAGGCAATTAACCTTTCTAGCCAGAAGATGATGAGGGTAAAAGGCTGGTGATAAGCAAGTTAAGCCCTCGTGAGAAGTCTAGCCTTGTCATTCATCTCTGGTAGCTTGGAGTGCTCAGATTTTCGTCTCTGCTTCTCCCCTACAAAGGGATTCTGCTTTCAGTCCGCAGTTAGTTTTTGCAAAACGGAGTCTTGGTGAAAGACTGTGCCCCCCAGAAGTTGCAGCAATGTCTTTGCATGTGGATGTTGCAGCAGCTCAAGGAGAAGTGTCATTAGCTGCTATGTTTTTTCCCTTATCCTTTCACTCGGGGCCTTTCTGCTGTTGCTTCATGCAGTTTTCCAGTGTCAGTGTTAAACTGACAATCACTCTTTGTTCCTTTGGTCTTTGCAGTTCTGAATAGTTTGCAGAGCTACGGTCAGTTTTTTCTCTGCTAATCTAAGCTGTAAATGCTTGGCAAAGTCAAGTATCAGCAACAAGTAGCAGTCTCCTTGCAGGCTTAGGCCTGAGATATCCCATCTGAATCACGTTTGTAAAACTTCTCAAAGTCTTAGAAGCGAGGGCTTTCTTCCTGCAAACAGCTTGGCTCAGGCAAAACGCAGAAACTAACTCTGAACTGATTCTGGTTCTAACTGGAAGAAATGTATCAAGGCAGGGGAATGGAGAAATGGCAGAGAAGGGGAGGTCTTGGTGTCTCCAGAGCCATGAGAAAGCGGAGTGATGCAATTTCCTCTAGGGTTTGGATTCTGAAGTTGAGACTTCCATCTGCTATGTGGGAGAAAACAAACGTGAGGCAAATAAAAAGTCACCAGGAAGGACAGAGGCCTGAAGGTGCATGGGAGTTCCTGCAAAGTGAAACAAGTACTAGTTCTCCTTGAGGGTGGAAAAGCTGACCTGTTGCTTAGGCATAAATGATTTACCCGGCTTGTGTTGCAGGAAGCATCATTTGCAGCTGGGTTCTCCTGCAGTCCATCTGGAGCTTTGCTGATCCCGGTGGAAGGGCCCAACTTTGGAATTAGCCTCATGCTGCTGCTGTTTCCCAGCCTTGTGGGACAGGGGCAGGAGGCTGCTTGGGTGAAGGTGGGTGGTGGGCTGCGCATCTCCGCACCTTGTTCTGGGGTGTCCTGGGATGATGCCACTTTTGTGACCAGACAGGTTGGCAAGGCTGAGACTTGTTTGTTCTCCAAAAGCACCAGGTTGTCCGAGGCAGCCTTGGCGTGTCCTACTGTTAGCGGGGTGGGCCTTTCCAAAAGTGACCTGAGAGCCCACCTTCTTGTGGGTTAACACTGCAGCTGTGAATGCTGCAGCGGTGCTAGCTGCTGGGATGCATTTAGGGAATAACTGGGGTTAGTTGCAAGTAGATGTCCTGTACGGGTTTGCCGTGTTCCTGATTGCTTTTGAACAAAGTGCTGGGAAGCTGGTGATGCCGGGGTTACGTTGTGCTGCACTGGTGATGCCGGGGTTACATTGTGCTGCACTGGTGAGCTGTATTTCTCTCTTGAATTAGGCAGTGCGAATACTCGGTCACTCCTGGGAGCATCTGCAGCACTTGACTGGAGATGGCTTGTTCTCCTGGTAGCGGGTGCTGTACTGAAGTTGCAACTGTGCTGGAGTAACCGTTGATTAGTTGGATGTGCTGGAATTGTTGAGTCTTAGTGCCAGTGTGAATTCCTCTACTGTACCATAAATGCATTTAAGGTACATTACACCATATATAGTGGTGTACTGTTATCTTACGTGAGTGTAACAACGCCACCATGTCTAGGCAAGTACCGGTGTAACTATCTTGTCTCTAAGTGATGTCATACGTCAGGAGGAGGATTTGGTGTAGTCCTTCATTGCTGTGACTGGTTTCTGGCCACGCTGCCAGAGATGTGTCGGTTCAGAGGCTCCCTCCCCTGCTCCCAGGCTGGCAGCAGATCTCTTTCCCTACCTTCTTTATTGAGATCTGTTTGTCGTTGTGACTGTGCCTCAGGTTTGGGCTCTGGAAAACAGTTAACCATTGATACAGGATCTGTTTCTGCAGAGCTGAAGCTTTCACCTTAGGACATGGAGAACGATGGGGACCTTGAAGCGGGCCTGGGTGGGCTGGTCGATCTGTGAAGGGCAGTGCTGTGGCAAGGTACTACTTGGATTTCCAACTTGTGCTGTGTGAATTAGGTTGCAGTGCTGATATTTCATGCTAGTGCCGGTCATGGGATAGCCTTGAGGATCTCTCCACAGCAAGCTGATGTCTCCCGTGCACCTACCTTTCCTAAAAGGCTTTTGCTTCTGCCAGACTCTGGGCTGGGCAAGCCTTGGGGTAAATGGCTGTTTTCTTTCTCTGTGGGGAACATGAGACAGATGAGTGGGGCAAGGAGTGGAAGAGTAGCGTCTGCGAGGTGGCACGTGGAATTTATCTTTACTGCCAGTGAGTTTCCTGCTTTGGCTTTATGATCCATCATTAAAGCGTGGAGTGTTTAGGGAAGAGGTTAAGATTTAAGTTCTTACCTAAGCTGAATTGCTTCCTCGAAGTTGTGCTTGTCTTAAGGGTAGCTTCTAAAGGAGGTCACGTTTCTGTTACAGAGGTGAAGGCTATGATATTAATACTGCCTTTTGCTTCTGGTAGTGTGAGGAGAAGGAGACATTTGCAGGGAGGCCAAAATAGAAATAGCGCAGGGCAGAAGTGATACCCGAGGGCCGTGTGGCAGGTAGTCACATAGGATGTACTACCCGCTGTTTCCCTGCTTCGACTCTCTGAGTCTCTTCAGGCGGCTGGTCTCCGTAGCGCTGGGGTTGGAAGCTGGATGTGGATTTCATGTGAGCGGGGCTGATCAGACCTCTCGGGACTAAGGTGGTGTCTCTTGAGAGCTTGTGTTGCTGTGGCGTGGAGGGTGGGTGGTCTGAGAAAGCTGCCCTGTGCCAGGTGAGAAGGCAGCCGGAACAGGGGAGGATGTCCAAAGGGTTGTTGACACCCTGCTGGTTCCATGTGTCTTAATTGTCTTAAAATATTTCCTGGGCTTTCTCATCTGCCGGCTCTACCTGTTCCTTTTGAATTATAGCAACAATTAGGGAGTGCTGTTCTGAGAGTGCATGCTAGCAAGTGGCGGAAAATGACCCGATCTGGCAGAATGGTTATGTGTCAGACAAAAACTCTAGTAAGTGTTTATAGCCTTTGGTAATCGGGCAGCCCGATACCCTCTTTTACAACTGCCTGAATCATTAGTGAACAGTGTGATTCATACACAGATCGTCATTCACATAGAGCTAATGAATGAGCCCCTGCCTGCTGAAGACTAATGACGTGGTAGAAGATGGGAATGAGCACGTCAAAAGAGGACAGACTTCTTTGGCTTTGTGGCAACTGGAATTTCCCCCCTTCCCCTCCCACCCCCCGTTTAGCTCCCTGTTCCCATGTAGCTCTGAGGCATTAACATCTTAACAAGCAAATCTGGATTTGTTGCTTCAGTCCCTCAGTGTACATCTTGTACCCAACTGGCCCATTAGCATAATGCAACAAGTCTTTTAAACTTGAAGCATTAATAATTGGAGAGGGAGGAGGGAGCGCAGGGGAGCTGTGGCAAAACCAAGCCTCCCAGTGAGTCACGAATGTCTGAAGTGCAGAAATGTCTGTTCCACTTACCAGTAATTGGGCATCCGGGCTTTCTGCATGGGGTCAGATGCAGCCAATTCAAAACATGCCTGCACAATTATGTTTTGTGATGTGTTGCCTTTGATCCAAGGGTTTCAGAGTGGCATTGATTCACCTTCCCCGTGGGGTGTGCGATATCAGTGCTCTTCAGCAGTATGGGATGAAGTCGGGATCTGCTCCTGGAGCTCGAGAACTGATTTGGGATCTGAGTGCTGGTGGTTGCCCGAGCAGCGGCCACAATGTCAGAGCTGGCTCCAGTTAGGGATAGGAGGAAGGTTGGAGTGTGGAGCTGCTTACGTGTACCTCTGTGCAGGTAGCGCATGGTGGACCGATGGGCAGAGGCTCACCTGCTACCTGTGCAGCCTTCGGACACGTGATACCTGGCCAAATTCTCTGCGATGTGGAGAAATAGAGGTCTGTGACCTGATTCTTCTTTCACCTCCTTTCTGTCTCTGGGGAGGGAGGCATGCTGAGCTCAGGAGGCAGATCCTGGCAGCAGGCCAGTGACTGCTGAGGGGGGGCAAGCACTGCCTTGCCTGACCCTTGGTGAGACGCTACTCTTGCTTCTGCTCCTCTGCTGAAGCAGCCATCTGCTGCCTCCCTGTGGGAAGCTTTCCCTTGCTGCCGAAGCAGGGGGTGCGCTGGGGAAAGCAGGCTCGCTTCTCTTTTCCAGGGTGGGTGCCGGCTTGGTGCTTTGCTCCCTAGCTCGCCCTCGGAAACCTTGCTTGGCATCTGGGGGCTTTTCCTCTTGGAGAAGGTCAGTGGGTTAGTAGTAAGAGGGCAGAATACCTTTTCAGGACAGTCTTAATGTCTGTGTTCAGGCTGCTTCTGGTTACACGGAGTGCTTTTTGTGTATCATCTTCCTGTAATGCTGGCAGATGCGATAGAAGATTCCTGTCTAGGGCTCTGGGACAGAACTACAGCTCGAGAGAGCTTGGCATTGTGTGAGCCGTGGTGGCAATAGCTGCATGGCCTCATGCTGTGCAGCTAAGTGATTTTCCTTTGTCTGGGGCAGAGGTGGCATTCAAAGGCTGAGGGGGAATTAGCTGTCCTGTAGTGTTTCTTGGACTGGGGAAGGGGGGCTCGCTTTCTCCAATTAATGCTTATGCTGAAAAGTACTCTTGAGGAAAGAACGACTTGGCCTCCTGGCTCTGCGATCGTCCCCTCCTATCCACCCTGCCCCCTTCTTCTGCATTTTCTGTGCTTCTGAGGTGGCACTGGATCCAGAGAGGTCATCTCTGCCTTACTTTTGCTTGTGAACTGGTCTCTTCCTTCTCTTTGTACCCTTCTTTGGGTGACCTGGAAACATTTGAGGAACAACACGTATTGATGTTGCTTTTTAGGAGACAATCCAGAGTTCTGGTGTATGCTGTGGTGAAATGCAGAATGCCTCTGAGGTAGGGGTTGTGAGGTTCTTGCTGAAACGATGCTGTAAAAAGTACTGCCAACAGCATGACTTTCAGCTCAGTTTTACTTCAAAGGAGCTAATGGTAGGTCCTGTTGTGAGCTAACTGGTGTTGTGTCCTCTGTCTAGGTATTGGTGCAGCACTTCTCTCCTGCTCGAGCAGTGCTTTGAGCCCGTCATCTGAACAGCGAGTGCGATTTCATTTATTTCTGATGGAGACATCACAAAAAAAGCTGTTGTTTCTCAAGCAGCAATTAGATCGAGGCGTGCTGGCTGTGTTTGTTGCAAAGCATTCAGCTGACGTTCTCGCGTACAGGCAATGCGGTCTTTGGGTAAGCTTCCAGATGACGTTGCCTCTGAAGCACTGAAGGGATCCTAGGCTCTTAAGATTGTCTCTGCTCTTTCCTAGCAGGCTGACAGGATTTCCAGGAAAAGTTACGTAGCTTTTGCATCTGCTGTTGTCTCTTTAATTTTGGCATCTCAAGTGGATTTGAGCCACTTCCTATTTGATGAAGGCTTTGTCTTATTAAAAGACATTAAGTCTTTAAAGGGCACAGCTGTGACTTGTTTGTGTACTTCACAGCCGTAACTCATAAGTTGTAAGAGCATGTGCATAGAACTTCCCTACAGCAAGGTCATCGCTGTTGCATACAGGGCTTGTATGAATAGGGAGTGTCTAATGGCCTGTGTTTTGTAAGAGAATCCAAACCAGCAATTCTGTACTTGCCTATACCAAAGGACGCTCACTTCTTATAGCGCTTCACTCAACATCTCTGATCAGATACAGGATGGAAAAAAAAAAAACACATTAAATAATCTTTACTTAGATCACTGCTTCTGTGGACTGTGCTCTCAACTTAGCGCTACAGGCACGTGATGCTTCAGTGAAAGACTATGTGGGTATTTGTTCGGAAGTAGTGTTCTTCTCTTGGACCTGTGGTCCGTGCCTGGTGAAGCTCTGCCTTGGATTACATAGGTGTTGCTGGCATCTGTCTTGCAGCTGGCTGTGGATGTGTTAGCGATGGAACTGGTCTAGCCATCGTATAACTCCGGTAGTCTTGGCTGTCCCAGCAGCTTGGGCTCCTCAGTACGTGTGATGGGCACCCAGTAATACGTGGTCCTCTTGAATGGAGTCTCCATCCGAGACCGACAGATGTTACCGTGGGAAGGTAACATCCCAAGGTACCTTGGGAAGGTAACATTGCTTGAAGCAGTTTGTGGTAACAGTTATTTTGTAGAAAGCTTCCTGTACGTTCATAGAAAGCTGTGGTATGTGGTTACAGTCAGATTATCTGAAAACTGTTTGCTCCACGCTCCCGCCAGTCTCTGGCAGTCACGTATAGGCCTCGTGCTGCCCTTGGTTCTTGAGCAAAGCAAGACGTCATGAAGCTAGTGCCCTGTAAAAATAAGCTCATTTTGAGTCATAGAGAATGGCTGACCTTCCTCGCCTCTGTATCTCCACGTTACACAGTGTGCTGTCAGTGTGAAATGTTTCATTGTGGAACAACTACAGCTCAGCTGCCGTCTGTCCAGTCTCCTCTGATACCACAGGATAGGCCAGTAGCTGCTATTTCTATAGCGTGTCTGTTAAATTAATGCTCTCCCTTGCCAGCGCATATCCCAAATTCCAGGAGACAGGTTGAGTGACTGTTCCTCCTCAGACTTCTGGTTGGGATTGCTCTTGTCTGTCAAGCCGAGGGTAGCCACCCTGCAGTGGTGCTTGCTGCGTTTGGCACTCTGTGTGGGTATGCGGCCGTGCAGGCAGTCATCTTACTGTCGTAACGCTGTGTAAGACGGTAGGAGTCTTTTAGAAAACCACTAGAGCAGTTTCTAGTTTCAGCTGAAAGCTGAAGGTCTAAGGATCTGCTCAGCTGTTCCTTCTGACGGGCAAAAGGGTAGAAACCGAATTCCTGTAGATGAAGATGGCCACCCAGGACAGGAGGCTCAACTGTCAGCTGTAATGAAACCCATCCACGGGATATACTTGGCAGCTTATTTCAAATGTGATACACTGCTCGCTTTGTGCACTTGCCTTCTGTTGTGGTGGCTTCCTCATGCTGAACCATAAAATGTGTACACAGTGGGCACCGCGCCTGGTGCCAAACGTGGCTTGGGACTCGACACAGTGATCCAGCTGGTGTAAGTGTCTTCGGTGAAATCCTTGCTCTTCTTCTAAATAGACTCCAGGGGTACCATTCGTGGTCTGCAATGCCACAGCTGTTTTAAGGCACGGTGAGGTGCTGTGGGACGATATCTCTTAGGCAGTGCAGGAAGATCTTGCAGGGAAAACGATGCTTGGGTGCCGTAGTACCTGCTTGCAGGAATAGTGGCAAAACGTCCTTCAGCTTTTCAGGGCTAGATTCGCAGTGATTTGGCACAGCACACACTGCCACTCGCTGTGAGAGCTTGTTAACATTTGCTCTTAAGCCTGCCTGCGACTGGGAAGGCTGTTTGTTTTGTGGTATGGTTGTCTGAAATTCAAACCATAGTAACATTGAAGTTTTAAGACTAGAAGAGGCTGTCCTATCCACAAATCTCAATTTTCTAAAGAACTTGCTGTCTCAAGAGAGCAAAACGTGCTTGTTTTTGCTTCCTCCTTTCCCCCAAACAGCTCTCTGGCGGGTTGTAGGAGCAAGGTTGGAGCCCACTTGCAGTGGTTTAGGAGCAAAGTCAGAGCCTCGACCATCATCATCATCTATCCTAGAGATGCCTAACGCTGGTACCTTCCAGGCCACGCTAAATCTGAGCTAATTGCCAATTACTGGCAGGGCTGGCACAGCGTGAGTAGTAACCATAGTACCCAGACACTGAAGTGTTTCTACCTTTCTAGAGGTTGGCACTTAATTGCCCCCTTGTTTCTTTGTAGCGTGTGGACACCTGCCCTTAATGTTTTTAATTGTTTTCTCCTTGCCAGTTCCTTGTGCAGTGGCACACGTTGTGCTGTCCTGTGGTCTGGGATGCCGGTTTCTTACAAAGCAAACCTCTCCGAGCACGGAATGCCGGTTTCTTACAAAGCAAGACCTCTCCGAGCATTTTGGGTCTTGATGCACGCGCTTGCATTACAACGGCAGCTATTTGGCTGCTGTGCAGGCACTCCTTAGCCCAGAATAGGGACGGCAACTGTCTCCAGCCGCTTAAAACTTCCTGGCTCAGTTCAGTCTGAAAGCATTAGCTTCCAGCTGATCTGGTATAATTTGTCCTGGGTGCGCCGAAACTCTTAAAAGGCAGCATTTTGAAATCAGGATGCTGCTGAGCAGCGTATCATCTGGAGTGTTTCGGGTCCGTCCTTCCTGCGGATGATACAGGGAAGAACCAGCTCATTGCGTGTTCGATCCCGAGCTGCCAGTGTGAGCACTGCCTTTAATCTAGATTGATTGTTTAATTGTTCACTGTAACAGTTCCCTAATGAAGTTCTGTCTGGCAGTGTGCTCGCTGCGGGATTCGTGGATTCGTGGCTGGCAGTGGCCTGCCAGGCAGCAAATGTCCCATGTGCTTCACGCGCGGCAGAGCCTGTTGGGTTTCAGCCTGCTGTTTGGGAAGGTCCCTTTCTGGAGGCCGTAGCCAGCATCGTTTCCCCTTCCTCGCTCCCAGAGTAAATGTACTCTAGAACCCAGCAGCAGCTCATCTGCCAGCGGAGGAGGAGGAATGGGATTTTTGCAGAAATACCTGTTGTCTTCTTCAGGCACAGTGGCTGCAAAGACCGATAGGAAAGCTGCAAATCGTATCACTATGCAGAATAACCTATTTTTTTTCTAAGTATTTTTGAATGGCAGCTTTCTTAGAAACTCTTTGCTATGTTTTTTTTCTCATTGTGGTGAATTGAGCAGATGCAGACAGTTGTGTGGGGTTTTTTTGGTTGGTTTTTTTTTTTTTTTTTTTAGACCTTGCCATCCTGCAGAAAGGTCACATACAGGTACAAGCTTGCTTAGAGAGGGGAAAACCGCTCTTCTGTGGTAGGAGAAAATGGTGTTAGTGATGCGTGAGGAAGTTCTGCAGCCATCCTGGTCACTGGTGTGCAGATCTGCTTGAGCTGGTGTCTTGCTGGTCTCAACCTGTCTTGATTTAGCGAGCAGATCCTGACCACGTGCGTGTTTAAGGAAGAGGGAGATGAGCAGGGGATGCTGACTGTTACCTTCAATTAGCTGGCTGCCTAACGAACTCCTAGTTGGGTGGATCAGCTGTACCCAGCAGGCGGCAGCAGCAGCATGCCGGCAGGGCTGCCCCCTTGGGCTGTTTGGGTGCCCGGGGATGCAGGGTGACAAGCCGGCTGGCTCCCTGTGCTCCAGGCTCCGGCAGCCTGGGGTGCCGTGAGGTGCTGCCGCTGCTCCCACGTCAAGCTGCCTGCCTGCTGTTTTGCTGGATTCTGCTGGAATCGGTTAGTGCCTGAAATAGCTTTGGCTGGGTAAATAGTGGCGAAAGCACGTCAAGCCCAAGAAATGCACTTGATGTTGGTAATGGAAGGTGCTTTTGGATATAAATCCAGGCTGGAATTTGCTGAAGGGTTGGACCAAGCACAGTAGTGTGCTGTTTTAAACTAGTTTGAGACTTAAATGAGTGAGCATGCGTCGTCTAAGAGCCCCTTTTCATTTTTTTTTCTTTGCAGTAATAAATCAAGAGGGCTTGTGAAGTCTGCTGTGTTACCTCGGGTAGGGTGCTTTGGGCAGGGTGTTGCTAAGGAGCAGTGATTTGACTGGCACACGTGACTCCGTCTTATAGATAAGACGCTGTGTGTAATATAAATAATCACCGGTTATAGTGGCCTCTGTGAGATGTGGGTTCGGTACACTCCAGCCAGCTCGCAGCGCGCAGAGCTGCGCTCTGGGCAGTGGCTCTGCTAATGCCAGTGTTTCTGGGGCGGTGGAACATAACACGAGGCCGGGGGCTGGGATTTGAGGGGTGGCTTGCATTAAAAATGAAACGTACCTTTACGAGTGCTTTTTTACTGAAGAATTGGTCTTGGGAGGGCACACCCAGTCTTTCTCTGTGCTGTTGCCACCTTCTCACCTAGTTCACTGTCTTCTCTTTCTTTCCCCTCTAATCCTCAGTACAGGAAACCTCTTCCTAGCAGGAGAGCCATGGAGTGACCAACGGTTCCATCTCCCGCGTGCCGCACGGGGATGCCCTTAGCTCGTGCAGCAAGCCAGGCATGATGTGCAGAGCTTTCTAATCTCTGGGAAGGCTGAGAAATTCTTCTTTCAGAGGAAGAAACGAACTGCGTGAGCTTGCCTCAAGAGTGCTACTTTCAGAAAAGTCGGGAAGAGCTGCTTTCATTCTGACCAGCCTCTTGCTCAAAGGAGCCTGCTGGGAATGATAGGCCATTATATCTCCCCTAAGGCTTGTGCCGTTCGCTGGGGTAGCTAACTGCTTTAATTGAGTGGTATATGGAGTATTCTTGGCTGGGGTGACCTGGAAGTCTGATAGCTGTCAGCATGGCTCAAAGCTCCTTCTGGGAATAATGCGTGCAAGCATCTCGTTGCGACTTTCTTGATTAGTGTGTATGGGGATCTTGGATATTAAAACCAATTAGTTGCCTTTAAGGTCAGGGAGTTATTTGACCTACCAGCATCCGTTTCAACTTGGCCTGAATTGAAGATCTTTGGAAGAGGGCTGTGCAACTCTTGTAAAGAGGCTAATGAAGTGATGCTTTTTAAAGCACTTCCCTGCTGTCTCTGTAGCCCAAACACTTCAGGCAGGACGCTAGTGCATGACAATCTGAAACAGCAGCAGGCAGGTACCGCGTTAGTCTTGTCCTGCCGTAAGAAGTGTAAATGTGCAAAACCTCTATTTTTTTTTTTTTTATGGCTGAAAAGCATTTTGTTTTGGTGATTTGACTCAGAATCCTGAGTAAAGGTGTTTTTGCAGAGCTTAGCTGGCTTGCCCTTGGGAGGGCTAGAGGACATGACGAGGTATTTGATTTTTATGCCATTACTCTAATGTGAAGTATGAGGTCTGGGTTAAATTTGAGACAATGCAGAAGCAGCACTTCGGACATCTGGGAAACTCCATGGCAAATGCGAGGTACCTGCTGGAAGGCAGACAGGAACTTCCCCAGTTTTCATTTTGGCTTTGGATGGATTTGAACCATGAGGCTGCTTTGGGGATTAAGACCTCTGCAGGATCCACCCCAAAGCCGCAGGAGAAACGAATATCCAACTTTTCACTTAACTTAAGCCAGTTCTGTGATTTGTGGGGTCTTATCTCTTGACTCGGTGACTGGGGTTGGCGCTTCTGAGCTATCAGTCATGTACTTAAGCGTGCTTTATTTAAAGCAGCTGCCAGAGTTGGTGAGCTTGTCTATAAAGCAAAGTGCTAGCGGGAAAGTAGAAAAGACTAACTGCTGCAAAAGGATCCTTCCAGTTCGGTTTTCTGCCTTAATCTGAGGAGAACAAAGTGTTAAAACAGCACTTGGGCTGGTTAGCGCTCCAGCTGTCTGAGAACAAATGGAATGGGCTTAAAAATGTCCTTAAAGTATGTGGCTGCATTGTTTTAAATAATCTCTGCCGGGGACTGCCTACACGCCTTTAGCTTGCAGCCCTTAGCCTGTACGTATGCTCTTTTTTTCCAGAGGAGTATCCCAGGTTAGACGAGCAGCTTTCGGAGGACCTGCTTGGTAGTGGCTAACCTGAACGCTTGGTTATGGAGTCAAATCCTCTGAAGAGCCTGTTTTGTTCTCTTTTCTCTCCATTATTGTGCAGCGGAAGGGGAATTACACCAACAACATCCTCGAGGGGAGGGAGGAGAGACAGCTGCGCGCGTGGAAAATGGTGTAAATACACTTGCTGCTTGGCCTGGTGGCTGCTCACAACCCCTCTGTTTTTCCTTTCTCAGCAATGGTACCAGCATGATATCGTTGATCATTCCCCCCAAAGACCAGATTTCGCGAGTGGCAAAAATGTTAGCGGATGAGTTTGGCACCGCCTCCAACATTAAGTCTCGAGTGAATCGCCTTTCAGTACTGGGAGCCATTACATCTGTACAGCAAAGACTGAAACTCTATAACAAAGGTAACTCCTAGCTTCTATGGATGCTGGCAAACTTCCCTTACATGGAAGCAGCCTTAAGTTCCTGCGTTATGCAGTTTTCCGCTAATCAAATCCGTTGGCCTGTGCTGCTGTTTTGCACTGATGTTCCAGGTATGTTGCCCACGGATGGCTGCTTCAGGGGTAGACCTTGGGACTAGGATAGTAAGATGGTCCTTGCCTTTAATAAACGGGCTCATGATTCTGTCCTTAGCGGTGCTGACCCTTCTAAACTTGGCCAGCCTTAAGAGCTGTTCCATAATAGTTCATTTGCATTAAACTAGTGGTTTTTCCATCAAGCAGAAGCTTGTGTATGCCTTCTGCATGCCACGATGCAGCTGCCATCGTTTTGGGAGGAAATAGACCCAACTAAAATGAGTACTAGAAAAGAGTTCGTCGTTACTGTCTTTACGCTGGCCAGTGGCCTTCATTGAGGTGCTCGGTCTATAAATCGCTGTATAAGAACTAGGAAAGCTTCACAGGCATGCTCGGCTTTTTCCTGGATTCTCTGAGCTTGCAAGCTGATGGGTTTAACGGACAGGTACACACGTTCTTGCGGCTTTGTTGCAAGTCTTTCCATCAGCGTTACCTTTTAGCTTCCCACTCCAAGCTGTTCAATATAGGTGCACTAAATTACTTTGTTTTCCATTGTAGAGATACGGGAGGGAATGGAGGGGGGGGGGGTGGAAATGGAAAGTAAAAAAACTTGGGAACTTCAGTTTCAACTCTGCCTCTACTGTCAAGGCCTAGGAGTTAGTTTTGGATGGGTACAGCTTGCAATATTTCCTGGTGATCTAAAATTACCTTGTGTCCTTTGTAGTACCTCCAAATGGTCTGGTTGTTTACTGTGGAACAATTGTGACAGAAGAAGGAAAAGAGAAGAAAGTCAACATTGACTTCGAACCTTTCAAACCAATCAATACGTCGTTGTATTTGTGTGACAACAAATTCCACACGGAGGTAAGAAGTCTCCTCTTGCCTGCTGGTCTTGTAGTAGTCAGTCAGGCTGCTTTGTTAGGCTCGCTGGAACAGTCCTTGGTGTGCTTGGGTCCGTGGTCTGTAGAACAGCAGGCTTTAATTAAGACATCCTGCTGGTGGAGCCACTGGATGGCTTGTGACTGGCCAGTATTCAGAAATGTGTGATATTTGCTAAAAGGAGTTGAGATATTGTCCAGCTCCTACTACAGCTGAATTTATGGCCCGGCTAGTAGCTGCTGAGTTCGCGTAACCCACCGACATAAGCTTTTCTCTCTAACTGGAGGCAAGTTGTTGTTTTTTTTTCTTAACCTCAGAGGCCCATAGATCTTACTCCAAGCCAGGCCTTAAAGTAATGATAATATTAGTGTTGCCAGTCTTGATATCAGATGTGTTAACTGAGACCCTTGATGGAGAGCTGGCATGTGTCTAATCCATCTGGGGTAAAGTGGGATTACTTTTATCCAACATCTACTTATCTTAGTTAAACGAACGGTTTGAGGCATATTTAAATTAATGTGGATTACAGTAGTCTTGACTCCATGACGTCAGTTTATTGCGTTTAAGTCTGTTTTGGCTGGGTTGGCAGTTGCCGAGGTCGCAATGTTTGTAGCAGATGACTGACTGCCTTTCGTGTCTATGGCGTTCACCAGGATAAATGTGTGGATGGAGACGTAATTGCCTGTGATCAAACCTGTGTGACATGGGCGTGACAGGCCTTTCAGTGGTGTAGCTCTTGTTTGCTTGGGGTTTTGGGGGTCTGATCCATGGTTGGGTTTCAAAGGGTAGGAGTACACGAAGGAAAGGTGTGCTTGTTGCACAGGTGAGGTACGTTCCTATTACTCTGTCTGCCCACCAAGGATGAAACCCCAATACATCTTTGACCTAGCAGGAATACAAAACTGCGCACGGGTACAGCTCTCGAGTTCTGCTGAGCCCGTATGTCCACCGGCAATTGAAAGCAGGAGGTAAATAAGAGAACTCGGGCGAGAGCCAGGGGTGCAAAGCCAAGGGAGACATTTGTCCCTGCAGTTCTTGGCAGTGGGTGGACAGTGGTAGGTTGCCTTCTGCCCTATCAGGAAAGGGATTAATTTGGTCTTGGCTGCAGCTACAGCCTCAGGGCATTGATTCAATAAAAAAAAAAAAAAAATGTAGCTGCTACCCGGTGGGCTGTTCCCAGGAGGCAGCTGTAAATACACTCTTGCTGGTGTGTAGTGTTGCTCGGCAAGAGAGTGGCAATAACTTGAGGGGAATTTGTGGTAATTGTTACCACTTGTGATTACTAATGGCACCTTTCTTCATGGGCTCTTAGTTCTCCTGTGCCTTTTGAGTACGCAGTTGTTTTATTTGGTATTGTTTGCACTGCCGAATCACATCTACCTGTAAAAGCCTACTGTATGCTGTCTTGAGATGATGTTACACTGAAGTCTCGACTTGTGTATGTCTCATTTGGTTGTAGAGCCATGCTTTTAACCCAGTGGTTCCCCCGCAATGCTCAACAAGAACTCAACAGATAGGACATTGGGCTCGGTACACCAACAAATTCCCTATGAAAGTGAGGGCATGTCGAGGAGCCAGAAAGGGACGTGATCTTCACCTTTAGGTGAAGCTGCAAAGAGGAAACTTGGCCCAGGCTGAAGGAACAGAATAAATGCAATAGTCCCTTCTTTGTGCTTGATAGGTCAAACAGTGGAATTGCTGACATGGAATTAGCGAAGGCGAAACTGGGGGAATCACTGATCATTGGATACTTTATTAAAATAAGAGGGAATCAGGAACATCGGAGCTGTAGTCATCTGCTGCCTGGCAAGAGTATCTGATAAGATTTCCTCTAGATATTTTATTGCCTGTGTGAAACCGAAGGAACTTCCCAAGAGGGATATGAACCCTCATGTGTGTCTGACGGGTAGGATTTACAATGACTTATTTTGATACCTTGGCTGGGGCACTCATTCCAGTCACACGATTTGCTTGGCTCTGCCCCAGTGAAATAGATTGCAATGTAATATGCCACTTCCTCCTCTCATTCATCCCACTGCTGAGGAATTAATACAGAATATTTATTTTGGCCAGTAGATTCCATTAAACCTTAGTGTCTGGTTCTTTTAAGCTTGAAAGCTGTAGACTTGGTGGTGTGGATTTTGGATAAAGATGACTGATGGTTTCTATTCGTTCCATCCAGCCCGATAATCAAGCTGGCAGGCGTGCAGGCAGTTAAGTCCTGTGCAGTACACCAACACCATCGCTCTTTCAGTATTAAGCTGGTGACTTAAAACAGTCAGGAATTTGACAAGTTCTCCATCCTGCTGATGTGTTTTTGCCAGCCAGAAAGGGGATTCTTGCTATTACATTTATTGGGCGCGTATAAGTGAACAGAAGCGTGTGTGCCGAATGGGCCTATGTGCTCAGGCTGCCCTCGAGGGAACAGTAGCTGATGGATTTTCTTGGAAAAAGAGTGTGGAGTTTGGTGCTTGTGGATGTCCCACACCACCAAAACCAGGGCTGGGCAGGGAACTGGACAAAAGTAAGTCAAAAGCCTTGATACCAAGCAGTGCTTTAGTTGTTAGTCAACAATCCTTACAGGGTAAATTTATCTGCCTTCTTTAAAGGGAAGAAAATTGAAGGATAACTTCATTTTCCAGCAAATATTGTGGCTGCCTTCTCTATAGCCAGTTACGCACGGGATAATTACTGCTGCTGTAATTTAATTCTGCCGCGTAAGGCTGAATTTGTCGTAACCACTGTAGATTTCATCATCCTACCTTTGGGACTCCTGGAAGTCAGCAGGTGTGGCAAACCAGCCTTTGTGGTAGTTGGCGAGTTGAAAGCTGGTCTGTACTGGTGCTTTGCAGCGTAAAACTCAACTGACGAATGGCCCGGTCAGTGAACTAAGCAAGTTCTGCTTTCCTGGCTGGAATGCTTGGGAAAAATCACTTTTCCAGTTTTGCCAACCGAAGAGGTGGTGCAGCCTCGTAGAGGTGTGATCCGTTTCAATTAACGCTTTCCAGAGCTGATCCTTAGGGTTTTGGTATTACACCTGCCCGTGACATCATGCGATGAACTGGTAGTGCTGTGAAAATAGTTATCAAGCTTAAACATCAGTTTTCTTTCTGCTCTTGGCAGCATTGCGTGAGATAATAATCTGGAATAGTCTCAACTCCTGAATCTGCTGCTCTTCCTCTAGGTTTTTTTTTTGTGGGGGGAAAAAAAAAATAGCAGCGACCACCCGTGGAGTTAAATTTATTGCGGTGTGTTGTTTCTGGTAGCCTTTCTGAACCAAGGTCCTTAATAAACTGGTGCTAACTGCTGACAACACCGTTTCCTGTTCCAGGCTCTTACAGCGCTGCTTTCCGACGACAGCAAGTTTGGCTTTATTGTAATAGATGGTAGCGGTGCACTCTTTGGAACTCTTCAAGGAAACACAAGAGAAGTCCTGCACAAATTCACTGTGGATCTTCCAAAGAAGCACGGTAACGCACTGGTCTCTCCCTAGACTGCCGCAGGATATCGCGGGGTGGGATGTGAGGGTAGAAGCAGGGGACTTGGCCTGTAGGTGTTCAGCTCTGCTCAAGTCTTTGCTCCCCTGAAATCTGACAGCAAAGCCTCTAGTCTGAGCCTTCTGTCAAAATTAATGAATCACTGTAATAGGCGGTTGATATTCTTAAAGTGACGCTTCTTATTTCTTGGTGCGTGTGATCCTTTCCTTGGTTTTGGGACAGTCTTAATTAAATATTACTAGCGCAAGTAGTAATGGCACTTGGTAGTGCCTGTAAAGTTTGTGTCTGATGGTGTCGCACGCAAACCACGGTGAAAAGCAAGAAGCTGTTCCTTGCGAGAAGCACCAAAGCCCGACGGAGCGAGCGGAGTTGTGGTTCCGTTACACGATGCTGTGCTGTAGTGAGCCACTGATGGATTCAGCAGGCTGTCTGTTAGCTGCTCCCGCTTTGCCGTCCTTCTCTGTACATTAGGATGGGACGAAATGAAATAGAAACGTCTCCCCCAGTAAGCCTGTGCAGCCGGGACTGCTGGGGGTGCATTGCATCAGCCAGAGAAGTGTGTGAGGCAGCGTAACAAAGGAAATGGCTTTTAACGAAGGTACAGGACATAGAAAATGTGCACAGATGTTCAAGATTTCTATAGAGAGTTGTGAGTCTGTATAGGGAAAACAAACCCAACAACCACAAACAACATATTTCCCTCTGTGGAATACGTGGAGAAGAATCTCTCGTTGTGAATGAACCCTCTTTATTCACTTGCTGTTCCAGTGAGTGCCCCTGGCTCTGCTCGTGGCAAACTAATTCCGAAGGCTGCGTCTGCCCTTGGCTTCAGTTATTCAGGGCCCAGTTGGGACCGTGTACTAATAACCTCCCCGAAATGAAATTACTTCCAAATTGCTACCCTCGCATCTCTTCTTTCGTAAAGGTAGAGGAGGTCAGTCTGCCTTGCGTTTTGCTCGTTTGCGAATGGAAAAACGACACAACTACGTAAGGAAGGTAGCGGAGACGGCTGTGCAACTGTTCATTTCTGGCGACAAGGTGAACGTGGCTGGTCTCGTTTTAGCTGGATCAGCTGACTTCAAAACTGAATTAAGTCAATCTGACATGTTTGATCAGGTGAGTGACCTTTTCTGAGCAAAGCCCAAATATTTAAGCTGTCAGTAGTAACATGGTGATATTGGCGGTAGCTCTGGTACAAGATGCATCTGGGGAGGAATGTAACCTTGGTGTCTTAAGCAATTTGATCAAAACTAAAAAGCTGATGTATCCTAAAGAGGTCTCCCTTTTCTAATACCTCCTGCAAGGAGGTGAGATCTCCCTTTCTTAATAACAGTGCTAATAAGAAACCTGTCCTCCCTGGTTTGGAACTGGCGTTCACATTCTTTGTGTTCCCAAAGCTAAAGCAGAAGCTGTATTGCAATTAAACTCCACTAAACCTAATCTCTGTGTCCCTGTTGCCTGAAAACTGGGCTTCAATATTAAGCATTCAGAGGTCCCTCTGGCTCAGAATCTCTGCGTGCAAGTGAAGCAAAATAGATTAATGCTCTGACTCTTACCAGGTACTTATTCTCGTGGCGTTGTGAAGTAGTCTTGTGGCAGTGCTGCCTAATAGACTCTTTCTCATGTCTCCGCTTTCTTCTTGTTTAGCGGTTGCAATCCAAAGTGCTCAAACTAGTTGACATTTCGTATGGAGGAGAAAATGGATTCAATCAAGCAATCGAGTTGTCAACTGAGGTCCTCTCCAATGTGAAATTCATTCAAGAGAAGAAACTAATAGGTATGTCGCTACATGCTTAGCCTTCTCCCGAGCCAAATGTGCTTGACTGCATGTGCTGATGCCTTTGGGTGCTGCCTCGGCCCTGCGATGCTTTCGGAGTTGGGCAGAGCATGACTTGGAGTGATTCTTTCTGTTACTTGGACGCCTCCTCAAATGCTGCAGGACTTAAGGAGACTTTAAGGAGCGGGGATTTTTGTTGATTCCCCCCTCCCCCCCCAGCTTCTCGTGTCTTCTGATAATCTTTTCATTAGAGATCGCCTTGGTTTGAAGCCTTCCGGTGACATTTGGGAGGGAGGGGAAAAAATATCTTCTCAGATTGGTTCCACCTTCATCAAGAAGAGAGTTAAGGTTAGTTTTGTGTTAAGCTGGCAGTAGAAACGATCCCTTGTTTGACTGTCAGCAGACACACGTTGCTGATTTGAAAGCACAAGAGGGCATGAGTAGCTACCGGACACTGCAAAGAGTGAAGTTAAATAGTGCTTGTTGGTGGGTTAGTCCAACTGATTGTTTCACTGCCAAGGTAAGCCTTTCAGTGGAGTGAGATTCCTGACAGGGACTGAAGTTTCCTCCATTCTCATTCCCTCCAAATTCCTGACAGTTAGAGCAGACTTCCTGCCGATGGATGTCCTCAATTACATGCTTTGACATGTTACCGTATCCCTTGCTTCCTTCAGCAGCATTGCAATCTCCTTTTCCAGTTTCTTGCATTCAGATCAGGATTGTTAAAAATCCAGGTGCGTGATCGGTGTTCATGACAATCTGTCTCTTTGTATCCTGGCTGCAGGACGATACTTCGATGAAATCAGTCAGGACACGGGGAAGTACTGTTTTGGCGTTGAAGATACATTAAAAGCTTTGGAAATGGGAGCAGTAGAGATCCTGATAGTCTATGAAAATCTGGATATAATGAGATACGTTCTGCACTGCCAAGGCACGGAGGGTAGGTAGCGCTTCTGTGACACTTAAAGGTCCGTGAGGGTTTAACACCTAAGCCATCTCACTTGGATAGATTACGCTGGAGGAATTCCCTAAGTAGATCCTGAAGGACTTGGTCAAGGGAATGTTGTGTAGGCAGGGCACTAACTCGCAGCTTTCCAGCTACTCGGGGCCGGGGGGGAGAGTCTGAAATGAGCGAGCTTCCGCTGTGGAGAATCGCAGTGCTGGCGTGGCAGTTTGTCACAGAGCTCGTACGAAACCGGCCTTTCAGTTGTGGAAGTGTAAATGTGACACCAGTGCATTATAGAGAGGAGACTGACTTGGCCCCTCTGGCCAAAAACACAATGCTTATTGACTGTAGCCAAACCACATGCCTACAGCAGGACCTCTGCCTTTCCGGGGTTTTGGCACTACGCTTACTCTCTACTGGTGTGCCCTGTTTGGTTTCCCGTAGAGCTTCAGCTAGAAAGAGACGGCAGAGTCAACCGTCAAACCCTCTGTGCTGTAATTGTCAGTCTCTTGCTGTCTTGAACCTACATCTGGTCGTCTTATTCAAAGCAATAATATTTTTCTCTCCCGTTGCAGAGGAGAAGATCCTGTATTTGACACCAGAGCAAGAGAAGGATAAATCCCACTTCACAGATAAAGAGGTATTTCAGCTTTGGGGCTCGCAGGTTTATTCCCAGTGTACTGGTGCAGCATTCTGAATGTCTGAGCTTAGTTTATTGCAAGCACGAGAGCCGTGATGACCTTTTGGCACTCAAATGAGACTTCAAGACAGTCACCTGTGGCTCTTCCTGTTCACCTTCACTGTAATCCTTGGATTCTAGACTCGCTTTTCTCCCATCTTTCCTGCTACCAACTCCAAGATTGTGTGAATGAATTGAAGTGACAGGCAATATGGGGCCTTTGACCACCACCAAACCATCCGGAGAATCATAGAACGGTTTGTGCTGGAAGGGACCTTAAAGCCCAGCCAGTGCCACCCCCAGCCCTGGGCAGGGACACCTCCCACCAGCCCAGGTTGCTCCAAGCCCCGTCCAACCTGGCCTTGAACCCCTCCAGGGATGGGGCAGCCACAGCTTCTCTGGGCAACCTGGGCCAGGGGCTCACCACCTTCAGAGTGAAAAATTTCATCCTGAGATCTAATCTAAACCTCCCCTCTTCCAGCTTAGCCACTAAAAGGGTTTGGTAGCCACCGTGCAACACACAGGCTGAGGTCCCGCACGTTACTCCCTGCTTACTGTGCACCGATTTGGTCAATACAAACCAACTGCGAGGCCAGAAACTATTACGTGGATTTCAGTGCAAGGGGGCGTTTGCTTCTCAGTGTATTTGAAACGTGGATCTGTCATTCGCTGCCTGGGACTTTCTCGCCTGTACAGGCCGAAAGACCCTGGTGGGCCAGGGGAGCTGTATTATTTTGCAGATTAAGGTGGGCAAAAAAAGCCTGTCCCTTGCAAAAAGGGTGGTCACCTCTGGCTGGCGTGAGGACTGCCAGGGTAGCCGTTTCCAGCTGCGTTCCCTCCTGGTGGGGTAATGGCTAATTCCTTCTGCGCGCGGAAGGTTTGTAACGTTACCCGCAATGAGGTAGCGTTTCTGTGCCAATCATCGCTTGACCCCCTACTTGGGAAAACTATACTTCTTGCCTCTGTATTTTCCTAGAGTAAACAGTTAGATGAGTGGTGATGGACTGTTTGTAAAGTAAATCCAAAGAAATACGGAAAACTTAACGAGCGTAGCATGAGGTGACGGTTGAGCAGAGGAATAAACGAGGCCTTTCCCCTTCTGCACCAACTTCTCTAGCATGGAGGCCCAAAGCAAGGCCTGTCAGTATTGAATTTCTTAGCACCAGGAGCCTTTTGCTTGTGCCAGCGCTTGCCTGACACAGACGTGTCAGGAACGCCAACCGCCTGGGCCCTGGCGAGGGTGTCGGGCTGCGGAGCAGGGAGGCTGGTGTCCGTCTTGGGACTAGAAAGCCGGTGGTTAAGCTAAAGACAGCTTTTGATATGAATTTTCTCAATACCTAACATGCAATGACCGTAACTTTTGGGTTTTTTTCCCCCCACCTCCCTCAAATGTCGCCGTAGACTGGCCAGGAACACGAACTGATAGAAAGTATGCCCCTGCTGGAGTGGTTTGCAAACAACTACAAGAAATTTGGAGCAACATTGGAAATTGTGACAGACAAATCACAGGAAGGATCCCAATTTGTGAAAGGATTTGGAGGAATTGGAGGTAAAGTGCAAGAGAAAAATATGTTTGTCTCTCTTTTTTTTTTCTTTAATGGGTGAATTGATAATCTGGTGCCAACACAAGCGGAAAGCTCCACAGATTAATCTTGCTCCTATTAGTACCCGTTTAAGAAACTATCGTGTTCAGCAGGGGTCTCCAGGTGAATTCGTTCCAGATTCAGCAAGGTGATGCTGCGTGTTGGGCGGCCGTGGCTGTCGGGCTGTGTTCCTCAGATCCCTTTGTCCTTCAGAGCGCTCGGAGGGTGGGCTGTCCTTCCTTCCAGCTGAATTCCAGAAGGGCCCTGAGCTGCTTCGCTCCGTCCCTGCGCTGGTGGTGTTTTGGGGCAGAGCGTGCCCTGCTGCGTGGAAGTGGTGCATGACAAACGCCAGCCTGGTTTCTGAAGCAGCTGGATGTCTGTTACTCATCTCTCGGAGCTTCCCTGTACTTTGCTCCCTGGTCTTCCGCTTCTTTGCGGAAGAAAAGTATTTTTAGCCCAACTCCAGGGAGAAATGAGGCTTTGGAAATCCTTCAGTCCTCCTCTGGAGCTCACTGAGCAGTTTCAGCGAAGTCTGGCAGAGGTGCCGATAGCTCGCGTGCTTCAGTCTGACAAAAATCACTAGTGGGGTAGCGCAAAAACGCCTGCCGTGCCCCTTGTCCTCCCCGGAGCAGGGACTCCGGGACAAAGCTGTTGCTTGTTGGCTGATAAACCGAGCGTTGCCGCTTGCTGTGTTCAGGTCGATGGACGTAAACCAGAGATGAGTGTATCGTAAAGAGGAATTTCTAGGGGCCGAAGAACGCCAGTCAGAAGGAAACGAGCTTTGAATTGTTTTGCCACATAAGGAGCAACAGGTTTCTAAGTTTTCAGGGTTTGTAATTCCAGGAGTCCCTCCTGTCCTGCCAGAGCCAGCCTTTTTGCGTGGTGGGGTACTCCTTGCTCCAGTCCCTGCAGACTTGAAAGGAAATAACTCCTTGAATACCCCTCACCTCAGTAAATGTTTCCAGGGATGAAGGTTTCCCAGAAAACCCCGGTCGGTGTTTGGGGTGGGAAGAGGCCGGGAAGACAGCCGTTAAATCCTGCTTTTACACCATTGTAAAAGGTACTTCGGTGCCAGGCGCCCTCTGAATTTAACTGATAGGCCTCCCTCTGAGCGGTTGTGCTAGGACAGGTGATCTGGTACCGGTATTTTTTTTTTTTTGGAGATGGGGGTCCTCCTAGACCAGCTTTTCCGGAAGAAGCCTGGTCTGTGCTGGGCAGGTAGGTATTTCTTTTGGCAATAAGTGACCTCAGGCGGTAACAGGGATGTGGCATTTTCACTCGGGCTGCACGTCCGCTGCCAGTTGGAGCCTGACTTGCCATACAAGTGCTAACTCAGCTTCCGAAAATGTTAATTGAGGAACCGCTTGACGCGCAGAGCTGGGGCTCAGTGAACTGCTTAAAACGCCTTTTTAGCTCTTTGCGTTTTGAAGAAGCTAAACCCTGTTGTTTTTACCAGGTATCTTGCGGTACCGAGTGGACTTCCAGGGAATGGAATACCAAGGAGGAGACGACGAATTTTTTGACCTCGATGACTACTAGGTAGTCGACCTGGGTCCGGCAAAACGTGCCTCGCCCCTCCAGCATCCAACCCAAGGAGCAAAACTCATGGTGGAAAAACACAACAGATCCCTGCCTTAGAATTGGAACATTTCCAGAACTTGATCCACAAGCATTGGATTTAAAAAAGCAAAACCCTACACTTTGATTTGTCATAGTGTCAGTACAGCAGCAAACTACTAAGTTCCTATATGCCACTCTGGACTAATTTAAAAAGAATCCCAGTTTTTACTTTTACTCGATGGTGAAATTGGTTGCTCTTGTATTTTATGAAAACGATTTTTTTTTTTTTTAACCTTCATGATACATTAACTGCTGTAAACCTCTTCCTTCCAAAAAAAAAAAAAAAAATTAATAGAAGTAAGATCCTACTGGTTTGTTTCTTTTCCCTTTGATTGGAGAAAATCAACCGCCGCGTTTTGCGGCCGCGTGACCCATTTACATGGCATCCTCAGCTTAGGCTGCGGAAGAAGAAACGTAATGAAATCGGAGCCATTCGTTCTCTTCACAAAGAGCGGGGAGGCGCTTCCCTCGAGTGCTGGCTTGTAACGCGTGGCTTGCAAATTCAGGTGGTTTGGGGAGGCCCACCGGCCAAACGTGCTTTAATCTGTTTGCGGAAGCGCTGCTCTGACAAACTAGGAAACGCACTTCACTGATTGCGCTGAAAATGCTGCTGGAGTCTTGGGCTTAATTTGGATTTGAGCAGTGCAGCCTTCAGGATTTACTATTTTTTTTTTTTTTTTTCCAGTCTTGACAAAAATAAAAATACAGTTGAAGTGAAGTAAGGTACACTTTGCTTTGTTTTGTTCCTCAGTAGGGTGTGGGTTTTTTTTTTTTTTTTGCATTTTTGTTTTAGGACTGCGTAAGGTTTCCTTGATTATGTGAATTTTGAACCCACAGCGCTTTAACGGAAGCGGGTAATTTTACGGGAATAATTAGTAAGGGGGAATCCTTGACGGAAACCTTAGTGCTGGTGCCTTTGGAGCATTTGATACTAATACCTTGAACGTTGGCCCGACCCACTGGGGCCTCCGTCTCCCAGCGCTAAGGCGCTCCGTTCTCTTGGCTCACAAGCGTCCCGTAAATCTGATGCTGAGCTCTTAAAGCGCCCTTAATGGGTTAAAAATTCCAGCTGTGTTGGTTTTTTTTTTTTGGTTTTGGTTTGTTTTTTTTTTTTGTCGTGCCTGCTATATAGAATGCATTTCAACCGGCTAGAAAAGGGCGAAGGGGTTTTCAGGCGGCCTCGCGGGCCGGGGAGGGGTGAAGGGAACACCGCTGGGCACGAGAGAAGGCGCAGGTCTTGCTTCTTTGCGGGGGTGACCGGGTTCTCCGCGGGGCGCCCCGCTGTCACGGTGCCCCGGGAGCTCTGTCCTTCGCTGGCTCTGTCGCTCCTGGTGCATCCCTCGAAAAAGCAGCTTCTCTTCCAAGTTGCATACCTGCCTATCGGTCTGCTTAGGTTTTTGGGGTTTTTTTTTTTCCAATAATCCTGTTTCACTTGAAGGGGGCCAGGTGGTGGTGGGGGGGGGCGGGGGGGTTTGTCTTAAAACTTCTGCCACGCTGTTCTCGCAGGTCCAAAATGCCTGTCGCGGGGAGCGGTGGGATTTGTAACCCCGGTTTCTAACCGGGCAGAGGGCTCCGCCGTCGGTGGCACGTGGAAGCTGGACTCTCTCACGGAAGGCGTGACTGGGTCCGCCGTAGATGGGTGTGCAAACCCCGGGTTTGAGCACGTTTGCGGTCTGCACAGCGGGGTGCGTTCTGGATTTTTGCCATTGTAAATGGGTCTAATGTGACATGACAAGACCAGAAAAATTGGATGTAAATTTACATTATTCTTTTTTTTTTTTTTTTGAATATACTGCTTGTTGTTTCACATGATACATTAGGGTATGCAGCTCCTTTTTGTAGTTTTTATTTTTACTATTTAAGTTTGGAAATGATGCCAAATTTTTGTATTTCTTTAATCAATGTGTTCTCTTCAGTGATATATATTGCATTATATATTGATGTGTATATCAATATATACTGATATGTATTACACTTACACATACAAACACGTTAAACGGGGGTGAAAATTCCTAGCCTTCGCATACTATATAGCCTCTGCAGAGAGATCCCAAGCAGTGATATCTTGGTGTTGTGATGTACAGAAATGGAGAAGAGTATTAAACCATATTTAAGAATATAGTACGGACTCCTGACTTCTTTTCTTTAGCGCAGGGAGCGCCTGCTTTACGCCCCGCTCGGTGCCAGCTTGGGGTCAGTACTTGAGTTGCGAGGTAGCCGGTTTCAAGAGTTGGGCTTGAACATTGTGGTTTGGGGGTTGGTTTTTTTTTTTTTTCGTTTTTTTTTTTCGTTCTTTTAAGCTGCAGCAGAAATCTGGCTTCAGAAGGGGGTGGGGAGGTGTGTGGCGGGGGGGGGGGAACCCAACAGCTCGAGTTCAGAGCGAGTTGTGCCGCGGGTGTTGCCTAAGGTGGTCTTCTGAACAAGCCGGGCAGGCGAAAAATACCCTGCGCCTACCCTTAATATTCCAGTCCCAGAACACCTGGGTGGGGGTTTTTTTTTGGGGGGGGGTGTGTTTTTTTGTTTGTTTGTTTGTTTGTTTGTTTTTGTTTTTTAAGAAGCCTTTGCTGCGCTGCCTCTTAGTGCGGGAGAAATCCAGCCCAGCGTGCCGGCTGCGTGGGGCTGCCCCCTCCGCTTCTCCTGCGCCCCGGCCGGGTGTACGGATGCCTTTCCCGGAGAGGGTCTGCCTCCTCTTGTTAGCCGGGAAGGCGAGATGTAAAAGTTATTATGAATATTAATGGCTGCTTTAAATCACCAGCCAGCTGCTCTGGCCTCGCTCTGCCTGAAGCTGAGCATCCGCCTTCTCGCGCCGCCGGAACGGAGCGGGATCTGGGCCGTGCAGCTGCCTCTTCCCATTCCGGGCTCATCCTGGGAGCTCGGGTGGAAGCCAGTTTTTGTCCTCACGCCGCTTTTGATCTGCGGTTGCAGCATCCGGGAGAACCCTAGCTCACGGCGGTCCTCCCGTCTCCGGGTAGCCCAAGTTTTGGAGACGTGACGTTTTCCTGCTGGAGCAGAAATAAGAATTGATGGCCAAAGCGCTTTGCCGCACGCGTCTCCTGCTGTCTACCACCGCGGCACAGAAAACCGATCGCCGTTCCGCTCGTGGCGCAGATAAAAGCATCGGGCTGAGACCAGCACAAAATATTTAAATAAATAAATATATAATCCCATCACGGATTATTGTCATCCCATCCCACTCCCGTCACGGGAGAAGCTATCGCTTGCAGAGAGCTACCCCCGCAGTCCCACCAGTTGGTGTAAGCGGGCATGGGGATGTATATTGTTTTCCAAAAAAGAAAACAAAAAACACTCCACCCAGAAATATTTCTCAGTTAACCCTTTACCGGCACCAGCAGCAAACCTGGTTTCTCGTTATCAGTTCTGCGTTCCGAGGGGAAAAGGAGGAGCGGCGAAGCCCGGCTGCGGTGGAGGGATGGCCCCGAGCACAAACGCTCCGTGCCAGGTGTGCCTGGAAGCTGCTGCCTCCTCACGGGCTCATCTCCTGGGCTGGTTCCCCTTCGTGTTTCGGTGAGAAAAAACCCAAGCGTGAGAAAACACGGAGCAGCCGCCATCCCCTCTGTGCGCACCTGGCTGCGGGGGTGCTGGATTCCGCCTCCTCCCAGCGGCGCTTCCAGGTCCAGAGAGGTGAGGCTGGTGGAGAGAAACGCGATGAAACTCTTTCCTTCCTTTATAGCTGCTGAAAAATGGTCACCGGGTCCCTTTAACCCTGCAGAACGCAGCCGCAGGCCAGCTTTTCGTCCCGGTTGCGGGGTCGGTGTCGGCGCTCGGAGAGTCTCTTGCTGATTTACGCTCCTCTTTTCTTCGCTTCAAAGACCGCGGGGCGCTTCGGCGTCGGGTCGGGTGGGTTCTGCCTGGCGCATAAACACCGTCCTCGCTCGCAGCGCTTTCCCCCCGGCCACCCTCGGGTTGCAGCAACGTGGAATTTGGAGGGGAGTTTGGCGGGGCCGAGCTTGCGCCGGTGTCGGACGCGAGCGACCGCAGGACGTGGGTCTGCACGTGACGGCTCGGCCGCCTGCCTGCTGCGCTGCGGGCCCTTAAATAATTATTTCCCCGGAAGGGACGTGTCTTGATTAGCTCGTAACCAAGAGGATAAACGGTGGCGGTTCCAGTGTGGCGCGTGGAGCTGCTTCTGTGCATCCCGGGGTGGTTTGAGGCGCATCTCGGAGGAGTTTAAGGCGCTGCTGTCGCATTTCACCCCTGAGGGTCTTGTGTGAGCGCTTACAGCGGGCGATCAGCTTCTGCTGGTTGCCCGAAAGAGGTTTTTTTTCCTCATGCCAAAGGGTTTGAGCTCTTCTAAATGCTTCAGCTGTCTCCCCCTTACCCCTCGCTAATACCCGCCGAATCTTTATTCTATATATACTAAGTCCATTCCGCTCTTACTGCATTCCCCGCGTTGGTTTCAAGTTGGCGCTGCGCGCGCAGATGTTCTGATAGTGCTTTTTTTTAACCGCTGCTTTTTTTTTCTTTTTTTTTTTTTTTTTTTTTTTTGCATAGCTGTAATTAAAGACAGGATTTGCCCTTTATAACGTGTTATTTCAGGAGCTGGAGCCCGGCCTGTGCCGTTGTTGCTCCCAGGCTACAAATGCCATTGTCCTGGGAAGCCCAGCGCAGCCGGCGGCGCTGGGAGGCAGCTCTGGAATTTCGCTCGGCTATTTTTAGTCGGTGGTGAAAAATTGCACTTCCAACACTTTTCCCCCACCCCCACCCCCCACACACACAATTTTTGTCAGTGCTTGAATAAATCAAAGGGCAAACCCGGCCTTCTCGCTGAGGAGCGGGACGAGGAGGTGACCTGAAGCCGCTGCGGAGGCTGGAGAGGGGAGGAAGAGCCCCGGCTCTGCCCGGCCGGTCGCTGCAGGGGCTGCCGGGGCGGTGGGACACGGCTGCAGGGCCACCTTGTCCCAGTGGTCCGTGGCCGTTGCTGTGCTGGGGTGGCTCCTGGCTCCCTGCTCTTCTCCCTGTGCCCCTCTCAGGGTCCGTCCCCCCACTTTGCCTCCCCGGGTCTGTCCCGTGGCTCCGCCATCGCCGCGTAGCTCCGTGTGTGTTCCGCAGAGCAGCGGCGGTGGCCACCCTGGACGTGGCAGCTCTTGGAAAGCCGGGACCTGGGGCAGGAGCTCCTGACGGACGCTGTCTGTAAGTCCGGGTGGCTGAACGTCAAGCCCTCGTGCGTTGGGCCATTCCCTTCAACCCCAACCCAGCCGTAAAGCAAAACCAGCTTCTAACCCGCAGTTTCTTCTTCTTAATGCCAGGGCAGGAGTTTTCTGAGCAGCTGCTTCACCTGTTTGGCCACCAAGTCTTCACATTGGCACAAAAAAAACCCTTATTTTCTGACAACGGGATCCTCGCGGCCAACTTTCCTTGTCTCGGTGCTCCCTGCCACGTGCTGGGACCAGTCCCAGGTGGCTGCTTTGCTGCTTCCTTTCCCTGGGCTCTGACTTCAGGACTTGGTTGGAATGGGGAGACCTTCGACTGGGCTTGCCTGGGGCTCCCAGTAGCCTCCAGTTACCTGGGAGCTGCTCCGCGCATCGCCCAGGCTCCTGCAGCCCAGCGAAGGTAAGACGGTGCCGAGCAATAGCTCCGGGAGGGACACGCGGAGTGACCCTGACCCTGGAGCAGCCGGAAAATCACAACCCTGCGGTGTCCCCATGGGAGGACACCCAGGGCTGGCTGGGGCTGATGGTTTCCGTGGTGGTGGTGGCTTCCATCATGGTGGTTTCCATCCTGCCACGCTGTTCCCGTGGGCACTGACCCTTCTCCAGGCTCCTCCTCCGGGGTTATCTGTCCTTTTAGGGATTTTCCTGGCTCGGGGCGGGGGATCTGCTCTGAGCACCTGAGCGCGGGCCCCGCGCCGTGCTGGGAAGGAGCCGAGCTCCCGCAGCACCACGGGAGCTTCGCCTTGTCCCTGGCGCGGTGCCGTGCAGCCCCTGGGAAGCGGGAAGAGGAGCTTCACCCGGGCTCACCAAACCCCTCTGCTTCTCGGGAGCTGCTTTCGGCCCAGGCTGCCGTAATTTAGTAGAAAAGCCCCCGAATGCTCCCGTGTTGCCGCTCACGCTGCTCCTCAACCCCCCCGCCCCCTCACCCCGGCCGGGAATGCTGGGGACACGTCGGACAGTCACGCTGAGCTGCTCGCCATCTAAACTCACCGAGGGGTGATTAACCATCCGATTTGGCAAAAGGAATCGCGCTTTCCACACGCGCAACCTTGTGCCCGCGGGTTTTGCATGAGCCATTCTCCCCACGTGCAGCCACGTAAACGCTCCGTCCCGTCCCGTCCCCTCTCCATCTTTGCTTCTCCAGCTCCTTCGGCCCTTCCCTGGGGATGGGGTCGTGCCGTGGGTCTCTCCCCTGGCACCGCACGCCCGCTCCAGCCCTTCTCGCTGCGAGGGGCCGGGCGCGGGATCTGGCCCAGGCTGCGCAGGTCTCGCACAGTTCTCACCCAAACCGGGTGGTTTTGGGGTTGCAGAGGAGGACGCTGAGTCGGTGTGCGGGAAGGACAGGCCGAGCACAGACCTCGGGGCTACCCCCGATGGGGCGCTTCTGCCTAGTCGTGTCTAAATTTACCCGAAATAGCAGAGAAGTTTGTATTGTTTGAGGGCAGGAGGGGATGGAGGCTGGCAACTCGCCTGAAAGCTAAAAACGTGCGCAAAAATTCTTTTCCTAGTGAGGAAAATGGAAAATACAGAGGAAAGGAGTGGCAGAAGAGGGGAGGGAGGGATGGCCGGTAGCGCTGCTGTTGCTGGATGCTGTCTTTCAGGAACGGCTGTGAATGGTCGCCGACGTCCCTGCTGGCGGGGGACACCGGTGGCGGGGTCCCCGGCCGCGCTCTGGCAGCTGGTGCCTGGCTGGGATGGAGGTACCTCCCTCCTGCGTCCTCTGGCTTTGTTCCCTGTTGGCGCGATGTCCCCATCCGGGCGCGGGGAGGGGACGCCGCAGTTCTTATCGCTGGGCGTTTTGCGGGTATCGGCCCTTCAGCACAGCTCCCCCGGCTCCCGGGCTGAGACCCGGGCGGCGCTCAGAGAAACTGGAGCCTGGAAATATCCACGGTTATGTGAGGAAAAAAAAAAAAAAAGTATTTTACTAAACAAACGTCATCCTGCAGGTCACAAACGAAATGCTGCTTTCCAGGGAGCGATGCTCCCGGCGCTGTTGGAGGCATCGGTGCCTTTCCCGGGACCATCCCAGGCCAGGACAGACCCAAACCCACGTACCCCAGCGCCGTCCAGCCATCCCCCGCCCTGAGCCAGACACGCTTCTGGGTATCGGCCCCTCCTGTGAGCTTTTAAACGCTGCTCCCTAAATTTGCGGCCCCTGCAAACTGGCTGCCGGCGGGAGGTCAGTCTGCAGCTCTCTCCGCCTCCATCACCACCCTCTCGCCGGCCCGGTGCTCGGCGGGACATCGGCATTTCTGCAGCTCTGGAGGATCGAAGCCACCGGGGTCAGCAAGCAAGAAGGGGAAAGTTTACTTAGAGATTGTCTCTGTTTAAAGAAAGGGGTTTCTTATCTATTTAAAGAGCGTTTGGCAAGGCTTGCTTAGTGCTTGGCTTACGCGGAGGTATTTCGGAGGGGGCAGGCGATGGACAGAGGGACCACTCGCGCTCCCGGCACCAGCTTTCATTCAGAAAAAAAAAACCAACTCATTTCTACCCCGCCTGCCAGGAGCGGCCGAGGAGGCTCCCGCTGACTCAGTGCCGGTGGAACGCGGCAGGGAACCAGCCGAAAGGGCCCTGTTCCTGCTTTGCGAACGAGATACAGCGCGGGGACTTCCCCCGCGGAACGCCAGCGTCGGAGGCGCAGCGAGCGCTTGCCGTAAGCTGAAGCCGGCCGCCCTCGCTCAGGCGCCGCTTGGGAGCCAAGAACATATTTCAGGAGGGTGGGAAGGGGGAGGGAGGATGCTTCCAACCCGCGTCACGGGTGGCAGCGGGCTGTCCTCCCCCTGTTCCGTCACACATCCGACGTGCCCTCTCTTCCTCACCCTCCGCCTTTCGCCACACCGACTTCTAGACTCAGCGTAACCCGCTGCCTTTCTTATGCTGGGGTGCATTTGGGCTGTGTCTGCGGCTGAGTGGATCTCTAACGCCTCCCTCCCGTGTCCTCTCTGCATCCCGCGTGGGACCAAGGTCCGCACGGTTTTCCCGAGTGCCTTTAGGGATGGTGAAGACGCGCTTTGTGAAGCTGGGAAGGCCGGGGGGTTGCGATTCCACAGCATCCTCCTGGAGAAACTGGCTGCTCCTGGCTTGGGTGGGCGTACGCTTCGCTGGGTGAAAAACTGGCTGGAGGCCGGGCCCAGAGAGGGGTGGTGAATGGAGTTGAAACCAGTTGGCGGCCGGTCACGTGTGGCGTTCCCCAGGGCTCGGTATTGGGGACAGTTCTCTTTAATGTCTTTATCAATGACCTGGATGAGGGGATCGAGTGCACCCTCAGTCAGTTTGCAGAGGACACCAAGTTAGTGTCGACCTTCTTGAAGGTAGGAAGGCGTTGCAGAGGGATCTGGACAGGCTGGATCGATGGGACAAGGCCAGTGGTGTGAGGTTCAACAAGGCCAAGCGCCGGGTCCTGCACTTGGGTCACACCAACCCCATGGACGCTACAGGCTGGGGGCAGAGCGGCTGGAGAGCTGCCTGGTGGAAAAGGACCTGGGGGTGTTGGTCGACAGCTGGCTGAGTATGAGCCCGCAGTGTGCCCAGGTGGCCAAGGAGGCCAACAGCATCCTGGCCTGTATCAGTCCCAGCAGGACTGGGGCAGTGATTGTCCCCCTGTACTGGGCACTATGAGGCCCCATCTCAAATACTGTGACCTGTTTTGGGCCCCTCACCACAAAAAAGACACTGAGGGGCTGGAGCGGCTCCAGAGAAGGGCAACGGAGCTGGTGAGGGGTCTGGAGCACAAGTCCTGTGAGGAGCGGCTGAGGGAGCTGGGGGTGTTCAGCCTGGAGAAAAGGAGGCTGAGGGGAGACCTTCTCGCTCTCTACAGCTCCCTGAAAGGAGGGGGCAGCCTAGGCAGGGGGGTCGGTCTCCTCCCAGGGAACAGGCGATGGGACAAGAGGAAACGGCCACGAGTTGCACCAGGGGAGTTTAGGTTGGATATTAGGAGAAATTCCTTCACTGAATGGCTGCCCAGGCAAGCAGCTGAGTCACCATCCCTGGAGGTATTTAAAAGCCGGGCAGACGTGGTGCTGAGGGACATGGGGTAGTGGTGGACTTGGCAGGGCTGGGTTAATGGTCAGGGACACCTCCCACCAGCCCAGGTTGCTCCAAGCCCCGTCCAACCTGGCCTTGAACCCCTCCAGGGATGGGGCAGCCACAGCTTCTCTGGGCAACCTGGGCCAGGGGCTCACCACCCTCACAGCAAACAATTTCTGCCTCAGATCTCATCTAAATCTCCCCTCTTCCAGTTTAAAGCCGTTCCCCCTCGTCCTATCACTACATGCCCTCGTAAAAAGTCCCTCCCCAGCTTTCCTGGAGCCCCTTTAGGGACTGGAAGGGGCTGGAAGGTCTCCCTGGAGCCTTCTCTTCTCCAGGCTGAACCCCCCCAGCTCTCTCAGCCTGTCCCCACAGCAGAGGGGCTCCAGCCCTCCCAGCATCTCCGGGGCCTCCTCCGGCCCCGCGTCCTTCTGCTGTTGGTGCCCCAGAGCTGGAGGCAGCACTGCAGGGGGGTCTCACAGAGCGGAGCAGAGGGGCAGAATCCCCCCCCTCACCCTGCTGCCCACGCTGCCAGGGCATTTGGAGCTTCTCACCCACCAACACCCCCGACTCCTCCTCCTCAGGGCTGCTCTCCATCCCTTCCTCCCCCAGCCTGGACTGATCCTGGGGGCTTCCCTGACCCTGGTGCAGCACCGTGGGGTGCAGAGGGTCAGGCGTTAAAACCACGCTTTGGAATGGGCTCTCCTGGCTCTCTCTAATCTCCAGACCGCAGAATCATGTCCTGCTTTCGCACGTAGGACGTGTCGACCGAAGCAGCACATCCCGCGTTGCTGGAGGGGGCGAGCTGCAGCCCTGACTCGAAATCCCAGCGCCGCAGCTGGCAGCCCGCTGCCCACGCCTGCTTCTCCTCCGCCTTGCTCCCTGCCTTATCTCCCCATCTTTCTCGAACGATCAAAGCCCCAGGAAAGAAAAACTGGGAGCCGTGGCCCTGCGAGAAGCAGCCCTGAACCCCCCACTAACCGCGACAGCCACGCGGCTTTTGCTGCTCCACGTCCTCCCTGGTCCTACAGCAAGCGGCACCTCCTCCTCCACCCGAGGATGCATTGATATTTTATGTTCCTTATTTATAAATAAATGGTATTTTAAGCCCCCCTCGCTCCTAACCTCGTTATTTACGTGCTGTAGCAGAGCTGGGTAAGGACAGGCCACGTCTCGCTGGGCGGCGGCAGGGTTCGTGTGCCTGTTACTGGGGAGGGGGTGAGAATCGTTACGAATCTGCTCAGTTTTTTCCAGATCTTTTAAAAAAAAAAATAACAAAAAATCATCAAACCTAGTGTGTCACCCCATTTTGGCTACATCATATTTCTTTGAAGGAAGAATAAATGTTTTCATACTTTAAGTGCAATCATCCCTGCCCTAAGGAATTGTTTATTTATATCTTAGTCCTACCAGCGGTAAATTCCATAATTATTCTTCCGGCAGGAGCGTTTGAAACGTACCTGCCCTGGCTTTTCTCGCAGGGTAACTCGGTACCGGCCATTGAGCAACCTCTGATCCCTATCCAAGCAGCCAAATAAACCATCCTTTATCCTGAGATGAGGGGTTTAGCGCGCAGACTGTGTTAGGCGGGGGATTTCGGGAAGGCATCCGAAGTTTGGGGAATGGATGCACATGGAGCTGCCGGAGGATTTGAGCAGGTAGCTCCCGCCGGCTCCGTAGCAAATCCCAGAGATTCTGTCGTTTTGCCACTGCCTGTCTTTTATTTTTCCTTTCTTTTTTTTTTTGTTTTCACCCGTCTGCAGCCTTGCTGGGTCCGCGGTGGGACTGGGGGCAGCGTCCTTGCCTGTCTGGGGGGCACCCGCAGCCGGTCACTTCTAGGCTCATCCAGTGGATTTTTAACACCAAGGGAGATCCCTGAAACGCGGGACAAGCTGCCAGGATGGCTGCCATCCGACCGGGCTATTCAAGGGCCCCCCAGAATTGCAGAAAATAGAAACAAGCTTAGAAATAAATCACTTTATCGTACAGAAAATATTCGGGGAGAAAAAAAAAAATCGAATCGTGTTGTAAGTGGGAAATATTTCTACAACTGCGTCAGTCCTAAATACCCTCCCCCAGGCGCTTCGGGGTGCTGGTCCACGCGGCGTGAGCCGCAGACGGAGCTGCCCGTGTGGAAGGAGAGGTCGGAGGGGTTTGGTGAGCAAATCCTCCGTGGGGCGGGCGGTGTGGCTACCAGCCAGGCTCCCCCCCCGCCCCCCACCGCTCCCGAGGGAGCCTTCGCCCTCTCCGCCTGTCTCTGATGATCACGGGTATTTCAGGGCCCTCTGGAAAACATCTGCTGGAAGAGGAAACGGGTGCATCACGCAATGAACTTACAGAAAATGGGGACTTCGCCTCACCGCCGAGTTTCGGGAGAGGTCTCGGCCCAGGGGCGGTGGTTTGGGTTGGGGCAGCACCCCAGTGCGCCGGGGCGGCCTCTCGGATCCGATTGCCTCTCGGATCCCCACAGCTTTCGGAACGGTGCGTTGGGACCCGCGATCCAAGCTTTTCAGGGTATTTTTAAACACACGATGACTTTTGCTTCAATACGGTGAGCACGACATCAGCCTCAATGAATTCCTGCCCCGTTGCACAAGGGGAAGGTATCTCCGGTTCGTTGGCGCCGGGGCTTTCCCCCTTCCACTTCCCTCTTCCATTTCCTCCTTGTCCTCATCCTCGCTGGAAAACCGGCCGAGGAAAACTGGCAGAGTGAGTCCTCTCAGGCTGAAACTGCCCCGGTGTGCTTCCACCTGAGCAAGGGCATCATCAGAGCTTAACGACGGGCTTTGTCCCTGCTTTGCTGACGTGCAGGTGCGTGACACAGATCTGTCAGCAAAGGGCGATCCGCACACACGCCCCCGGCGCAGTTATAGATACAGTGGCGTGTTCGCCCGCATTCAGAGCACGCGCCCGGAGACGAGCTCCTCGAATGACCCCGGTCGTGCGGTGCGCAGTGGGAATACAGTGCTTGGCTTCATCGGAATCCAACGTTTTTCTATCTCGGAATAAATTTATCAGAAAACGGATATTTTCATCCGTATTGTTTGACCTTGCCTTGGACGTTTCGCTCAGTCCTTATGAGCTGCTCAGAAAGAATTTTACTTTAATTTGCAGATACAAAGCTCGATATCCCCTGCCCTTGCTTTTCCTGGTGTTCCACGCTAAAGCCAAAAATTTCATTTTTTTAAATAATGCTTTCCCTAATTATTTTCAACATTCTCCTCTTTCTTTCATAGCATAGAAACTGGTTTTTTTCACACCTTTACAAGCAGATTACAGGAACTCAGGTTCCCTCCGACAGCTCACGCTCTGGTTTCAAAGACCCGCGCCCACTTCTGTGACATCCGTCAGTGCCATGCATTAACCGCTCAGGCTGCCACGGATTTACTCTTTCTTCAAATAAATGGAGTAATTTTTGCCTGTTTTTTTCTCTTTTTTTTTTTTTCCCCTCTTTTACATTTTTTTCGTCTCTTTTCTTTGTCCTGGGCACTCCTTTCCTTAGTCAGAAAACTCTCCTGCCTGCCCAGCTGTACTTGGGAAAGCGCCACGTAAAATAGCGTCGTGCTGGTCAGCAAATCTCTTCCCTGCGTGTATTTAGACTGAGAGATGCTGATTTTTCACTTTGGCATCACAAACAAATACCTGCTGCCGGGTTTGATCCCCGGAGCCGGCGGCTGATTGCAGGGGGAGCAAAAGCAAGCTGGATTTTCTCCCACCTCGTTCCCGGTGACCCCTTTGTCAGCTTGCGGAGGTCGGTGGCGTTGCGCAACGCGAAGGACGGGGTGCGGATTCGCCCTGCGAGTCCTGCGCTGTAGGTCGCGGTGTGAAGGTGGAAAGAATTCAGCTCAGCCGTCAGCCGGCTGCCCGGGTTTGAAGGAAAAGGCGCTGGGATGTTCGTTCACGTGGAAACGGAGTGTGTCTGGGGAAGGGTCAGCGGACGCTTGCGCAGCCCGAGCTGGGGTTAGCACCGGTGTGCGAGTTTGGGTTTTGCAGTCTCAGTTTGAGGGACTTTTGGGGCAACGGCAGGTTTGGTATTCGCTTTGCCCAGAGCCATATAAACGGGGCAGCTCTCGGGGCGCAGCAAAGCTTCACCCCCAAACTCTGAGCAGCAGCAGTTGTTTGATGGGGAAGGAGACCTGCCGCTCTTGGTTTGTGTTTTTAAGTGCTATGAAAAGAGTTTAGACCTCATGATAAGTATTCTTTTAAGCATTTTTCAATGAATAAAATACATCTCTGCTGACATGAATGTCCTGTAAAGCAGGTGCATTGTCAATAAGAAAGGACTTTGCACCATTCCCATTTGTTCATACTCCATTTTTTAGCCATTTGGCAGAGATTTAAACAGATAATGGGAAAAAATGCTTAGGGTGAAGCTACCGAGCCCATTTTCATCGCAAGCAGAGTCGGTCGTGCTGTGCTGTGACACCAGATTGCTGCTTCTGGCAGTTTTGCTTCCAATTTCCACTGCCTTCGGTCCCTGCTGTGTCATCAGACTGCGGCCAGCGTGCCCTTGGTCACCCAGGGCACCTGAGCTCTCAGTGTCACCCATGCGGTGACCCCCACTTGAGGCTCACTCCAGCTGGCTCCCAGCTCCCGGTCCCTCTCGGCCGCGGTGGCGGTGGAGGACGGCAGCAAGCCGCTGTCTGCCAGCAGGACGCAGAGCCGAAGGGCTGGAAAAGCTGCTGGTTGCGAAGGGTTGCGATGTGCTAGGTGGAAATGCCACCACCGCATCCACGTGTCTCCTTGCAAGAGCCGCGCGTCTCCTTTTCCAGCTTTTGGTTTTGGCCCTTTCTGGCTTCGTCTAACCGAGACTGAAAGCTTTCTCCGGCGAGGACTCTCTGTGTTTGTTTTCCAAACGCCGTGCCTGCCGTCAGGCAGCAGTCGGGAAATAATCCCATTTCGGTATATCCGGGATGGGTTGGACCTCCGTGTGGCTGGCCCCCGGAGCAGCTGGACTAGCAGAGCAAGCAGAAATAGGTACTCAAAAGCACGGACACGACTGCCCGACCGAGCAATGCCAGCAAGGTAAACCCCGAGGCACACGACTGGACAGAATGGGACTTATTAAATAAAACTGTTTATTAAATAAATAGTACGGCATGCAGAATCAGCGCCTGGTTCTGCGTATCGTAATGCTTTCCTAATTCAGTACAATTTGCCGAAGCTGGTATTTTTCATGGATTCCGTTTTCATTTCTTAACGCTACTTAAGGAAGAAAAACAAACAAAAACACTAGGAAAAAAACCACCGCCGCTTAATAGTTGGGTAATTCTAAAAAAATCATCACGCTAACAAGTTTCTGTGTATTCATTATTTTATGAGCGAAAAGGTAAAGATAAATACTGTTGGTGCTTTATTTTGTTAAGTCCCATTCTGCAGCCTCGGGTCCCTACAGACTGATCCGGAGCCCTGCGAAGACTCGAGGCCCGGGCGGCGATGCCACCTCCCTGTCACACCTCGGACCGTGCAGGAGCTCAGGCAGGGACGTTTCTTATTTCCCAAGGCACCGTCACGGGCTGCAACTCCTCTGGGGTTTTTAACGGTCATTTTGAACTCGGTGGGTAACACCCAGCTCTGCCGCCAAGAAGAAACTCGGTCAGAGGTGCTGTAATGGTTTGTGGCAATTAGACACAAAACCAGCCGAAGTATCACTCTAGGAAAATGCTGCTCTCCATAAACCCTAATATAAACATTACTGTGACACGGACAAAAGCTTGCCAGTGTAGCACCTGACATTTCCAATGGCTTTGAGCTCCTCCTCCTTCCTCCCCAAGTGTTTCTGATTTATTAATTGAGAGAACATAGTCCTCAGGTGTGGCACGAAGACAGGGGCCAATTTCCTCTTTGGGCAAGTTAAAAGGATTTTAGAGACACTTCCTTGTGTGTGTTTGGGAGCTGGTGCAGGGATTTTCCTTGGGAGTGGCTGCCGAGAGGTTTCGCTCTCCCTCGGTCTAGGTATTGGAGTAGGAAAATGAAATTAAGACAACTCCTGGTTCAACAGTAGGATATTAAAACTGTCTGAGATAATTGTGAATGGGATAAAGCTGTCGATTTGTTTGTAGATTTGTCAAGCAAGACAGGATAGGGAAAGCAGCATCCTGGCCTGTATCGGCAATACCGTGACCAGCAGGACTGGGGCAGTGACCATCCCAGGCGCGGCTGAGGGAGCTGGGGGTGTTCAGCCTGGAGAAAAGGAGGCTGAGGGGAGACCTTCTCGCTCTCTGCAAGTCTCTTCTCCCAAGAAACAGGTGATCGGACAAGAAGAAATAGCCTCAAGTTGCGCCAGGGGAGATTTAGATTGGGGATCAGGAAAAATTTCTGCACCAAAAGGGTTACCAAGCGTTGGAACAGGCTGCCCGGGGCAGTGGCAGGGTCACCATCCCTGGAGGTATTTAAAAGCCGGGATGCTGAGGGACATGGGGTAGTGGTGGTGGTGTCAGTGTTGGGTTGATGGATGGACTCAATGATCTCAAAGGCCCCTCCAACCCAGACGATTCTGTAAGGTGGGGGGGGTCAGGGCAGCAAGACACGGTACTGTGGCAGGAAAGGACGGGGCGAGCGCACAGGGGTTTTCCAGCGCTTCTGACTCCCCCTCGTCCCACGCCGGCCCCACACCATTTCCTCTCCCCGCACAGCCACCGCGAAGGAGCGCAGCAGAGCGGCCTTCACGCTCATTTCGCTCGATTCTGGGAAAGACCCCGGTCCCCGGGAGCGCGGCCGGAGGCGGTGCCGCCCTGCCGGGCCCGCCGTTAGGCCTCCTCGCTCCTCCCGTCACCCCGCCTTCGGGCCGCGGCTCTTGAGGAGACAGGGCCGCACCAACGACGGGCACCTGGGCGACACCGGTCCCGGTTGAGCCCCGCGGCAGTTGCTATTTATGCCGGGGGTCTTCCCGGGGTCGGCGGCCCCCTTGAGCCGCTCCTGGGCGGCCCGACAGGCCGTGGCGGTACCACTGTCCCCCGTCATGGCGGCTCCGCCGCTCCCAGCACCCGCCGCGCGGGCCGCGGGGCACGCTGGGAGCCGCCGGCAGCCAATGGCGGCGCGGGGCCGCGGGGGCCGCCGGGAGTTGTGGTCAGCGCGGGCGGGCGGTGCCTCTCCGTCTTCCGGGCGCCGTGACGTCGGGGAGGACGTTGCGTGCGTGCGTGCGTGCGTGCGTGCGTGGGGCGGGGGGGGCGGGCGAGCAGCAGCGGCGGCGGCGGGGCCTGGCGGGCGGCGGGGGCGGGCGGGGCGCCGCGGTGGAGGAGCTGCCCGCCGCTATGGAGCCCGACTCGGTGATCGAGGACAAGACCATCGAGCTGATGGTGAGTGACCCCTCGCCTCCCGCGCTGCCCTCCCCCCCCTGGCCCCCGGCCCTCCTCCCCCGGCCCGCCCGCCCGCCCGCCGCCAGGCCCCGCGGCCTGCGGGGGTCCGCCGCCGCCCCGCCGCTGAGGTGACTCCGGCCAGGCCGCCCTCGGGCCCGCTCTTCCCGCCGGGGGAGGGGATCCCCTCCCCACCTCCCCCGCGGCTGCCGGTCGGTCCTCCCGCTGCAGGCCGGGGTGCGACCAGCGCTTTGATTTCATTAAAAAAAAATAATAAAAAAAAAATTAATTAAAAATAATAAAAGCCCTGTTAGGAGGCAGAGCCGGTGTGGGACGCGCGGAAAATCGCGCCCGGTGCCCGGGTGATGCGGGCACGCTGCAAAAAAACCGAAACCAAAATGCCCCCCGGGGCTCCCGCCGCCCCCCGCAGCCGCTTGAACCCGGCCGGGGCCGCCCCGCGCCCCCCCGCGAGCCCTCCCTGGGCCGCCCCGGTGGCGGTTGCGGGAGGCCGGGGATTGAGGGGGCGGATCTGGGGCTCCTCCAGCCGCGGGGGGCAGCTCCCGTCTTCCCGGGGCCGCACCGGTGCTGGAGCTCCCGGCCAGCAAACACGGTATTATTTAACTGGACCTAATTGGTGTGTGTGTTATACCCCCTCATTAACGCTTACGCCGCTAAATTCGGGTGAGTGGAGAGGCGGCCAGATGGAAGCGATAGAAAGAAAAAGTTCAATTTTTAATATGAGCAAATCTTAGGTTTCTGTAGCCAAATATTAGGGGGCCCTAATTTTACTGCCTTTAGGCATGAATAAAATTAAGCTGGGAGTGCAGAGAGAGTAATTATTACTAAGTATCTTCTAACTTATTTGTCATAAGCATAATTTGCTTTCATGTACAAAATTTCATGCAATACTGCGACATTGGGTGGTGAAACACAAAGATTTGCTTTTAAGGCACTCTGAAGATGAGTTGGGTTCGGTGGAGGCACTCAATGGGATTTTTAGCCAGCAGAGTTCTTGCTAAACTACCTGGTCTGGGAAATACAAACTTTCTTAGGGTGTTATCTGCTCTCAAGAAGCAAAAATTAAAAAAGAAAAAGTAAAAAAAGGCAAGCCCCAAAAAGCTTTGCGATTCTTTCAGTATGTGATCACTGAGGCCAGAAGCTTAAAAGCTGTTCTTAGTGAGCCTCCTTTCCTGATCCCTATCGATTCGGTGATCTTGCACTAAACCATGGGTGACATCAGAAGTGTTTCCGCGTTAGTGGACTGCAGTGTGGAGGGGAAAAGCTGGGGGCAGCTCTGCGGGTATCCGTTACAGGACGAGTCTCCTACAGAAAAGACGTCTGCTAAATTTCCGAGGTGTGACATGAATTGTAATGGCTTTTCTCCTACCTGGAACGGAGGGTTACTAATATTCCTCAGCCTGGGGTTATGGGAGCTGTTAAAATAGCATTTGAGGCTGGAAGGTACGTTTGCCTCACTCAACTTTCTTGCTTGTCTTTTTGTAAATGCTCTCCCTTTTTAGAAGTCCTTTCTGTTTGGGCCCAAATTGTTAGCAGGCAGACGCAAATGTGCCTTCTGCTGATAATTGTGCCCTCTGTTTAGAGAGAAATGGGAAATTTGCTAATGGATGCAAGTATCAATGGGGTTATTCAGATTTTTATTACATAGTAGGAGATTTAAGAAAGAAATTTTTCTTTCTTTCACAAGAAATTAATAAATATGAAAATGTAATAAGAGGAAGAATTCGTTCTGTAGTTTCCACTAGAAAATAGTACTCTGTAAAATGTAGTTGGTAGTTGAATTTAATTTCAACCTTAGTGAAGGCTTGCGTAGAAACATTTTGATTTCGGTGTAAATGTTTCACTAAAACCCTTGAAAGTCACTCCTAAACGAAGACATGGCTTGGAGGTTCTGCCTTCTTGTGTGTTGTAGGAGATAAGGTTCTCCAGAAGATTTGTTTAAATACACAAAGCGGAAGCCGTATTGACAGAGTTTCCAGCCAGTGATTTCAGTATTGTATGCAAACTCTGGTATCGGTTGTTAATGCTGATGGCAAACATCCCTAAACCAGGGATCATCGTAGCCTGTCAGAGGTAGTGGGATGCTTTTCTTTGGCAGAGTGTTATTGTTTACTAAAAGCAGGATGTTTTATGCCTCTCTCTGATGCAGGAGGTTGGTTTTGGTGCACTTTGGGTACTCGATTGCTTCCCTCCATTGCCAAGGATAAATCTGTAGGAAATACAGGGGCAAACGTGTGATATAAAAGTTCTGAGGAGCGAATACAGTGTTGTTCTGAGGGGCTGATAAACAAGAGATAATGTGTCCACATGTTAATTGCACGGAATTTTCAGAACACGATGTTCTAGCCCTCAACTGTGCCTTCACTGGATAGATCATTTGCATTTATGTAAAGAAAAATCAGTCATGGAAATAATACCGATCTATTTTTAAAGCTGGAATCTAAGAGAAGTATTTTAAGTTTCAGAGTGACAGCTTTCATTTGCCGTATGAAGTTTTAGCGAGTGTTCTGAAGTCACGGTATCTTTTAGGGCAGCTTAAGGCTTTACATGTCTTGTTCTGGTTTTGTACATCGTGTCATCTAGCTGTTTTAACGGTGATGAGCTATTGATTTAGTTATGACGTTTCATTTGTAGATGGTATCTAACTACAGGGAAGGTACCCGTTGCCTGTAGAGGTGATTCCAAGAGGCATGAAGCCTCGAAGTTTAACTTGTGTTGGCTGTGGGAGGTTCAGATTTAGGCTAGCAGGGAATGTGACGGGGGTTGTTTTTAGTTTAGGTACCTTCGTACTTCACGCTGTCTCAGTTAAATGCTTTGCGTGAGTGGGCAAACTATTAGAAAATGAGTAGTAAGGAAGTAATCTGGAACAGATGGAGGGCTAGCCAAAATGACTGAAAGGGCTCTTTCTTCCCCTGGTTTTGATTTTTCTCTGTGAAATTAGATAACTGTAACCTTTTTGCTCTTTCAAAGAACCAAACTTTTTTTCTTTCTTAAGGTGAAGTACCATGAACAATGCTTTGGGAATTAGTTTTGGTTTTTTTTTTTTTTTACCTACAAATTCATAGTTGTGTCTAAAATCCGTATTGTTCAGTTGTAATGAACCTGTTATATGAGTTTGTCTTCAATACCTGCTAAAGGCCATTTTCTGAGAAAGCTTCACTGATGCTATACTTTTGTTTTACCAGCAGACTGTCAAAGTAGGGGGTAATTAGCTGCTTAGTTTGTGTTAAAGTGGTTGTAAAAGAATACGTAAGTATTTGCAAATATGTTTGGTTTTTTTTAATACAGGTTAAAAAGTTATGCGTTCATGGGGTGAACTGCGTGCAGCATAAGATGTGGATAGGATTAAAAAAAAAAAAAAGGTCTTTTTGCTCCCAGGCTCCCACCAGACGCCTATGGGACATGGTTGCTGAAGCAGGAAACCAACTGTGTGTAAATTCTCTCACTTACTGAGCTTATTATCCTCGGTCTTTCCGCTGTGTCCTTGGTGTGCATGCTGTCCTCCCAACAGATCCCCCTGCTGCAGAGTTGGCAGTTTAAATTCAATATAACACCGGTCCCTGGTAGTAGCATGAAAGGGTTATGGAAAGACCATGCCTAGGAATAAAACCGGCAAGTGCTTATTTACGTTGAATTATCACTTGTATCTTAAAGTTATATATATGGAAAATATTCTTCATAATATACTACCTTTATTGTCTTGAACGTCTCTCTCTCTGTCTTTCATAAAAGTGTCCAGTGTTTAAGTGCCTCTGTAAATAATAAATGAAGAACTCTAATTGAATATCTTGCCAAAAGTCTCTCAGTTTTTCCTGGCAGAACTTTGATGTGAGCTGAAGGTCTTCAAATTCAAAAGGTAACAATCTGAGGATAAAGTGTTTCCCGTAGGCATGCCTTGCCAGCAGCAGCTTCTGTAAATGGTGCCAGCGGTACCTGGTGCCTTGGGTTACTGCAACTGGAGATGGCTGTGCCCCCAAACTATTTAAAGCTTTACAGTGCAAAATAAATCTTAGCATTCTGTTTGGAAACTCAAATACTGCTGCTGTATATATCTCAGTAGGGATACAGTCTCCTGGCTTTTTTCTTCCCTTTCTGTCTCAATCTTGCCTGCTAAGCAGGCAGTTACATTTTTGTGATTATTTTTTTTTTTTTTTTTTTTTTTGCTACATGTTCTTAGAGGAATCCCTCAAAGAGTTTACTTTTGTTAGCGGTAGAGATACACAGACTGACCAGGCAATGGTCATCTTTGCATCTGAAACAAGGGAGGTAGTGTTCAAGCTAAAATGTGACGGGTTCTTAATCAAAGGCAGGGAGTAAGTAGATGGAGAGTTAGTAAGATGTTTGTAAACCTGTGTGTAACCTAGTTGTGCTTTCTTCAGTAGGATAACAATCTATTTGCTTTGCAGTTATTTTTTTTTTTTTAATCTTCAATAGCTAAATTAGAGTTGGGAGCTGCGTGTCAGACGTTTAAGCACGCAGTCGATGGCGTACTGGATGGTTTCCTACGCGGGGAAGAAAAGCAAATGGCTAGAGCACATCTCTAAAGAGGTGGTGGTTAGGTAGGAAGGCACAAACGAGCCTTTGGGGCAGGGGAGGTGAGATCTGTGCTGCTGCAGAGGCCATCGCAGTGACAGTCACATTTCAGGGAATGCCTGTAAGAGGAAGGGTACAAATATAAAGAGAATAGATTGCTGTGACTTTGGCAGCGGTGCAGAAAATGGGAAGGAAGAGCTGAAGAAAACGAATTAGAGCAAGGCAACTGCATTTAGAGCCAGCAGTGATGATGAAATGAGGGAAGTGGACAAAGAAGGGTGGAAAGCTGTATCTTTTGGGAAGGGTTAGATGAAACAATAGACTGAGTGGGGAAAGGGGGTGGCAAAGGAAAGAAGGAGAATACACAGACGGGCAAAGAGAGGTTACAAAGAAAAAAGTTATCTGAAATTTGTGGTTGTTGAGGCGACAGCCATCAGTTTATACAGGTGAAGGAAAACTGCAGATGCTCCACTTGTAGGGAGAATTCTAAAACTAAATTGCTTTTAGTTCTCAACAGGGGAAACTTTTTGTTGAGTTTCTTGGGGAGGCTAAGTGTTGGCGTTTCATCGAAGGCTTTTTAAATCTCATTCGAGATTCGGAGCCTTTTTTTGCCTCATTTTCTAACGTTACTAAACTTTTTTGACCTTTGCAACAATGCTGAGCAAGTAAGATGCAGCAGAGAAAGTTCCCTTGCTGCCCGAAACATGTGTGTAGCTTCCTGTGTGCGTGAGCACCTCTGGGTAGTTCCCAGGCCGCCCGGTTGCCTGTGAGCTCGGGCTTGGGACTGGGAGGCCCTGAACTGTGCTCGTAAATCCAGTGTCCAGGTGTCACTGTGGAATGAGATCCCATCTCTGCAGGCACGCTGGTATGCACGCCAGCTGCCCGCTCTGAAGTGCTATTGGATTGCTCCTTTAAAAAAGTTGTAAAGCACACGTATGCCATTTCTGCATTTCAGCCCACGCCGACTGTATCCCTTGGGCAGAGCTGGTGAACGCTGCTAAAAATTTGGGTCGCCGATGAGCGTTGCAGCAGCATCTCAGCAAAACAAACTGTACCCTCAGAGAGACTTGGGAACGTTCTTTGAAGGATGGATGTACCTTTTCATTTCATGTGTGTTTTCTAAAACACCTTCACTACTTGTTAAATCAACTTGATATATGTCTTTTGATGCGTTATGTTTTATTGCTGTGGAGTTCAGAGGTCACCGTTGCTTTGGCATTTTCAGTTTCATCTTCCCGTGCTGCTTTGAGTGCTTGTGCAGCAGCGTGCAAAGTGAGATTGCTGATGGGTTTAAAATGAAATGGATGTCGCAGCAAACGTGCCAATGCCAGAAGAATGATGCGTGGGAGAGACTAAGAGACCACGGTTATAAGAGGGCTGCTCTGTGACAAGTAATTTTTTTCTTGCAAGGGAGAAAATAAATTGAAGGGAACTGAGAATGTATACTGAGTTGTTTAAACTAATGCTGATTAATAACAATACTTATGTTCCAGTGTTTTTTTTCTCTGGTGATGTCGTCTTTGTACTAATGCTACTGTTTATGTTGTTATATAATCTGATTTCTTGGTTTGATTTTTGTAGTATTGATAGTGCCTCATTATTTGCAGAAAATCCACTTTTTCTGGAAAATCCCTTCCTTCCCCAGTTTATTGGTGTGTTTATGAGCTCAGCGGTGCGACATCTGACAGACTGCTCCATTTGCCTGTCCTACATCCACACATTTCCCAGTATGAGTAGTGCATGACCGACACCAGATAATGCAAAAATAACGCAATGCCGTTTGTATTTTAACAACAAAAAAGCACTGACTCTTTTTAGAAACTTAATTTGCCTCTCATGCAGGGTAAATTAACAATGGGAGCGTTTGGCGGCCTGTAGTTTCTTCATTGCTTTGTTAATCCAGGTCCCCTCAGGACTTGCATCTCTGGGCTTCTACCCCAGGAAAGTAACATTTTTATTGGTGACCAAAGAGTATTTCAGCTTCCCAGGCCCATTTTTTGTACGAGTACGGACAGAAATTTGTAAGATGTAGGTAGGTACCTACTTGCTAGGAATAGGGACTGACGCGCTTTCTGGGTAAACTGGTAAAAGCTTTTCGGGTCAACTTTTAGCTGTGTCAGTGCTACAAGACTTTGTTTTGTTCATTGACGTAGAGGAGAAACACAACTATATATTCAGTGTCACGAGTTGCGGGGCTGCGTTCTGAGCGTCATGCTGTTGAGAAGTTCTTGAATATGGAGTTTTGTTACAAAAGAAGTCGTGACAACTTGCCTTCTTTGCCCTTTTGTGAGGCCGATGTTTGTATGTCAGGATGCCTCACACGATGATGTCTTCTTCAGATCTTCAGTCATGCCAATTTAAAGTTTTCAGACAAAAATACGTACAGCTTTTTTGAAATCTGTAGTCAGAATCTGTTTGCAAAATCTAAGTTACAATTACAGCTTGTATTTGATAGGAGAATCTTTTAGGCAATTCTGTTTGGGCAACAAAGGACTAGCTAGGGCAACTTGATATTCAGGCTGTCTCCATCACTCCAGTGCTTCTCGAGACAAAAACTGGACCTGTGCTGTAACACTTGCAAATATTTTTCAGGAGTAGCCTCCATGGTGAAGCGCCTCTCCTTCCAACACCCTGCTGGCTCTGTTGTGACTTAGCAAATCAGTACATTTATATAATTTTGATAGCTGGCTTCTTACTGAGCTGTATTGTACTCTTAAAATTCTGAGTCATATGCCTTGACATCTTATCACTTTACTTGGCAGCCTTAAAAATCCTAGATTGGACACGATATCAGGCTTACAGTGCTGCTTTGTCCTTGAAATGTCACCGTATAGTCGACTGTTGCTTTACCAGTGGTAGAAAAGCAGAAAATCACCCTGGGATGAGGATGCCCCTTTCATGGGGTAGCTCTGGGACATCAGGGCCGTGACTGTCCTCATCGACAGCTGGGGAGAGTGGCAGTTTCTCCCACCCTTCTCCAAGCTGCTGGCGCTTTGAGATGTGGGGCACGGTGGCGTAGGCTGAAGAACGCTTGGCTCAGCTCTGCAGAGGGGTTGGAGAGCAGAGGAAAGGGTGAGAGACAGAGGTGACATATTCTTCTGTGGATGTGGCGGCATTATGTTCTAGAAAATGTTGCTGTTGCTTCTGGCTGCTGTTAGGGGAAATTCTGTAGGCTGTATCTCAACCTTTTTGAAGATCTGACTGGTAGGTGCGCAGTCTGGTCTCTCTAGGATATACTTTCTGCTACACACGTAGTATGGGTTTTCTCCAGACTCCATCTTCTCTTAGGGGTTATTGTTAAAGCTGCCTTAGATTAGTCACTCTAAACATACTGCTGAAAGTGTTGGATGAAGGCCTTTTATCATCTTGCTCAGTAAGAGGTGACTTTTTCTCGTCTCAGGAGTAGCGTGCCTTGGCTTCCTCTCTCCTAGTTGTAGATTGTTTTCCAGAGACACAGCGATACTGAAAATTTACTGAATTCAGCACTGCCATTCGGATCATAAGCGTCTTGAAGACTCTGTCTTGGTGCTGCAGATAGGTGAGGCAAGTCAGGTCACTTTGAGTCTGGAAACAGGGAAATAAGCATTGCAATAAAACGCTTTAGAGCATGTCTGTGGCAGATTAGGAGAACTGTATCGGACTGTTCTGAAAACCTGCGTATTGCTGTGTTGGCAATTGATGGAGTTGTGAGGTGTGAGCTGGCGGTTGAAGCTTTAGCATTTGCTTTGTTATTTGCGTTGTAGTTTCTTCTCATCTTCCTTAATCTTTGCAAAGTGCAGCCCCAAAACATTGGTTGTGCATTGGGTGAGTCAAGGCAGGGGAAAGAGCAATTTCTTGTCCCTAAATCCATTTCTTTGTCTTAGATCCACCAATCCGATGACCCCACTAACGTAGTTGTTACCGGACTGGTAAGGTGTCTAGGTTGCCTTGTCTCTCTAACAGCATTAGGAGTACGTAATTGGGATTTCGTTCAAGAAAGAAGTAGATACACCAAGCTGAAGATGATTGGCTGCTCTCTTTTAACAGACAAGTCTGAGAAGGAAAACCCATTCGAATCCCCTTTCATTCTGGATTGGTGGATCTGAAGCCCAGAAACAAAGTTTCAGGTAAGAAGTCACCCTGTACTATCTCTTGCTGCTTCTGCTTAGATGAGTTTGTCCGCAAATTCAGTATCTTGCTTTAACTGCTTGATGTCCCTAAAGCGTTAGAACACACCAAGTTAGCTGCTGAGCTCAGAGTAAGAAAGGGCGTATTCAGTAAATGCACATGCAGTTTATTAGGAAGTTGCAAATCTACCGTGGAAAACAGGCCTAGGAACACAAGGTAAACTTGTCTTCTGCGGAGCTGGGAAGCAATATCTACAGGTACAGGGGCACTAAGCCAGTGGCTTCTGAAAGGAGAAAGCAGCCTTACCAGTGACTTCGGTGAACTTCTTACTCAAGTTCAGGAAAGTAACAGCTCTCTGCTCTGACTTCTAGCTGTGTATGAACCTCTCATGAGTTCATCAGAAATGTAGAGAACTCGTCTAGTTGTTCGTAGTACAAATTCCAGTGGCTTTTACCCTGCTAAAATGCAATTTGAAGTTCTGTTGTGGGCAGCACTTGGAGTCAGCCTTTTAAATCCTTCATGAGATTTCAACGTAAAGTTCTGTTCCGAGTTGTTTTCAAAGCATAACTGAGCCAGTCGCAAGGCACGGTTTTCAAGTGGAGCTTTACAGTTATAGCAGATTTATTTCAGAGTAAGGGGAGTATGGTCGCACTTTGAGTCACATTCATCTGAGACTTTGAGATGACTGTAAAAGGCTACAACATCTAATCTTAAAGACAAGTTTGGAAGGTATTTGTGTGCGTTAGGAAGGAAAGCCGGGTCCCTGGCTTATAGGGATATAAATTTACGCGAGGTAAATACTTGGTGTGAAGAGGAGACCTGCAGCTCTCGTAACGCCCAGCTTCAGTGTAAGGCAGTGCTTTAATGAACTTGGCAACTTATTTCTAAAGTTAGTAGGAAGCAGTATGCCTCAATTCCTTTTGATATTAATAGCAATAACACTAAGCCGCTTGAGTGTTCTCTTTTATAGACAGCTATTAAAGCGAATGTTAAGGCCTCAATACTTAATCTACTGCAGAAGAAACTCTTGTAGGAGCTGTTGATCTTGTGTATCGTTTTAGCTCTGTGTTTGTTTTGCTGGCGTGGTATTTTGTGCAAAAATTATACTTGAATTTAATTGATGAATACATATATAATGAATTATTTGCGCACAGGGTAGTGTTGTTTCCTGGTTTGATTTTTTTTTTTGAGTACTTTATTTGGTTAGGGTGGAGAAGTCTTGGGCATGCTTTTTTAGGATAATTCTTTAAAAAAATCGGAGGGAAATACTCATTAACCTTAGTCTGACACATTTGGTGCAGTCTTGTCTGATATCAAATTGGATTTGTCCCACGCGTGAATCAGACTCACCTTGGAGTTAACACTGCAAAATAACATCTTCCCGTGCAATATTTGCTGTTCAGGGTGTGCCTTTTTCTAAGATGAGAGAATGGGAAGGCAGAAGTGGACTTGGCATCTTTAATGACGAAAACTGAAAAGGGGAAATAATTTAAAATACACTGGGGGGGTGGGAAGGGGAAGCATAAATGTGTACTCCTGATGATTAAGATCCCCGATGTTATGATATTTAATATTGCTTAACTTTTTGAAACATGAAACAGTCCTATCAAAGGCAGTAGAAAGCTAAGCTGAACTCGAGTGCAAGTATATGCAGGTTGGAGGCTTAGTCCTTGCCCAGGTTTTGAATCTTACATTTCAAAAGGCAAAATGTAAGTCAGGTTTCAAAGGCTATGTAAATGTTCCTCTGCAGCATTTGATGCACAAACCCTGAATGTGAACTTAGCATTTTATTATGTGCTGAGCCCTGACTTCATATGCATTACTCGTTGAGTTAAAGTGTACGCTGCCTTGTCTATGCTAATTTTTAGATGGGGTTAGTATTATTTTTAGATTGTGTTAGGCCTCAGCCTTAAAAACTTAACACAGAAAGAGAGTCTAAGACAACTTTTACCATCTTAGACAAGTTTTGGCCACGTTTTTCTAAGTGTTTACCTTATTCACTCAAAGTTTCTATTGCTTCAATTGGCAATGCTAGGTCTTTTTTCAGTACTTCTCTTTTTTTCTCTCTCTTCCCCCCCCGTTATGATTTACTATGAGCAGGTGTGCTGCTGTCTGTAGATGTCTGTAACACCTCGGTTCCTGCTGCATAAAAGCTTGGGAAAGCCATTTTTCTTTTGAAATGGCCTTTTCTTTTTTCTTTTTTTTTTTTTTTTTTAATATATAACATAGGATACGTTCATGCAGAAAGGAATATCACACTTCTGGAGTTTCGAAGCAGTGGGAATTGGGATGCATGTACATGACGGAAGCAAGGGTTAATCTAAATACTGTGTGTTTTGGAAAGTTTAGACAATTACAGTGAACATTCAGAGTGGTTTATGTAAACGTATCAGGGTTTTCTTCCTAGTCTTTTGTGTCTTCCTGGAAACGAGCTATTGCATCTCATAAGTATTACCGTGATGAGTAAATTATAACTGAGTAAGATTGTTGTTATATTCAAAGAAAGCATTTAATCTTTTCTCCACTGAATCCGTATTCCTTTTGTAGCATTCATTTTGTTGTAGCAAGCGCGTACTTTGATCTTCAGGAGCGGAGCGGGACTGCGTTACCGATCACCCTTCTGTGAATTCATTGTCCTATCTAGAAGAACGGTGTGGTAATGAGGAGAATTTATCTGATAAATTATTTTCCCTTTGTCTTGCTTTAAATTTCCTGATTGCTCACTTAGTATTTTTCCCCAAATGCAAGAAGCTTGCGTGCAGAGCTTGAATGGCTATTGGAAGGTTGTAACATTGAGCGATTTTTATTTTGAATGGCAATCATTTAGCTAAACAGGCTTTTCTAATGGAAGTGTGACTCAGCTGTTGGCTACCTATTTTTATTTTTTTTTAGAATGATCTGGTAACAATAAAGGAATAATCAAAAACATTTCACAAGTTAAAATGAGTTTGCCACGCTGTGGATACCTATTTTTCAGAAATTCGCTTTTGCATTCATCGAAGGACAGAAACGCAGGAGTAAATTACATCTAAGACAACTTTCTTGACCTGAGAACGTAGCTGTTCTTAAATCGAAGCAGAACACTGGAATGCGTATGTAAAACTCCGTGGGTTTTGGAAATACCTTGTACGAATGGTACTCAAAAAGCCTTCCAAATCAGACACTCAAGACTGGACGTGAGATTGCATTTTGGACATGGAAAAGGTAGTGATGTGATGGCACCGAATCCAACAAACTTGTATGGAGCATGTGAATACACTGCATCTCTCAAGGGACAACTTGGTTTTGAAATGAGAATAGGAAGAGTACAAAGTGCTACTATTGGTCTGCCGTAAATTGTTTCTTTGTTTTGGGGTACCTCGGCAAAGGTATTAAATGTCGTACCAAAATGCGTTACTGTGCCAAGCCAGGCTGTCGCTTGTGGAACACCCATCTTTGTGTTGTGTGCATGCCCCCACACTTTATTGCTGACTAAGTGCTCGCACTTAAGACTGCACTTCGACATTTTTACTTTTTCACCTCTTGCAAATAATCAGCCTGCTCGTTCCGATATCTAGTTGGTTCAACACTGTTCTGCTTGTCACTGTTTTGAATAAAAATCTCTTAAAGTAAAAACAGCAGGTAAGATCTGGATGATATCCCAGCTAGCAAAAGGGGACAGAGTTTGAGTAGTTGGCAACTATTCCCTGCCGAGTGTAAAATAATACTGAAGGCCTTTGAACAGTGTTGCTGCTTTCTGTTTTTTTTTAATGTCTGATTATCGTTGATGCTGATTTTTGAGAAACTGAGATCTGAGCTTGATATTAAATTTGATTTGGGAAGCATATAGCTTTCATAAAGGGGCATGCTGCCCTCAAGTCTGAGTTTGCTTTTCAGAAGACCTCTGTCCCAGCATTCGTTCTGAGCTACTGGGAAACGTGTCTGGCATTCCCAGCCATAGAGAGTTTTAAGTAACGGCAGTCACCCTATGAATTTATCAATATTAAGTGTTAATGGAAATAAAGAAGTATCGGTTCTGTTAGTCCTGGCCTAAATCACAGGAAGCTAAACAGTAAATTAAAATTTCGGATAGCACGCGAGTTTCTTATAGCTTAAAAACCTGTAGAGAATTCAGAATGAAGGTTGGAGTTTTTTGGTTGTACCTTTTTTGCCCATCCAAATCTCTGTTTGTAGCCCCGTGGACACCCAGAACGTGAACTAACCCTACTGAGGAGCTGGTCTGTCGTCAGGAGAACGTTGGGAAAAACATTTCAGACTTTAGGATTTGTACACTTTAATGATTTGTTAGGTTCTAATGTTCAATTTAGTTTTGTAATAAACTGCATAAGAAAAAAGTTGTTGCAGGAGGAGTGAATTAATGTAATTAGTCATGCTCTTTGAAAAAAAATGGAGTCAATTAGCTCCTTCATTTGTTTTACTGTGTTTTTCTTTGACATTCCAAAATGCCTCCCCTTGCCAATCTTTTTTGGGCTCTGTCTAGAAACTGATTTTTCAAAAGCAAGGATATTTTTGCCTTAAGAACAGAATTTCCCAAACTGTAAACGTACCAAAAGATTTTGATTCCTTATGTTATCTTGTACAAATGCAGTGAACGCAGTGAAAAGTTCTGAGGCCGTAATTTTAATACTTTATAAAACTTCCAGCATTTAGGCTTGGTTATGTAAATGCTGTCATTCTTAATTATGACACTGCAGTATTGCCATCCCTGGATATCAAAGATGTATTAGTTCCATCAGGAGCACAAGCTATAGTCCGTATTCATTTCTTGAGCAATTTAGCGGGCTTTATCGGATAAATGGGTGATTTAATTTTTTTTTTTTTTTTTTTTAAGGGAAAAGAAAGTGTGAGGATTTCTGGGGGACGTAGCTCCTCATTTCAGATGCCCTGAAATGAACGGTTTCTGGACGTTTTACAGTGCGTTAACAAAACGGCAGTGCTGTACACCTATGAGAAGTCCAAAGTGAATGAAAACTTTGGATTGTTCAGGGGCTGATAGGGGTTTTTTTTTTGTTTTGTTTGGTTTTTATTTGTGTGCCTCTATTCTAAAAGTTACCACCTGTGAAGTTGATTTATTGGAAGAACGCTGTTGCGTACTTTACTATTACTATAAGAAGTTCTTAGCACCTGGCCTTTAAAGACATTGAAGCATATTCCTTTTTTGCTGATACTACTGAGAATTCATAGTTTTGAGTATAAATGCAAACATTTGCTTGGGTTTCCTAAATTTGAGATTTCGGATTGAAACCTAAATCTCGAAATGTAATTCCTGAGGCTGGACCGCCAAAGGAGTTCTTTGTGTATAGAATTAAAATCAATCATCTGACGGTAAAATTAAAGTATTAATCTTCCCAAACATAAGGCATCTAAAAGGTCAGATGAGGGTTTCTCTGTTTGTCTTTACTCTTTCAGCGTCATTTGCTCCTTGCCATGAAGCTGTAAAGCTCCTCCCCTGCCTGTAGTGCGTTCAGATGAACACACAGCGATCCTAATGGTGGGAGTCGATTAAAACTCTGCATGGCAAATTAGTACGTTCCGTAAAGTTTGAGTTTTGATTGGCCTTATCTTAGGCTGTACGCTTCTATTGCCTGCCAGCAGGATTGATGCTGTCTTACGTGTGCATTTAATATTCTGCCTGTTGGCCGGGGTCATTTTCCCTTTCCCAAACTTTATTAAATGGCGCTTATTAAAAGGCGGGTGGAAAGTGAAGGCGTTAAGTTCAGGCTCTTGTTATGCGAAAATTAAATCTTTAGTACACTATTATGCTTTTATTCATGACAGTTCCTATGCAAGCAGGGTCAAGAAATAACATGTCAGTGAAGCACACAAATATTTGCACATTCCTCTTTCAGTGTGAAGTAGAACGCAATATTTAATTTGTAGCATTGTGCAATATTATTGCTACAGCTAAGTGTCCAGTGATTTTTATAAATCCTTTTATTCAGGGTTTTGTAATAGTGTGGAAAGGTTTTTGTGTGGCTTAAACTTGGCATGGAAACGGCCTCTGTGTCTAATGTATTTTGAACTAAATTAAAAAATTGTTCTCAAGTTACTCATATTTCTCTTAAGTTCTTACAATTTGCCTTACTTGGCCAGAGCAGTTCCTAAAAGAAAACACAGTCTAATAACCTAAACCAGTGATTTTTAGCTTATGATTTGTGGCCTCCTGTAGGTGTAGGTTCGTTATACAGATCATATGCACGCTTTTGTACATCTTACCTGGAAATCTTAGGAGAGAATTTTGTGGTGTTTCTTAATGAATGATTTTTACTAAGTGATGTGAACAGAATTCAAATTTTTTTTTATTGGGCCTGTATGTTTAAAAATGCAAAAATTTATCAGGTCTTTAACAAATACCTGCAGCAGTGCACTGAATTTCGATGGTTCAGTGTTGCGGAAAGACCATTTGGGTATTGTGCCAAATAAGATTAAATAATGAAACAGATAAGAAAGGAAGTTTTTTGAGTTATATACGCTTGTTTTGAAGCAGAGTTGTAAGCGGTCTATATAAGATCCTGCATCTTCAATATCAGGATCAGTGGGTTTGAACAGTATATCCTAACTTTAAAAGTATATAAATCCTTTTATTTTTTGGTGTCTCGTTGAAATTAAGGTAGTTTCCCTAATGTCACTGGTTGACTGTCTTAGAACAATTCTGGGAACTAAATTTCGAGTGTTTGTGTGAGGACGTGTCAAAGTGAATTACTGCCAAGTAATTATAGCTATGTGGGATTAATTACTCGATAGCGAAATGAAAAATCATATTTCTCTAAGCTTTTAATAATATAAAACTGTGATTTATTTTGATATTGAAGGAAGAATACGCTGTAGCATAAATATGTTTATTTTTACCTCTGTACATAAGGTATATACACCCAATCATCACATGACAAATGCATAGTACAGAATATCCCTATGGAATTGCAGCCTTCCCGCTGAATTAGAGGAGAGAGCATTCCCGTGTGGCTTGCTGCTGTTAGGGTCATTCTTCTCCTGATTTTGCTTTAATTTCTCTCTCTCGCGCTGAGATGAAAATATTAGGCTTTCTTTTGTTTTATTTCTAAGATACAAACCAAACAAAAATAAGGTTTTTAAACTCTTCGCTTGCTCCGGGCTCCCTCCTTCCCCTCGGCGCTGGCACAAACCGCTGTCCCCGACTCTGCACCTCCCGTTATTCCACTTACAGCTTTCATCTCTGTGGGATTTTTCTTTTAAAGCTTTGGTGTTTCTTATAACTAAATTGGAAGCCTGGGTGAAAAATATTGAAAGCTAAGTCTGTGCCAAATTTTAGAGCTGGGTTTGTGCGCCGATAGTGCTTAATTGAATCCTTTTCCCTAACTTTATCTGATGGTTATGTAGTGCATGTACTGTTCTGTCCTTAAAAGGAACTGTGAAATAACATCATTGAGCTATAAAAGGTTTGGGGAGTCTGTCTGCATCAAATTTCTTCAGCTTCAGAAAAGAAACAAAAAGGATTTCCAACCTTTTCCTAACTCCTGGTGTCAGCAACGTGGAGTCTGGTAGTTAAGCTTGGTTCTTTCTGGTTTGGGTGGTGTAGCGAGTAATAAATGTAATTAAGGTATAATTTGGCTTTAGGATACCCTCAACTGAGAATACAACTTATTTTTTTTTCCCAATAACCCATTTAATCAGGGTGCTGTGCATCTCGACTATGCAGAACTTGGTCTTGCAACTTGAACGTAGCTAGGTGTTGGCCCCCTTTAAAAATACTTAATTTTTTTGGTTGTGTCAGGGTCCCAGGTAACCTCAGACGTTGCTGTCGGCTTTGCTGTCAGAATAAACACGCCCAAATTGGTTGAGAAAGTTGAGACAGTGCGGGCTGCCAAACCTTAATTACCCAAGCTCCTCCGGGTTGTGTTCCAAAGACTTGGCCACCCTGATGACGAGCTCCTGCCCTTCTGTTCCTGGCGGGCGGCTGCAAAGGTAAAAAGGCAGTTTTGGCCGGGCGGGTTTGCTGGGGGAGGCGTCTCCCAGGGATGCTCAACTGATGGACCCCAACTCTAACAACTCCAAAACAACGGGTAGGACGTCACGATGTTGAGCTGGGCACTAGGAGGTTGCAAATGAGGAAAATCAGCTCGTTCTCCTTGGTAGGGCAGAGGGATGGCTTATTTTCTGAAAAGGATCTTCAGTCGTTATTTTACCCTTGGCCTCTAACCTTGTGATTAATGTAGAAATAACATAGATAAGTACCCACGTTAACATACTAATGAGTTGCCTGCCTTGAGTGATTTGTTGTGGCATCTAACTGCTTCTTCTCTTCCTTCCTTTTTGTCACCCTGCAGTGTTCTGTGCCAAGGTCTTTGTGGCTAGGCTGCTCCAACCTGGTAGAGAGCATGTGCGCACTGAGATGCCTGCAGAGCATGCCCAGTGTCAGATGTCTCCAGGTGCCTTTCTTCTTTCTTGTTGTAAATGTTATGCGTATGCTGTTGAACATTTGTTTAAACTCTCAGGACTCTTGTTTAATCAAACTGTTAAGTCTGCTAAATGTTTTTTGTGCATCCTTTTCTGAAATCTTCTACTTAACTGCATTCTAGGAGTGAATCTTAAGAGGGCTTTCTGTACAGTAGGCTCTTGCGGGGGGTGGGGGGGGTGGCGAGCTTTTGTGTTTTATTGCCTGTTTACTGAAGTTGTGATATAAGTAGCCTAGTTGTGCATGTTGCCTGCTACGTTTTGCTTTCTCATTTAATTTAAAACAAAAATAACGAGCTTTGCCATTTCTTTTAAATTGCAATGAACTGACTGGCCTGTAATATTTGTGTGATTTAATTCAGAGAGGATAAGCTTTTTATTTTCTACTAAGCGGGAACCTGGTTATAGCCTTACCTTACAGTCGTTGCGCATGTTTGAATGCAGAATAGTTAGCATGGAGTCCTGGAGCTCGTTGGGTTACTCTGTCAACTCAGTTTCTTAACTTTTAAAAAGTGAAGAACAAGGGATGGGGGGCTTACTCTGCATAGAAGACCACTGAATCTCGAGTTCTCTGTTTTTCTTCTAGTAAAGCTGTTGAAGCTGAGCCTGCGTAATTTATAGATGGGGGAACTGCTGCTCTTTCTTCGCTGGTTTGGGTGGGATTGAAAAGGATAAAAAGGGAGATTTTGATACCAGTTAACAATTTTGAACTGCCGGGATATTTACCTTGGAAAGAAAATGCAGAACATGGGTAGTAACTGTGCGGCACTTCCTACAGTGTTTCTGAATGTAACCTTTTTAGCAGAACATAACTATTATTTAATAGTAGTATCTTTTATAACATAATAGCGTTATTCAGTGGTTCAGTCTTTCATGTGTACGAAATGAATACTTAAAAGAAATTGCTTTTGTGAATGAAAACACGAATGGAGATTTGTTTGCAGTCAGTCCATTGGAGTTCAGACACTGGATAACGCCAATGTCTTGCCTTAAGAGAGTAACCGCCTGTTTCAAAACTTCTCTTGCCTGCAGAATGTGGCCGCTTGAGTTCCAGCAAATTTGAGTTTCAGAATTAAAAATGTCTTCAAAATTTCTGTTAAAATACAAACATGTGTTTCTGTTTGAATGCTTTCTGTTTCCGATTTTGCAACACTATTCAAAGGGCTGGGGGGGGGGAACCCCCGTGACCAAGACAGAAATATAGATGGACAATCCAATTTTCCAGAAATTGCCACTACCTCTTGGCTAAACAATGGTTGCAGTAGATGCTTATAGTCATGGCAAGGCAAAGTCACAGAGGTTTGCTGTCTGTCTTGGGAATATTTACAAGCTAGTTTTAATGTAAGATCTTCCTGCTCTCTTTGCCTGATCCTCAGCGTTCACCCCCTCACTGGAAAAGTAAAACAAAACTTTTTTTCAGTGAGAATTCTGACTGTTTTTCTCCTTGGACCTAACTTGTCAGTGGCCAAAGAGCATGTTAGAATTTTTCATCAAGCGATCGTAGTTGTTTTTAAGATGGATGGTGGTGTTGAGGGTAGTTTGGGTGGAGCGTGGTGGGATGGGCCGGGAATCGTTTCAAGGCTCGTTAATGAACCCTGGCGAGGGACGTGAGCAGGGAGCTGGAAACAACTGCTGCTTTGCTGGCACGAGGCTGTTCTTTGGTGCAGCCCTGGTTGCAATCCTACACTTTCTTGCTTAATTTTTTTACCTTCTCTCTGCCAGGCTTTTGAATTTGTGACTTATGCCTAACTGTATTTAACAGTTTGAGAACTATTTCAGCAAAAGGAGCAGTTGTGCAGTTAATAATTGTCTTTTAAATGGTAGGTGTAGGTCTTGGCTTCATGGGCTACAGGCCTTGGGGAGGGCTGGCTGCTGGACCCCCACGCAGGGAATTCCGAAAAGACTCATCGGGCTAGGAGTTTCCTTAAGAAGCTCAGGTTCCCTGCTGCAGGCAAGGCGAGCAGCTCTGACATACCTGGTTTGGGAATTGCAAGGACTCCTTAATGACGAATCTGAGAACTTTACGACTGCCCCAAATTTCTTATAAATCAGCTCTTTGGAAATTTCTCATCAGTTAGTACATCATGGCAAATGAAATGTTGTTTGGGTTTTTTTTTTCCCCAACTGAACTTCTTATTAAAACAATATTACAAACAGCAAAATCTACATATTCAATTGAAACAATAGTAAACCTGTTTCTTGTGAACGCTTTTTTTCTTTCTGTTACGGTATCTGTCATTAGGTACTTAGTAGTTAACAGTAAACTGAAACAGTGAGCACTCAGACCAGGCTGAGCCGTAGGTTAATTGATGCAGAATACATTGTGTTACAAACTTCTGTTGGTAATACTGATTGCAGGATAAAATACAAAACAGTTTGTTCGTGAACGTACTGCTTTATACAGCAGAGTTCTGGAAACCTGTTATCACACAGATGAAGTGTCATATATAATTAAAACCCATAGCTAATGCAGCTGTTATGTCAGAATGTGTCACTGAAAAATTTCTCAAACCTGTATTGTTTTCCGCAATTGTTACAGATCTGTCAGCTTTCATAAAAACCACGTTTGAAGTACTACCCATTAATTTGTGTAGGCTTTTTGCTCCATGTAGCTGTAGCAATTTAACAATCCCAGAACATTTTTAACTGTATGGTAGTTACGGCTAATAGGGTTAACAAATTTTAGTAATAGTAAAGCACTTGCAAGGACAACCGCGTTCTTCAGGCTGGTGGGATTGCTTTGAAGCTTTGGGGAGGTCAGGGTTTGGAGAGAACAAATTTTGTGTCTCCAGCCTGTGAGGGATTTCACCAGGGTGTTTGGCCCCTCCGCATGTTGCTTTTCTGCTGGCTGCACCCTCCTGGTGGGTGGTGTAGAGAATAAGAGGGGTAACTGTCCTGAGCAGGCACTCGTGGGGCAGACTGCTTGGTAAGGTGTAGAAAGAGCTTTGTTGATTTAGATTTTGTTCCAAAATAAAGGTGATTTTTTTTAAAAAAAAAAAAAAAAAAACCTGATTTTTTGTAGAAGTGCAACCAGGAGTAAGAGGTTTTGAATCTTTTAGAAGCATCTGTGGGAGATACTTTTAAAAAAAAAAAAAAAAAAAAAAAAAAAGCTTCTCCTTTCAGGCGTGTGACTCAGTGATGCCCGAAGGGGAATGTGGAAGTGAAAGTGGCACCAGCTGCTTTTCCCCGTTTTGTATTTTTGGTACCATGACTTGCCCTTCATTGTTTCCTGAGCTATAAGCCCACATGTAAAAACAGGTCGGGCATATGTACCAGGAGATCTTTGTTCTGTAGCACACATTCAATTAGCGTCATGATGATTAATAGGAAGTTTAAGAAGGGAAATGTAGAAGGCCTTCAGTGATTCACAGAAGTTATCTGGGAGCTGTATCGGTGTGTATTCTATGTCTAGAGTAATTAGTGAATGGACCAGAAAGGCGGGGTGGGGGAAATCTGGAGCCTTGTAGAATTTCTTCAGGAGGCTCTTGTTCAGTCTTAGGGCTTTTTCAAACGTTTAGGCTTCAAGAATAATCTACCATCAGTCTAAAAGAAGAAAGCAGAGATCAGATTTACTCTTGCCTTTCCACCGTGTTGTTAGCAATCATAAAACCTAATCAGGCTCTTCTGAAATCGAGCTGTAACATTTAAGCCACTGATGCCAGCGAATTTGAGGTAGTGTTCCAATTCTCCACAATTAGTCTGGCTTTTGTATTCTGTGCTTTTTCTCAAGCCGTAAAATACCTTCATAGCTCCTGTAGTTTACTGCAGAAATACTTACTTTCTGCAGTCCGTGAGCTGTTAGTGAGTGGAGAAAAGAAAGAGATTGTTTATTAAAAAATATTTCCATTTGTGATACTTGAAAGTTTACTCTCATCTATTCTGATTTTCAGCATAATTAATGTTATTTGGAAATAAAGTCCTTGACACTTACTATCACTTGTTAGTGTTGTATTGAAAAACATAGGTTGAAAGCCAGTTCATAATACTTGAAACTCCTGTAGATTCTGAGGCCTCATTTTTAACTACTTAATTATCTTTAATAATGTTTTTGTACCAAGGAGCTTACCATTATGCACACACTTGGATTCAAATAGCTAGTGTTTTCATCCTCTCTCTGATATGGATTTGACTGCAAGATTAAAAGCATACTGGTCTCTTATTTAGGTCTTCAGACAAACTGGTTCCATTACCAGTTGTGTAACGCAGCCCTATGGGTACATCACCTTCCGTAGCTTCATCCTCGTGAAGCGTCGCGGTGGTTTTGAAAATATTTTGTCACGCTGATTTGGGAAATAGCTCTAGCAGTGCTGTCACGCAAAGAGAAACGTCCAGGGTTCTCAGTCCTGTGAGTAAACATCTCCAGTGTGAATTAAAGACTAATCATTAAACAGCAGAAGATAAGCACCCAGACGTCGCTTTGAATTATTGCATAATGTAGCATGTGGTGAAATAATGCTTTGGTATAAATTATTAGAGAGATGTAATGAAATTAACCTACTGACCAAGTACTGCTCAACTGACTCTTTCTTCCGTGTGTTCACTTACGCTTTTCCTTGACTTTTTTTAGAGACCATCGTATCTCTATTCTTGTATCGTATCTTCTTGCTTATTTAGACCCCACCAATTTGTTGGGGCTTTTTTCTGCACCTTTCCGTTTATTGTCCATAACATTTTCAGCTTAATTGTATGTAAAGTCCCGCTCTTCCTTTTATGTTCACGTGTGGGATGTGTAGCTTGGAAGCTTTACCAGAGCACTGATTTGCTACAGGAACAATGAAATTCTCGCTTCCAGTGTGAGAAGTCGGCTTGTTCCTCCAGAGGTCAGGTCTTACAATTCACGTAGCGGCTTTCTCAGGCTCGGAGCTACCCTGACTGCTCCCAGCCCACTCACCCAGTGCTCCGTAGGCGATAGTGTGCTTCACTTTACCTGTCCTTTATCCTTGACTTCTGCACAATGGGATGTCCAGCTCCAGAGATTTTCCTTGATCTGCATTTTCATTCTTACACCACGTGTCCTGGTGATGGACAAGCAGTAGGAAGGTGACATTGACTTAGTTCTTGCCGGTGTCATTCCTGCTTATAGATTAAGACAGGAGTGTATTGATTTACTCTCCATAACTGGAAGCTGTCTTCACAAAAGTGCGGTCCTAAAAAGCCTTCTGAATTGGCCAATTCATAATTTATTACTGTTCAGAAGAACCAGAAGAACTGACTATTTGCCAGTGGCAAGTGGAGTTCTGGAGCATTAGGGTTGTAATATTTATTCCTTACAATAACGTTCCCTGCGGAGGAAGTTATTTGTTAGCACTAAGGAATCTCGGTGCTATCACAGCTGAGCTGAGGCGCAAAGGAGGAAGTTTATCTTTCTATTTATTGATAAGATACGATTTAGCATTCACTTGCTTAAGCTTCTGTTTGTTATTCTTGACTAATTTTGAGCTTTGGTTGGTTGATATTTCTATTTAGATACCAGAAGGAAGTACAACAGAAACTATAGTTGGAAAAAATTGTGTTTGAAAGCTGAGAATTCGGATTTATTGACATGAAAAGTTCATCGTCCTTTTTTCACAGTACAAATTCGGACACAGACATGATGCGGTCTTCTTAAAAGACAGTGAGCGTAGTAGATGCACTCTGCTAAAACCTTTTCCTATGGTGCATGAAATCACAGATCGGAAAATGATGAAAAGCCTGTCGCTGTGTAGTCCGCATCCTTTTGAAAATGTTATTCTTCTGTGCAGCTGTTGAAATGAGTTGTCATAGCCAGGCAACTGCTTTGCTTTTTCTGTTAGGTTTGAAGTAATTTACAAATACTTCTTTGACATGTTTTCTGGTTTTTTTGCCTCAAAACAGAGGGACCGTTAACAATTTCTTTTTGGAAACAGGCCAACAGGTCCATTAGAAAGAAGAGCATATTTGATTCCTTTTCTTTAAAGGAACAAAATGTTCTCTCCAATATCTGAAATATTCGTGCTTGTCCCTCTATTTTAAACAGACTTCTTTCTGAGGCAGAAAGCTTTAAAACTAAGGGTAAGTCTTGTAGAAGCAATTAAAGATGCCCATGCAGTAGGGCTCTTGCCATTTTGTGCCATGAGATGGCCTGGATTTCCCGGTCTATGGATCCGGTGGAAGAAGGTCCACTTCTCCCTCTGTTCCTCAGCAGCTTCCCAGTATTGTTTCTTCTGGCTGAAGCTGGAGCCTCCTCTCAAAATTAATAGCCGTGTGCATTTTGTTTTCAGCAGTTTCTCATAATAAGTTTTTTCTTTTTATTTTTTCTAGTTCTTACTATGTGTTGCAGACCCTGAGGACTGATGTGACAGCTCAGTTGGGTGTTAGTTGCATGTATTGCAAGTGCTTTGCAAAGGGTCACGTTGCATTTTACCCCCTTCCCTCCCCCCCTCTCCCCCCTCCGGCTCCTTGTGCTCCAGTGCCCGGCCATCCTGGTGGTCTCTGCCAGACCACATTCCAGTATCCCGGTGTGTTTCTTGTAGTGGAGTGCCCGGAACTGGCGCTCCCCAAGAGCCAGGTACGTCTCTGGCTGCACTCTCTTACGGTGACAGCAGCTTCTGGTGGGGCTTCCCGGTGGTGTGGCCGTGGCTCGTCGTTAGGTCTAGGCACCGGTAGGATAAGTAAAGGTAAAACGCAGGGATTGTTGTTTTTCTAGGCATGATTTATTGTCTGAAGGAAAGTGTTATGATAAGCTTTTTTTCAGTCATCCTTTGTGTAGCCGAGTGCTTTCAGTTTTATGACTTTAATTATTAACTAAGCCTGTTTTTTCTTAGGGTCAAGAGGAGAGCCCTTCTCTTTATTGGGTCAATTCATACTGTTTATTTTTGAGTAGAAGAGGGTGTTTACTTACTAGACGACTTTAAACTTCAGCCAGTGAGCTAGTATTGAGCTACAAACCAGAGCTCTTCTCTGGTTTCCTTAGCTGAGGAGCAGAAGCGTGTTCCCTGATGTCAGAAGGCTAGCAAATGGAGTAAATATCTGTAAGTTTTCCTTCCCGGTTTTCCCCAGACGCGCCGCGCATCAGTCACTTGTAGCTGACTCTGGCTTCTGCTGCAGGGGTCCGGCTTCGCAGGAAAGGGCTTTGCAGGTTGGGGTCATCTGCAGTGGCCTCTCCGCAGGGGCTGTTTGAGGGCTGCCAGCCTCTAACCTGTCTTTCTTGTGGGTAAAGGGTTTGGCTGGTGTAGGCAACTTAATACATAAGGAGTGCTTTTTATGGACTTTGTTGATTTTAGAGAGCACTCAGGATTGTACACTTCATCCCCAAACTTGCTTGAGCAGAAGAGTGATTTTTTTTCAGGAGCCTGGTTCTCTTTCTGAACAGCTTTCCACCTCTGGCTGTTAGTTGGTGGGCAGTTCTCTCACCTTTGTCTTTTCTTCAGAAGTTGCCGGTATTCAAAAGTTAGTAATTTACTTAATCAATAGTCTTTATGACAGAGATTAGGAGGAAGTGGTGATATGACTCCCTCTTGAGATATGTCACTAAGCCGCTGTCTGCTGCAGAAGGGACTTCCGAATGTAGAAAACGTAACACGAGCTTGCAGATCCGGTCCATATTCCTTTGGGTGACTTGCTCGCCTGCCTTGTGCTAGTGTTCCTCTCTTGTACCATTTAGAGATCACAATCTATCATCTCTCAGACCAGGAGGGATGTGTCCCTAAGGAGGCAAGTACATTTCTTCCTGATGGATTCATGTATCAACGCAAGATACTAGACCTTGCCTTGGTAAATCCGGACTTGTTGCTTAGACCCGCAACAGATGAGCGTTATTTCAAACATAAATTTATTTTCCTCAGAAAAGCAAACACAGTCACACTAAGCTTAATATATTTCATGCATAGTGGGCAGGAGCTGTTATCCCTGATACCTCTTGCCATGCATCTGCAGAAAACTACATCTTTGAGTGGAGAGATGTTGTTGGCCATACCTTCGTGTGTGTGCTTTCTCAGTCGCCTTTGGAAAAGAGGATTTTTTTTGCTGTCGGATCCTGTTACGGTGCCAAGAAATTTGCTAGGTAACATGCCTTGCTCTCTGCCTGCCTTCTAGTAGTGCCACGGCTGCGCTGGGAGGGAATGCAGTCTGTCTCAGGAGAGGAGCAGGAAATGCAAGGCAGTCTATCCCAGGTATTTTTGATCTGGTCCTCTTCCTTGCAGGTGTTTGGTCCATTTCCCAGGGAAGAATTTTCAACCAAACAGAAAAATATAATCAAATATTTCCCACTAAGGTTGAAATTACATTTCTGCGGCGTCCTCGCACAGCACTGTCAGACTTCTCATTAGAAACATCACCAGTAGGAGGATCGCATCCCTCGCTTGTGGGGAGTTAAGCAGCAATCTTGGTACCAGTGTTAGTAATGATTTTGCTGATATTAATGGTTCCACTCTAAGAATAATCGTCATAAGGACATGTATTCTTTCAGCGTGAAAAGTTCCTGGGGCGCTTAGCAGTCAGGCCGTTCCTAGGTTTGCTGATGAGTTGTTCTGTAGGTCTTCAAGGCTGTGGCACGTGAGAGTCTTCACATTAGTGGTTTGGTTTTTGTCATCCCTTGAAGTGGTGGCAGAATCCAAATAAATCAAAGGAGGCGTCGGAGTGAAGAGAGGACAGCTGTCTACAAACCCACCAGCAGGACTGAGCGTATCTTGCCAGTGCCCATCTGTCAGGTATGGAAGAAGTGGTACGGCAGAGAAGGAATTACAACCAAAACCTTTTACTTCTTTGCATAATATTTCTGTGCCAAAATAGTCGTGTTTGCAAAGCCCCGCTACCGAAAGGCACAGCCTGGTCTCCCAGTGCTTTGGGCAAGTGGATTTTACAGATCCTTCAGAAGTTTGAGTTGCCTTTGTTGCCCCAGAGAAATAATATAAAAATAAATCGGCTTCATCCCAACCTTCTCACTTACTTTGAGAGTATTGAATTCCGTTCAGGGACATTGCACCGGTGGTTTTAGAAACTCTCAGCTGTTGAAGCTGAACTCTTTGCTTTTTAATTCTTAACATGATTTTGGCATTCCTCAAGTTCACACACAATTTTTGATGCAATTATTTAGCCAGGCTTTAGGGATGATCCAAACTACACTTCTGACCTGGGGTTTTTTGCATCCATTCCACCTTTTTATATTTTTTTTTAATAAGTAAACTGCTAAATATTTACTATAAAGTGTATGAAAGCAAACATCTTTTGGCATGTCTGTGGACACTTCAGCTGGTTTTCCTTGCACATTATAACTGATAAATGCCGAACGTCGTTGTACTAAATGGATTAGGCCCATTAGAATTTAAATTCGATAGAAAATACAAAAAAAATCTAAATTAAATTTTTTAAAAAATTACTAATGAATGAAACGACTTTAAAGTTCTCTCTCTCTGGGTGACTCGGCAGCTAATAAATAAAAGCCCTACTTGAAAAAATCACTTAAACAAGGATCAAGTGAAGATGTCTTTAAAGTTGTATATACGGTTGCAGAATTTGAATGCACACTTGAACTTTGAAAATCAGAGTGTCTGCTTTTGAAGATCCTCGAACCAGAGAATTTATTCAAGGCATATAATACTGAAAAAATATTTACCATCATGTTGCAGGGATGCATGTACAGTTCTGTACACTTGAGGTCGGGTTGTTAGAGCAAATGTAGTCTGAAAGTCTTAAGCTTATGTGTAAGTACGTGTTGTTGGGGAAAAATGATAAGAATTAGGCTAAATGCCTTTGAATTCAGTACCTGAATAGTAAAAAGGTAGGATGCCTGCTGCTAAGTGATTGTCATCGCTCTACTGTAGAGGCTTTTATGTTGTCCTGCAGTATCTATTAAATTCTTTTTGAGCCCTGCTAACTTCAAAGTGGTCCTTCAGCGGATAGATGTTCAGAGGGAGAAGAACCGTACAGCGGTTTTCCTGTTGAAGTGACATCAAAGCCAGCTGCCTTCAGGAAGCGAGGAGCTGGTCGCTGGCGCGCCGCGGTGGTCGCAGCTTGGGTTTCAAGGCTTCGTTGCATGATACGTTGGTCTCAGCTGTCCCCTGCCTTTGCCATCCGCTGCCCCGTGCCACCTTTCGTTTACGCCACTACGAGATGGTGTGCTGTAACGTAAAGCCAGGCACTGACGCGGTACAGATTAAAAATAATCTTCCACAAAGAGGAACCCGAGACATTGAGCAACTGTTCCTCCCGCTCTCAAATCCTTTTCTGGAGAGTATTATAACGATGTACTTCTATTAATCAACTGTATCTTGAAGTCACAGGGGGAGAAGTGGTGCTGGCCTTACAGGTCAGGAGCTTTTAGACATCCATTATATAAACCATGTGAAATCTAAATTATGCAATTGCACATTCCTTTTAATACCTAGATAAAACCAGTGCTCGAATGCAGAGTGTCTGGCTAACCCCAGGCAAGGCCGAGTGCGTATTTGAAAAAAAAATCATTTGGGTATTTTTTCCACATTGTGTATTCCTGAAGGGTTCTTTCTTCAGCTGAAGTTAGTCTGCAGCCTTTTTTGAGTTAAGGTTTTTTTTTTTTTCGCCAGGTTTTTGGTTGCTTGGATATCGGCAATTGGAAAAACACAAAATTGAAATTGTGTATAAACAAAAGATTGTGTTTCGGACAATTAATGAGTGATTAGGATTTCCTGAATAGTTGCGATGGATTGATATGGTTTCACGAGTTGCCAAATCTGGAATATGTTGCCCTACATCTTTGGAGGAGAAAAATGGACTTACAACAGCATGGGAGTCTCTTGAAGTAGCCGACTGGTTTTAGGCTTTAGTTTTATTGAATATTTTGTTGTGGTGGATTATTTTTCTGTATTTCGTGTGCAGATATCATCTGTTTTGCAAAAGACAAAATAGTTGAGGGATACTGCAATTTTATTATTTTGGATTTCTCAGTGTTTTTTGAATCACCTTTTTGTAACTTTTACAAAAAATGTTCGTATGGAAGTCTTCAAAATCTGGTTAAATTTTTGCTGATCCTTGCGGAAGAGTGAAAACTAAAGAATGAGAAGAAATTTTGATGTAGTTCTGGTGGCAAGAAGAGATGTAGAGAAAGGAAGTAGAGATGAAGAAAGACGTAGAGAAAGACGTGCCAGAATTCTTAGAAAAATTAAAGAAAATACATATGCATGCTTGGAGGAAAGTATTGAATGTTTAATTGAAGCTTAAAACTTCTTTTTGTTCTCCAGTCCTAGTGTATTAGTATTTAATGCCAGGGAATTTGTGGCTGTGGGCTTGTAATCGTTTGGACTCGCTTATTTTTAAATGATTCTTCAGTTATGTGTGCTTTGATATGTGGTGTTTGTTGCTCAGCCACTTTCCTTAAGCTGGAAGTACTTCCATTTTATTGGTTTGCTCAAGGATTAAAGGGCTGCAGATCTTTCCTAGATCTTAGGGGAGGAAAAAGGTAACGAGCGCCAGTGGATGTGTTCAGCAGTGGCGCATATGAGGAAAAAAAAGGCTTAATGATCTGGATCTTTAACTGGCTGCAGTCTCGGTTATTTTTGATGCCCATAAGTGTCCTGTCGCTCAGGGACGTTACAGCTTTGTAGACACTTTGGTGTTGAGGGTTGTGCTTGTCTGCTGGCTGGCACGTCGAGGCAACTAATTTTGGATAGAGCTGGTTTCACGTGGAACCAGCAGCAGAGATCTGAACCTAAATTCCCTCTGGGAATCTAGGAATAACCCTTGAAGTAGTTTAACTTTGCACCAGGCAGCCAATGTAGTTAATCTTAACACAGGCCAATTTATTTTTGATGAATCTGAAGTCATCTAATTACTGGCTTAGCCTAAAATTTGCTTCGGAGATGTTACTTACCCTCCCTTTACTCTGAAATACTGTTAACGGGCTTTTGAATTGTGTAGGGGGAAGTGGTGTGTTTTCCGCCTCGTTTACCCATGCAGAGGAAAACGTAGGACTTCCAGGGCAAAGTGTCATTTGAATTTTGCCGTCCACCTGGCTCGGGGCATCCACGCAGTGCGAAGAAACGCTTTTGGTGACGATACTCCGCTTGGGCTCCTTGGCTTGTAGGAGGCACGTCAAGCTGGTTGGGGGCTTTGGAACGGGAGCGCTAAGGCAGAAATAGTGCCTCGTAGGGGTGCATCACTTGGCTCCGAAATGTCTCGGCTGCTTCTGGAGTCCCTGAAATCGGCTGCTGGCTGTGTGCTGAAACTCCCTGGCTTGAAGTCGTTCCGATGGATGGACTAACGGGAGCAGTCAGCAGGGAAATGCAACTTTCGAAATAGTTTGTTTTCCTTTTTCCAAGTCCTATAAATGAATAGATGAGTGAAGCTGAAGAGGTATCTTTGCATCTGCTCTGGAAGGAAGAAAAGTTGTTATAATGTTGAGCCAGTATTTTACCTTCAAGTTTTCATTGGTGATCTTTTTTTTTTTTTTTATATGGGAAATAAAAGCTAAAGGGGCTCTTTACTAGACATTAGGAAAGTTTCTAAGGTAGTAAATACTACTTCACGTTGCCATTATACCAAAAAAAAAAAAAAAAAAAAGCTTGACATAGCTAATCCTCCTAACTGCCTAACAAAATCCAGTTATTTAGGGTAGCTTTTGGTATAGTTGTAGATGCAAATGGTCTGAATAAATCTGTAATGTGGGACGAGCGTCTGCGATGCAGCGGGAGCTCTGAAAATTGTTGCGTTTTCTTCAGTAGTTTCAAAGAGTTCGCTGTGTAGGTAATGCCACTTGAAGTTTCCCTCGAGTCTTAAATGTACGGAGGAAAAACTGTTTTACTTCGTGATGGATGGAGATTAGAAGCGCAGATAGGTTCTGCCTAAGCAGGTTTATTTGGAAAATTAGTTAGATGAAGCTTTAGCGATATTGGTAGTGCAAAACCAGTAATAGTAATTGTAGCTGAGAACTTCAGGTAATGTTTCTTAATTAAAAAAAAAAAAAAAAAGGAAAAAAGAAAATCAGTACCTTGCTCCTAGTGTCTGCGAACCTTTCTACGCCCAGTTTGTCATAGCTGTATTTCTGATGTAAACATTTTACCGTTATAATTACTATTTGCAGATGGAGAGGATTTCTCTTTTGGGGTATTCGTACTCTAGAGTTGCGCAAGTTAATTCAGAAATGGTTCAGGACCGTGATTGCAACCGTTTGCAGTGATATCAATGATAAGCCCGGTGCTAAGCTTTATTAATAAGCTTTAATATACTATTTAAATATTGAGATTTTTCTGCTCTGGCCAGAAGCGTGGCTTGCTGATGGACTGCACGCATACCGCATCTGCCAAGAAAGCTGAGCGAGCGGGTAGTTAAAGGCACGAACTGAGACAGCTGAAACCCAAGCAACGCTTGTAAGCTGAAGGTGTAATTAAACCTCCTGTCAGGCTGGGAAAGGCCTGCCGAGTCCAGCTGGTTAGAAAATAAAGCCAGTTTTCATCTGAAGGCAAACAAGATCAATGAGCCTCCGGCGGGGCAGTGCAGGGGGACTTGCTGGCTGCCCCTTACTGCTGGATGCTCTTTTACAACCTCAGTATTTTTTTTTTTTTTAATTATTATTATTGATTCAGTTTTTGGTTGGTTTGGTTGTTGGTTTTTTTTTTTTTTTTTTTTTTTTTTTTTTTTTTTCCAGCTCCCAGCTTGAGGGGAGCAAGTAGGCACTGTGGAAAATGTTACAGCAAGGCTTAACGCGGTCCCCGACCACACCTTGCCTAACCGAATTTAAAACGGCAATTGCCATTTTTATTTAGTAAGCTGAGTCTGCGTAAAACCTGGTGCTTTCACTTTTATGGGGCAGGTGGAGAGAAAGTGATTTTTAAAAAAAAATAAAAAAATATATATATATATATTTGGGGCAGTGTAAATATCTATATTCAGCAAAATAGTTTGCATGATGTGCAAATCCTTCATGCTTCGGTGCTGGGAATGGTGCAGGGATGAGTCATCAAATTGCTACAATTACACAATTCGGTACTCGTCGTCCTTGTAAATACGACATATTAATATAGGATGGATACAGGCAGTTTCTTGATTACTGACTCTTTACTCCAGACACTCGGAAAATTGAATGACGAGTTGGGGTGTGTTGGAAACAGTTACGCAGGGAATATGTTAGGCACGATCCCGCGGTACCTGTTGAGGTAAGCCCTCGCCTAAAAAGTAATAACCTACTGCGTATTTACAAAAAAAAGCCCCAACCACGGAGAACTTAAATAGACTGATGGAACAAAAGCATCCTCCCCATCTAATTTTAGAAACTCTACCTGCTGCTGAAAACACGGGGTGTCTCTTGGGACTGTAATAATTGTATTTTTTTTTCCTAGCGATGTCTGTTTGCCCAGTGGGAATACAGGCGTGCTGGAAGATAGCTGGTAACTCGGGCAAAAGCAGCACTTTTTTTTTTTTTTTATCATTTCTTCTTACATCCTAAATCGACTGCTGGTTTAACCAGTGAATAATTTTATTTTTTTTCTTTATCCTAATCTTGATGAGAATCTGTACTGCGCTATTTCTGAAGTTCTAAAAGCCAGCAGGGTGATTTGCTGTCATGGTCCGTCCTTCATCAGCAGTTGTGCTTCGCAGGTTGGGGTATGAATTACCAAATTAACTGCTCCGCTGGGTAATTTGAGACTGCAGTTTGTGCCTACAACTGCCTATGAAAAGGATGTGCCGTCACCAAAAGCTCTGCGGTGGAGTCGGAGCCCTTCTTTAGAGCTTCGTGGAATTGGGTCAGAATAGTAATTCTCAACTTCCCATTGTTTTCATGTATAGTATCATTTTCAAAGCAAGTTACGTAGCTTAGTCCTCTGCGGACTCGGCCCACGCTGGTCTGACTTCTGAGATTAACGTCATGTTAAGTCAGACATACTGAATATTAAGAGACAGGTGGTTACGTATTTACCGAAGACCGGCAAATTAATTTTGTAATGAGGTTAAGGTGAAGACTGGTATTTTAAAAACAAAGTTAAAGTAGTGGTACTAATTGCCAGTCATCAAAGCATTAGCGATTAAACAAGGCACCCTGTTTGCTACCTGCTTGTATTCTCTCGAACCTGCAAATATAAGTGTTCTGTAACATTTCGGTGAAGAACGACTTGAGATTTTTTTGTTCTCTGAGCAGAGAGACAGGAGCAGGCAACTGGTGGTTTTGGGGGATTTACTGATCCAGACAAAACTTCCTTAAAAGTAGGCCCTTGAGAGGTGTCAAACTGGGTACGTAAAACCATTAGGTATCTTTTAAAAACATGACATTTACAACTTGCGGTCAATCTACGGTGTTTGCTTTTAGAGGCTTTAAACACAAACTGGATAACTGTCTGCTGGTACTAAATTTACCCTGTCTTCCTGTAAACTTCTTGGTGGTTAGTCAGAGGCCAAATAAAAAAGCTGCCTTATTTTCAGGACGAGGGGTTTTTTTCTAATTTTGCCTTCAGCTGTTAGATCTTGGTAGACTCTTTTAATATTTCAAGTATATTTTTGTTGGAACTTCCAGCAGTAACTCTGCTAAAATAAAACCCGGCAGCTGGGAGAAGAGCTAGCTAGGTAAGAAATGAAGCGTTTTAAGCTTAATTTGTGCAGATCCCTAGTGCTTACATAAATAGTTTCATTGAAGCTGAACCAAGCAGTTACCAATATAGATGTCATGTATAGACATGTCCATGGTCAGCAGAGTTAACTTTCAAGTTAGAATCGTAGAATATCTCAAGTTGGAAGGAACGCGTGAGGATCATCGGGTGCAGCTCCCTGCTTGTCGCAGGACTACCTGAAATTAAGTCAAGTTTAACTTGATGAACCTTGGAGCTTTGTTTTCAAAGTGCTTTATAGTGACTGTGGACAGCGGATCGAGTTTATCTTCCATCACGTGTTTTCAGAAACCCTTTATTTGGAAAATCATTTGGCCATGGGCTCTATTTTGTATTTTTCTCGAGGGAATTTTTTTTTTCCCATAAAGGTATGACTTGATTATTTCAGTAAATTAAGAAAAAAAAACAACCTTATTTTATCTCGTTATGTAATTACTGGAGAAATATTGCAAGGAACCATTTTCTATAGGCAACCCGAGCGAGGTCAGACCCGTAGCTGGAGGCGTGTTGTTGCTGGTGATGTCTTCTCTGTTGAAGCCAAGCATCTTTATTGCCCAGATTTAAATAACTGTCCGTACTTTTTTATGCTTACTCCTTTGATACAGGAATCTTTTATGTCGTTCCCTTCATACATAGCCCCTATCTATGCTTCCAAAGGAAATGTTTGAAGCGATGAGTCCTCGCAGTGGTTGGGATAAGCAGGCTTTGTCACTGACCACCTGTTTCTGACCTGGCTTTCGGAAACGCTCTGGTGGTTTTGCATTTCTTTGCAGGCTGGTGCATACGGATTTTGAGGGGTGCGATGAGTAAGGGATTCGGTCCTTTCTTTGGGAAGAGCTGATTCGCATCTTGTGCAGTTTCAAGTTAGTGGCTCTCCAGCTTCATTTAGTGTTTGTGCTACAGTATATTTACGTTAGAAGTCTCTCAGTAGTTAAAAGGAGAAAATGCCCTCCTGTCCCTGATCAAGTATCCAGATATTGTTAATAAACGCTGTTTAACAGGTTCCTGGATTAGAAAACGGTGACCATTACATCCGAAGGAGAGGCTTGCATTCATTTTGAAATACTTTAAACCATTTGGGGTTTTCTAGCTATATTAAAAGCAGGAAGCCATGAGGGACACATGCTCATTGCTTTTAGATAGTAAAGATGGTTACCCAAGCTCTCTGCCTTCCTGATGTGGTCCAGCTGTCGCTTGGGATGGTGGATTCCTCTCCTCCTCTGGCTGAATCTGTAATTAATACCTTCGGCAGCCCTTGTGCTGGCAGAGCTGGTTTCGGAAGGCAGTTAGAGCGTACAGAGCTCCAGCTTAACCTGCTGTGTGTGACTTCAAGATATCCAAGTATGTATTAGTTATTTTTTATCGTTTCTTCAACTTCTCTAAAGTCAGATGTAGATGCGATTTGTTAAAGGAGATCAGAGCCTGTTTAGCTGAACTGTTTTGCTTATTTTGTAATTTTAACCGAAACTTCCTGCTATCTTTTACAGTGAGTGGGAATTTTGTCAAAAATTACATTTTAAAGACTTAGCTTGGTCTTCAACGCAGGTCAGAATTATTGGTATAGTCTCAAGGGCAGTGGGAAACAGAAGTTCTTGTTTTCTATCACTTTCCCTTTCATTATAGCTGAAAACGTAGTAATTGAAGGCTGCTATTCTGTTTCTCACGGTAGCACAGCTATTGCCTAGTTTTGGCCACCCATCCTTTGTATCCTGTGAACCCGTTCTTTGGAAGGGAAAAGCTTCTCATCGAAGGAACTTAGCAGTGTTGTCTGCGCCTTGCTAGGTGCTACTGCTGCTACTTGTGTGTCTTGTCCCAGTTCCCCGGATTACTGCTATCGCTCTGTAATTGCTCTCCCGATACTGGAACTAAAACTGGGTTAAAGAACAAAGCTGCACCATGCTGTTTCTCTTCGGAGTCAATTAAGTGACTAAAGGCACTCCCAAGTCCCGAAGCACGGAGCAAACCCAAGCGTTACCTGCCTGTAGCTACCGCAAATCTGGTAGAAATCTGGTTAGCCCGTACAGGTTTGATAGATTTCTGCTAGAAAAGATGCAGCTTTTTTTTTTTTTTTTTTCTCCTGTATCTCATGAGTGAGATGAGCCTCGCAGGCCGAGTGCCATTTATTTACGGAAAAAACTAAGGTGCTTTTGCACCTGATGTCATATAATCATACATATGTGGAACTATTATGCTGGAGATGGCGCTTTTAGTTGCTACCAGGTATCTGAGGATCTTAATTGAAACTGCAATTTCTGAAGTTTTGTAATACCTACAAAATTTTTTGCCTTTGGGGGTCATTCATGGTTGTTCTTATTTTGGAAGCTTTTCAGAATCTCTAAAGGAAATGAGCTCTGTGTAGTTACGCTTGTCAATACCTCTTTTTCCCCAAGTAACTTTTGAACCTGTTTGCCGTGTTCATCTGTATCTCATAGAAATTCCAAAGACTTGAGGCCTTGCGTAGCAGAAAGGCTAAAGCAGCCTTGAAGTTACTGCAGAATCAGGCGAGGAATACGGGATGCAAATCTTCGGGAAACAACCTTTTAAAATTCTACAGCTTGTAAAGCAGTTTGTAAATTTTACTGCCGTTGCTGGTTTTACCATTCGGGAAAATAAAGACGAGCTTTTCTCAGTGTAACTTTATTCAGTTGGGTTATAGCAACTATACGGCAACGGGAAACGTCTCGGCTTAGACCCATTGTTATCACTTCGCTCTCGCTGCCGTTCCTGGTAGGGGATGGAGAGCGCTTATTCCAGGCTGACTAATTAAGGAATGACAGCTGCTTGGAAATATCATCCCACTTTTGCAAGAGCTGTGAGCAACTTAACAAGAATCTCTGGGGGGAAAACACTGAACTTATAAACAGGATTAATTGATAATATTTAGAAGCTAGGCTTCCACTGTGAGAAGCTGCTCAGCTCTTGTGGTTGTGGGGGTAAAAAATCGAGCCCGTTATTTCAGAGTCTGCAAGTGCAGGTCAGCCGTAGGGGTTCGTGGCCTTGCCGGAGTCACTGAATGAGGGAGGGGACATCGCTTGCACCGGGTCAAGCTGCAGGAAAACGGAATGAAGTCCGTGTTAATGCCACTTTAAGGCTACTTGGGAAAGCTGTGGAGGCGGCCAGCACGGCAGCTTTATGTAGAGGGTGGGTGGGGTGAACAACAAGGTGGAGGGTGAGAGAAGGGAGCCAGCATGATGAAGGGAAGAGCTGGACTTTTAGATGCCTATCGTCCTTCTTGCTCAAGAGCGGGAGGCCTTCCCCAGCAAGGACTGATGACACCAGCTCTTAGGAATTCTGAAATTATTCTTTTGCCAAGTGCTGTGGATGTATGGGACAGATTAGAGTTGTCTAATTGCTTCTTCCAGACAACACGACAGGATCCACCTAGTCATCTTTTAGGCTTCAGTTAGTAGGCTTCAGTGCTTTAGAGACACGTTAGAGTCTGTGTACAATGTGTAATATCCGTTGAGTTAGGATGTATGCGATCCGGGGAATAACCCCCCAAAATTAATTAAGACAAAAGTAGAGAGAATTTAATAGGAAGAGAAGATATAATAGGGAAAACAATCTGTGAGTAGAAAGAACCCTCAAGCTCTAAAATATAGTACGAAAATGCAGAGTGAGTTTAGGATGGGAAAAGAGAGGGAAAAAATCAATAAACACCGTAGTAGATACAATTAAATTAACACAGCTGCCTACTTCCCAATTAAACACATGAATACAATAATAAATTTCCAGCCTAAAAATCAATCCATGTAGCCTGCCCTCACATCCGTGGCCCGGATGTTGAGAGGTGATGGAGATGTCTCTCAGCAGCAGCAGCGGCACTGCCAGGTTGCCCAGTAGTGGATCTGAGACCCTGCCCTCTTAGCCGAGGCTGTGCTCTGGTGCTCTGAAGGAGGAGGGACAAGCGGAGAGGGGCGGGAGAAACGCAGTCGTCCTACTTTTCCCTTGTATCGGTGGACATGCCAAGGATGTGGCATCTCCTCAAAGCCTGGTACCCAGTTCCCCTTCCCTAGGCAGCAGCAGAGGCACTGGAGAATTGAGTAGGTGCACACCGAAGACAAAAGCTTGCTCTGCAATCAATAGCCTGGAGTGAAAGTCAGATCACTTTGGTGAAGTTTGTGTTCTTGCACACTTTGCGTTACGGCGCTGTTCTGCTATGGTTTTATTCTGTGTTCCTAGAATGAAAAGACGTAACATCTGGGAGACAGTTCTTAGCCTACGTCCCAGGGAGTTAGCAACGAACTCGGAAGCATTTCCCCATAAAGGAGCAGAAGAAAGCAATGGTAGAGACTCGCCATGACCTACTGAAGGAAAGTTAGATTGGGGTTAAACTGATGTAATGTGGGATCCCTGTTGAATATATTAACCCAAGCCATCCACGTTTGATATTCCCAGTGAGAGCTGTTCCTTGCTCTTAGCTCACAGGATAAATGCACGTATTTATCCTTCAACTACAAAGGGAGATGAGATACTCCTTACTCATTTAAGCACATAGTAAATTGAAAACGCAGTTAACAACGTGTAATCACTGTAATGAGTATTTCTACACATTCAAATTTAAAACAAAATTAAAAAACCCCTGCGTAATTCCCTGGAGTAGCGTTTGCTGGTGTGGGCCAGTTGGGTACCAGGAACTCTGTTTGTGCTCCCTCTTGTGGCACGGTGCGGTGGGAGAGCATCATTCGCCCATCGTTTGTGCATCAGCGGTGGTGCTGGTCGTGAACAGCGTGTAGTTATTCATCACCGGAATGACCCTCGAGACTATAATTTTGAAGATGTCGAAAGGGCGGTTGGCTTTTTCAGTGTTACTGTTCTATGTATGTGAGAAACACTAAGATATGTGTTTCTCTGGAGGAGCAGAAAACCTTTACTGCCTTTGTCCGTTTTTGGATTCCTCACTGGCCATCTCCTGGGCTTGTCTTTGTCATTGTTACTTGCGTCATAACCAGATGGACGTGAGTTTTCCCATCACCCAGTGGACATTGTTTTCATGATGCAATCTTCTGTCTGCTTGGCGTGTTTTTTCATACCGAACCACAAGGCAGAAAGGGGTTCAAGGTAAACGTCGGACAAAGGACTGTAGTCAGGCGGTGGAGGAAGGCTTGTCTAGAGGGGTAAAACTATTAATTTTTCAAGTTTTCTGACATCCCTTATGCAAGAAAGAGGAGGAGATGAAGCAGTGAATGCTTCTGAGGTGGAATTGTGTTTTGAATGGGGGTTGGATATAGTTATTCAGGAGTTAATCGGTAATTTGCCACGGCAAGAGTAAAGGAATTGTGTGATTTATTCCATCATGTGTTTTACTTGAGCGCGTTGTTCCTCTTTCTGTTGAGACAGCGGATAGAGGGGAAGAAGGCTGGGATAAATACAATGTTTTAAGACGTTCAGTTTTTCATCATAGCCCTCTGGCACGTAGCCAGGGTCTCCTGGGCGTGAATAACGGGGAGGACAGGGTTGGTGGGAAGCTAAACGAGCAGTAATTGCCTAGGTGTGGGGTACCTTTGAGTAGGTAGACGGTAACTGTGGTACGGGCAGCAAAAGGGAGCAGATAATTCAAAAACAAAAAGGGAAGAAGTGAGTGAAAGATTTTGGAGAAACTGAGGTAAGCTCCAAAACTAACATTTGCAGCAGAACGTTTGTAGAAATTCTTGCATCTTGTTCTTGAACAGAAGGGAAGAAAGCAGCAGGGAGGAGCAGTTATGGTGCGGGGAGGGCGCTGTCATTAAGTCAGGGTGAAGAAAGGTGGGGACCGCCAAGGGCTATAGGGGACAGGCTGTGGCAGGGAATTGCGGAGACGTTCAGCAGAGAACGGTCCCTCTTCCTTGTGGTAAGCTAGAGCTGGAAAAAAAATTCTATTTGGTTGCATGTAAGTAGAGTATAGTGATTTTTTTTTGTTTTGTTTTGTTATTTTTTTTCCAACTAGACATATGCAATTTAACTTTGGCAGAAAGCGCTAGTTGATTACTTTGACAGGTTTAATTACTTTGGCTTGAGTAGGATGAAAGTGAATTTATTTCCCGGTGAGAAAAGCATTGAAAAGCTGCATGAAAACCTGTCAAAGGAAATTGAAGAGGGGTTGGGGAGTTATCTTTACAGTAAATGGAATTGCTAAACATGTCAGTTAAAAGGGGAATTTATTTATAATACCCAGGCTTTGTGGCCAGAAATCTTTGATAATTCCATTCACTGGGAAAAAGAATTTTATCTGTTCGATTGATTTGCTTTTTCATAATGCTTGTAGAACAAGGAATTGCCATAGCATAAAAAAAATTGAAGTCATAATTCTTTTTTTCCCCTAGAACACGTCAGTAATGGAGGATCAGAATGAAGATGAGTCTCCAAAGAAAAATACCCTATGGCAGGTAGGACTACCATTCGCTTAGAGAGACAGCTGGCATGTTTTTATATGTTCCTGCTTTTGAGAAACTTCCAAATCTGGCGTCTGCGTAATCATCTTGTATGTATCTTTACTACGTATGTAATGTATCCTTGACTGTATCATCCTAAAATTAGCTCAGCCTTCAAGCGAAGGATGGCGCCGATGAATAATACTTGGGAAATTACTAGATCTTCTCAGATTTTGTGGTTTGTGCCGACCTTGAAAGGAGAATTCTGCGTCAGAGGATACTTGGGAATACAGTTCAACCTTTCTGAGCACATGACTATAATTTAAAAGGAAAAATTCAACACCTTCACATGGCAAGGAGTTGCAACCAATTTGCTTTGAAGAAGTTTGGGAATATTTCAGAGAGCTGTCAGTTCCCCAGCAGCCCACTTGGTCTCCTGAAGGGCTCAGAAGAGCCTGGCATCAGTCTTTGGTTCTATTTACTAATTAGCAGTAACTCCTGGGGTGTTCTACTTGTAGCATCCCTATTTGTAGCGAAAGCTCCCAGGATTTTAATGATGTTTTTAGGTGGATGTCCCAGACGTTGACGTGAGCTCTTGTACAAAAACAAAAGAAGCCCTTGATGTCGTGTAATTCTCAGTTTTCGTTTATGGACGAGCAGCTCCACGCTGACATGAGGGTCTTGAATTGTTGTGTTAATTAGATTATTAATACCCAACTTTGGTATGCCTCTAAATGCGTATTATTTTAACTGCTGGAACCTGTGTAAATAATTTGTGGAGCCAGACTGCAACATGCAGCAGAAACCACTGGTTTAATCTGGAAAAGTTCATTCTAAGAAGAATTAAGTTCCTTGCTGTTTAAATGGTAAGAGGTGTAAGGGAATCGAAGTCTTTCAGTGTAAGAAGTAGCTTAAAATTATGAGCAAGGTCCTTTCATTCATCGTTGTCTATGAAAGCAGAAATTTGCATGGCGTAACTCATAGCTTTAAGAATGTGTTTTAAAATTTAATTTTGACGATTATTTCTTTGCATCTTCTCACGTTTTCTTCCTTGGGAGAGTTCTTATAAAGCTGTTCCTTTGCTCGTTCGTATTTGAATACTGATACTCCTTTTCTAAAAACAGATAAGTAATGGAACTTCATCTGTGATTGTCTCAAGAAAAAGACCATCGGAAGGAAACTACGAAAAAGAAAAAGACTTGTGTATTAAATATTTTGACCAGTGGTCTGAATCAGATCAAGTTGAATTTGTGGAACACCTTATTTCACGAATGTGTCACTATCAGCATGGACATATTAACTCTTACTTGAAGCCCATGTTACAACGGGACTTCATCACTGCGTTACCAGGTAAATAAATAGTTATTTTACGAGAGGTGCATTTATAAACGCTTTTTTTTTTGTTTATTTGTTTAATACTTCGACTATATGGAAACTTTTGGGAACGTCCTCCAGATTTAGCTTGTCTCCTATGAATAAAGTGATGCTCCCTGGTCACAAGAAGTGCGGGAGGATAGCTGCAGTCATTCACTTCTGTGATTAATTGAATCGGCCACTGGATGCCAGTGTTGTTCCATGTAAAAGCAGTTGCGAGTAGCACATCCTGAAGAATCGCTCACGTTTAAATTAGAACTGAGTCACTGTAAAAGTCGTATCTCTGCCATCTCTGGTCTAAATTCTTTTTTCATACAAACCCCATAGGTGTAGCAAATCCTACAGAGGTGCTTTCTTTTGTGAAGTCTCTATTACATCTTAGTTTTGTTCTAAGTTTCCTGAATCGTAACTAAAAAGCTGCCTGCTTAGAGGAGTAAATCTAGTTTGTCTGGTCTTGTCGCCGACTCAAGCGAAAGCAGTTGTGGATTTTTATTGCATACTCCAGCCATGATTCCTTCCTTCAGTTGCTCAGAAACTCTTCTGCCATCAGTCAGTGTAAACCTGTATCAATAGTTCCAATATGAAGTCTGTTCTTACACTTGCTATATGCATTTCTTAAAAAAAAAAAAACAAAAAAAACAAAAAAAAAAAAAACAAAAAAAAAACCAAACAAAAAAAAAACCAAACAAAAAAAAAACAAAAAAAAAAAACAAAACACGGAGCAGTAATAACTAGGTATATAGAATTTTTAGCTTTCCATCTCCTGGTAAGTTGTATATATTTTTCCATTAATTTCTGGAAGGAGTTGTATCCGTGGATTTTTGCTGCTGGAGAGAATGATTCATTTGATTTTTTTTTTTTTGAAAGGTAAATGTGTGGACGTTGTTTCCAGAGCGGGAAATAAGCGGTCAAAATGTTCCGCTTGCCACTGGTGGTATAATAGGACAGACTGACACCTGCAGTGAGTCAGTGGATGTTACCCCAAGAATTCCAAGACATGAGAGTGAGAGCTCAGGGCGGATGAGGAGGCGATACAAATCGTAAAGGGAGTTGGAAACTGGGAATTTTCTGAGCACAGGGACCACTGAAGTAAAGCTCCTTTAAAATTTGGTCACGTTACAAGCTCTGAAGCTTTTGTAGCAGTTGGTGCGCTCGGGTGGTCTCGCGTCTATGGGCTTTCCTGGCATCTGGGACAGAATACTGCTTGCATGTTACGGGTTTCTCTTCTCTCTGATGCCGCTATATTTTCATATAACCTGGAGGAATTCGGCTTTTGGAGGTGATGGGAGGATTTTGGCTCATTTGTCAAGCACGGTTGAAAGAAACTTAGTAGTTGGAGGGGAAAGAAGAACATGGGGTAGGACACAGGAAGGGATACGGAATCTCATATGTGCTCTATTTTCTTAAAAAAACAGGCTTAAAAATGTGGAAGAGGGCTATGAGAGGGAGGGGGTGTCCTTTTCCCCCACACCTCAGTTTCCCGGCAGTTATTTTATAGAAGACTTAGCTCGTCTGGCCACACGCATAAAAATGTGCTCCTCATTTTGACTGGAGAGCTGTCTCCTTTAGCTAGTGTGGGTGTTTCTTCCAGCTTGTTTTCAAAATACCGAATTTTGATTTCTCTAGAGAGTTATCTGGAGTTAACTAAAAAATAAAGTGAAATAGGCGGTCATGGTCATGACTGCAAGCATGAGCCTCAATTATAATTTTTTGTTTGCTTTTATTTCATACCTCAGGGCTGAAACCATGGGGTTATACAGTTCTTTCATATTATATATTTATTTCTAAGGAATTTTGGGGAGCTGCATAAGTTAGTGCTTATTTGCACCACATTTGCGTATATAAAAATATATTTATATTTACGACTCTTTTTGCTTTTGAAGAGGTAAATACTGGGAACTCTTCCCGTACTCAGCCTTTCTTAAAGGTGAAGGGGTGTCTGTATAAATTTACCCAAAAACTTAATCTGAGTTGACGGAAATCAATCCTGCGTTGGACTAACATCGCATTAAAAGATAACAGTAAAGTACTACCTCTTAAAAGATAGCTTCACTTGTCTTAAAGAAGTAAAATTCCTTTGTTTTAAATGGAAATAGTTTTTGCTTGCTGCTGTCCCTCCTGATTTTACACCTGTGAGAATGCAGGAAAACTGGAAAAAGTTTGTTGTATCTGGCTTCCCTTCGCTTCAGTGGAAAAAAGTGATAATTTGGGTGTGCTTTTCTCTTAAGTGGTGGCAGAATATTTAGTCTGCAGGGTCTGTTCGTAGAAGCTGGGCTGTGGTTGGGCTCTTTAGTACAAACCACTGGCTGTATCGCCTATAGCTGTACCAGCGATTAGCGCGAGTCCCATCGATCCAGTGGCTCCGAAGCCTGGACTCACTGTTTTTCCACATCTGCCAACAGCGTTTCCGCTAGCGTGTCAAAAACAACTCTCAAAAGACAGTGGTCTATAATGGGCAGCGTAACTGCAAGAATAACTTCTGTCACCTCTCTGCTTTTGCTCCTCTTCACTATCTTTAAGATGTTAATCTTAATATTCCTTGCACGATCTCGTCCAACTTATGCGCCTTCCTTAAAGGAATTACAGCTTTGATCTTTACGCCCTACCTTGTCACCCTCGATTGGGAAAGAAAGTCCCCATCCCTGTCTATTTTGTGTGTTAAAACTGTAAGAGAACCCTGTGGCAGGCAAGTTAAAACCCTGCCAGGCTTCTTTTAAAATTTGTTTCTAACATAATAAAAGCCTGTGGAGTTCCATGGTCGAAGTGACTGTTTCATATCTGATGTTAGTCAGTTTTATAGAGTCGACATCCCACATTTGGGTTTCATTTTCATACAAAGTGATATTTACACGTCGAGCTTTGAAATCCCCGTGGATTTTAATTGTTTTAATTTATTATTGAAATTCAACCAAACCTTCATCTGGTACCTATAATCAACAGCAGCTGTAATTTTTCACCAGTTTCTATAAAACTGCAAAAGCCTCTTGTAGAGGAGTAAAAGTTGGAAGTAGTGTTTTTCTTTGAAAAGTGTACCAATAAATGCTAGATGCATTTCACTAAATAAAATTGATAGGATTTTGTTTCAGAAACTGTTTATAAAACTAAATGCTCGCTGTCTTTTAGTGCAAAATAGGTATATGCAGCTCTTTCAGGCCTTGATATGTCTTAAACTCAGTCCTGCATGTTGTCTGAAATAATTAACAGCGGGCCCATCGAAGTATCCGTGCTTTGGACCGGTTCCTACTATGTTAATCAGGGTGAATATTTTACGTGACATCTTTTTCTAACAATTTAGATCTGTGCGCTTTTGCAAGCAGTAAAAAAAATCTTCAGAACAGACTGGGTGGCAAAGCAAAGCATTTGTGTTTTTTGTGCTCAGTGTGTAATTTCACGGCTTTGTGTATTCATAGAAAATGAGATTGCTGTATTTTAACATCAGAAAACGCTTGAGTTTCCGACTCCTTAAAAATCTGTTTTTAACTGTGACCAACGTTACGCGGAATTGTGAAAATTATGCATCTTAATAAAGGGCTTCTGCCTAGGAATTCGCAGCTGATCCTTAAAACTCAATGAAATACTGGCTTCATAATGAACAGGCTGTATGTGTTAAAAGTATACAGCCCCAGATTGACACGCCTGTATTTTATCGGTGTTGTGGAGATGTGGTGGCTGATTGCCATTAGCTTTTATTGAAAAACCTGGGTTTAGTGCAATTAAACATTAATGAGCATTTGGTACTAGGATTACACCACAAGCAAGAGCCCAAAAAGGCGTTGGGTTAGTGAAGTGAATAAAAACAAGCTGAGCACTTGTCACTTGGGTTTGGTCTCTCCAAACACTTGGTCTGATAGTTCCATAAAACATCCTTCTGCTGATAGCAGTGAAGTCCGTATCTTCTCCAGAACATTCCTCACCTGTAGAAAACAAAAGGCACCTTAGGGAGGAAGGTTCTCCTTGTACTTTGAGTTTATTTGGAGAGTTAACTCGCCTTAGGAACCATGTTCTAGCCCTGTCTCTAAATGCTTGGTACGTGGGTTACAGTGAAATGAAATGATTTTTTTAAAAAGTTGGATTTTGAGAAGGACCTGGGTCTTAGCCTCATACTTCCAAGTTCTGTACATGCCACAGAAAAGCACCGAACACGTTGTCATTTCCAAGCACAAATCCAGGCTGGGTGGAAAATGGATGGAGAGCAGCCCTGAGGAGGAGGAGTCGGGGGTGTTGGTGGATGAGAAGCTCAAGGCGAGCCGGCAATGTGCGCAGGCAGCCCAGAAACCCCCCGCAGCCTGGGCTGCATCCCCAGCAGCGGGGCGAGGGGGGGGATTCTGCCCCTCTGCTCCGCTCCGTGAGACCCCCCTGCAGGGCTGCCTCCAGCTCTGGGGCACCAACAGCAGAAGGACACGGAGCTGTTGGAGCGGGGCCGGAGGAGGCCCCGGAGATGCTGGGAGGGCTGGAGCCCCTCTGCTGTGGGGACAGGCTGAGAGAGCTGGGGGGGTTCAGCCTGGGGAAGAGAAGGCTCCAGGGAGACCTTGGAGCCCCTTCCAGTCCCTGCAGGGGCTCCAGGAAAGCTGGGGAGGGACTCTGGAGCAGGGAGGGGAGCCATGGGATGAGGGGGAAGGGTTTTCCACGGCAAGAGGGGAGATTGAGATGAGATCTGAGGCAGAAATTGTTTGCTGTGAGGGTGGTGAGCCCCTGGCCCAGGTTGCCCAGAGAAGCTGTGGCTGCCCCATCCCTGCAGGGGTTCAAGGCCAGGTTGGACGGGGCTTGGAGCAACCTGGGCTGGTGGGAGGTGTCCCTGCCCAGGGCAGGGGGCTGGATCTAGGTGATCTTTAAGGTCCCTTCCAACGCAAACCATTCTGTGATTGCGATACCCAGTCCCACTTGCACTCTGGAGCATGGTCTCTGTCACACTGTTCCCCAAAGTGGTGCAGAGGCTCTGGTTCGCGATGCTGGGCCCAGCTCTCTGGTGGCACTCCGGAGTTTTGTACCTCTCTTTCACTGAGGAAATAGCACTAATGACTCCTGGTGCCTCAGCAGCAGTTTGCCAACTCTTCACCTGTGCTTCAGATCGCCTTGTCGAGAGCCAGAAATTGCCACATTGATCTCTCCAAGAAAAGGCTTATCTTTTGGATGAATTGGTGGTAGTATCTTCACCAATCCGGTTGCATTTCCAGACTTCAAACATGAAAGGTGGCTTTGGATCCAGATTTTCACAACTGTTTTTCGGACCATCTCTCTTGCTCTTTTAGATGGAGCTGTGTGAAAAACTGAACAATTGCAAAGTGGTCCTGCGTGTCCCGTGTCGTTTGTCTTAATCAGTTCTGTGCAGTTTCATCTGGAGAACTATCTTTTTGAAAAATAGTATTTCCCACGGAAAAGAAAACTAAAAGCAATTAAATGTACACTGATGAATGCACACATTGTATTACTCGGACATCACATGCATTTCTAAATTGTCAATCGTAAAACCATGGGCTTCAACAATCCTGCGTTTGCCTCGTGCTGAGAGGTGTTACAAGCCCTGGTGTGTGCTGTGTACCGTCTTGACTGCGATCCAAATGCTTTTGAATAGTCTCAAAATAGTAATCTAAATCAAATTCTTCTGAAACTACTTAAATGACATGTACATCCTTACGCACACAAAGGATGTAAAATGCAACACACGGATTTCCAATAACGGAATGTGCTGTATGCTGCTTAGGGAGCTCCTGAAGTGTTTGATCTTGATTCAAAACCACTTGCCCTCTATCCGAAACCACCTGATGCTGTCGGCCTAGCTCTGAAGGGCAGTTCAAGTTCCACTTTCAAGCTGACCTGGTCGGTGTCTTCTGAGAGATGATACAGGTTTGTTAGAGATGGGGTAAAATACCAACGCCACCTCCAACCAAAAGCCCACAGAACCGTGCGTTTGTTGAGTTCAAGGATGCTTTGCAGTGTTGCCTCTTCACTGGGGTGGTTATTCATAACTTTACAGCTCCTCAGAGTTCTCATCTCTTTTTTTTCTTTTTTTTTTTTTTTTTTTTTTTTTTTTTAAGAGGGAGGATAATTCTTTATTTTGTTGCCAGGAGATGGCAGTAACAGATAAACTTTTAAAGAATGACTTTGCGCGTGACCATCATTTGAACATCTTCCGTTTCTCTGGCACTTTCTCCCTTGGGAATTCGTTTTACGTCGGAACGCGTTCGTGATCTTCACATTTCAAAAATTGCTCGAAGCTGCAAGCAGGGTGTTAGCCGCGTATAGTTAGTATACATTTCCTAAGTTAAGCCGATTAGGCAAAATTATACTTCTCGCCTTTGGCATGAGAAGAGCATCCAGTAGATGGGTATCTGTTCAGCGTGGACCCTGCTGTCCCATCTTTACGGCTACTACACATAAATAGCAGTATTTTGACCAAAATGTGTCTGCCTAGGCCAGCTGTTCCTTTGGCCGTAGGGCCAGTTTATTTGATGAACTTCGCATAATTCATTTGCTCTTCCACCTGCAATCTTTCAGCTGCATGAATTAAAGAATTTTACACCTTAAAAATGCAGACATTGAAAGATTTGCCTGTCATCGGTGTCTCTTGTGCTACTGGCTTTTTTTGGAACCCAGATGTAGCCGGAGCATGTTTTTCTTCTAACGAAGAGGAATTAAGGTCATCTGAAAGGTCAGTTTGAGTTGTGCCTCTGCTCCTCCGCCTTGCCACCGCTGATTAAAAATGCCTTCCACGCGGAAAGGAGGGGACAGCATCCTTGTGTCGCGGGGAGAGCTGGAAGCCAAAAGTCGGTGCTCTTGTCCTTCCGCCACATTGTGCAGAAATACTGTTGCCTTCGGAGTGTCAACGTCTCTCTTTAATAATTTCTGGGTCTGCTGATTTAACTGTAAAATACAGTGGTGTTTACTCTTAGTTTCTTTTAACTTCTTCCAAACTTTGCAATCATTCATTTTGATATTAGATTAGCAAGCTGGAAATATAGTAGCCTGTTATGGGTTGAGCTGAATTATCACTTCTGTTATTTCTTAGCGCTGCAGTCTCTTTTATTACCCATTGGTTTGACTAAATACACCTTCAGCCTCCCATCCTCCTAGGGAGAGGAGGATGATCTAAGCTCAGACACTGTATAATGGCTATTGGAGGAAAAATGGCGCGGTGAAATGGGAGCCTTAAACGCCTTTTCTACAGGAGCCTCAGCGTACTGCTCTGCTGCAGAGTTTGCAATTAGGGTGGTTAATTGCCGTATCCTTGGCACTCTTTCCTTTGGGAACTGCAGTGCTTCATGTTGAAAATTCTTCCTCTTCAAAAGATAACGTGCTCTGTGCAGGGAAAGTATATAGAGGGCTGCCTTGTGTGGTCAGGGCGTTGCAGATGTACTGGACAGTCCTTGCTCCGTAGAAGCTGTTCTTACGTTGTTGAACACAACTGCTTTGTACCGAAGTCTAAAATAACTGCTAGATCTGTTCCCGTTAAGACGTGGCGTGTGCCCTGCTCACACCCGTAACCTTCCAAGTCAGAGAAGTGCTTACTCAGCAGACGTGTTTGTTTTCTTTGTTTTTATCCAGCTGTGTCCTTCACTTTGCATAATGAAGGAGTTTGTCATCTTGATACCCAAGGATTCCTGATTTTTAAAGTAACTCTGGAAAATGACCTTGCAATGATTATGTTTTCTGGAAAAACCTTGAGAACTGTTTTAAATCGCATAATATGGCAGGAAGATAAATATTTCCTATGTAAACAGCGTTTAGAATCTCAAAGTTGTTATTTACTGGAAAGATTGGGATGTGGCAGACGGGGAGACGACTTTTACAATGTATTTAAATGCCCTGGTATTTCCTTCAAACTGCTGATGTAGGAGATGACGCAGCTTAAAGCGGCTCTGAGACGTGGTATTGTTAGGGGAGGATTTGCTGGTTTGGAAGTGGTGAGATTTGAGATCCACCAGTTATTTGGACCTTGTTCCGTTTCAGTTATTTGAAGCTGTTCCGGTGACTGGTATTGAAAAATTTGTATAAACCTAATTTACATGGTGGGAGCATTCCCAATTCTTTAAAGCCTTTTTATCATTCTCTAAATTATGTAGAAGAAATGAACAAATGCGCTTCAACTACGTGTATCAGTTTCTCCTTTCCATTGCTGTTCATTTTTATGAAGGCCGTGGCAAATTTAGTGTGCAGTGGAGGACTACATGCACACAATTTCTTAATTCTTTAAAAAAATAACAGCCGTTTCTTTGATTTTTTTTTTTTTTTTTTTTTTTTCAGGACTATTTGAAGCCTAAAGTAGGCTGTCATGAGATAAAGCGGAAAATTAAAACGGTCGTCATCTCCTTGTTTGAAAGATTTTTTTTTTTTTTTTTTTTCATTCTTGGCCAACTGGCACACGTTATTCACGAAAACAAAGTTATTCTAGATCTCTGGTTTAGTGGAGCTTTTGCGCAAGCAAAATTGCAGGTTCTTTGAAATAAGTAACAGACTTAGCAGTGATTTTTGGTGGGACCGATGGCGTTGTAGTTGGAATAGGAACAAGAAAAGTTTGATGGCTATTTTAAATTTAGTGCAAGTGTATTGTTGAAGTGGTTTCTGTGTTTGTACCTTTAGTCAACGACAGTCACGTTTTAAAATCTAACACCCTTAGCAGGAGAGAATATCTATCTCGGCAAAGACCACAGGCAAATGCGTGCGGCGTTCCGACCTGTTTTATGTCTTGATAGATCTGTGGTGGCAGCTTGCTGTGTTCATCGTCTTTATTGATGTGCTTATTCTTTCTGCCAGCTTTGGCTTAAGTACCTAGTGCTTTTGGATAAGTATTAACTGAGAGTTGCAAAGTAATATATCGTGACACGATGCCTTACGCCAACCTGGATCAATGGGTAGGACCCCAGTTCTGGTATATTTGAACTTCTGTGGGCAAGTTCGGTGCGTTGAGTATGTAAATCTTACTCTGCCGTGTTAGAAGCGGATCACAGGGGTTAATAAGCTGCTTCTGGTAGCTGGGATCTTCACGATGAAAGTCAACGTTTTCCCAGTCAACTAATTGCTTGTTGACCAACATACCTTATGCTGCAGGTGCAGTTGGCGCATGAGAGTCGCCCAGGTCAGTGTTGTTTCAGGGATGTCTAAGTACTGCCAAAGGGCTTTCATTTGGAGTAATGTTGTTTTCCTCGGACGTTCTCTCGTGGTACGTTGCCGAACTCATTCTTTGACCCAGCAGAGCTAGCATCCCCACGTCAGCAGTACCCAAACGCACACATCGCTCCTTTGCGGTAGAAGGTAGCGTGCCCCGAGGGTGGGGGAGCAGCAGATGCAGGAAAGGTGCTAAGATAATATCTGTTCATAGGGCTATCGTAAATACATTGGGAAATCTTTGTGCAGCTAAACTAAATTCACTTTGCACTGGAATTTACGGTGCAGAAGCTGAGCTGTCGCCCCTCGTTATTTGAGAGCTGCTTGAGTCCCACAGATCCCAAGGTTTCTCAGCTGATTCTCATTCTGGAAACAATTGTGTCCATTGGGCACAAAATAAATGCTGTATCGAACGTTACAGGCTGATTTACTCCACTTGAGCTGTTGCAAAAGCTCTAGCTGAAGAGAAGCCTCAAAGCCCCCGGCTTCTGGTGTAAGTCGTTCAGTTAGTAGTTTCTCTGAGTGTGGAGACTAGTGACGGTAAACCCTGAATTGGGGATAACTGCCTTAGATGTTAAAGCACCGTTTGCAATTAACGAGTTACGGTCAAACTGGTTCTCATTGATTGCGCCTTGCTACGCCAGGCTGCAGGGCACGGTGTCTGGTGTCTCTGGCGTATGCTCTACCACCGGAGTTCTGAACAAAACTCAGGAGTGGGCTTGGCACCTGCAGGTTCTAGAAAGAGCTTAAATACAAAAAAAACGGCCGTGCGTTTGATGCTTGAATGTTTTTGCAGAATCTTTGCTCGCGCTTCTGCTGGATATGTCTGTACTTGTTCCCGTGGAGCCCTGTCTTTGCTGAGTTGAATTGTTTATTGTTATACGTAAGGGAGTAGTAAAAGAGTCAATATTTTAATTTGGCATTACTGCTGCTTAGTGAAGCAGCTGCTTGAAGACGATGATCTTTTTGAACTCTGGAGCCCAACGCATTACGTGCTCAAAAAGTCCAGGATTCTGTGCCCAGGAGCAGCAAAAGGTTTTCTACTGCTTGCATATTATGCAGAATTTTGGTTTGTGCTCATTCTCACTCTGTGGGAAGGGGACCGTCCAGTAGGCAGACTGTACCAGAAAAGGAGTAGAGTGTTCGAGACATTTTGGTGTACCAGTTTGGATTCGTAACTGGTGCTTCTACGTATGATAATTTAATGATCATGTTGCTCCGGTGCCTTAAAGCTGCGTTGGCTTTCTCTGTATGTATTGCAAAGCTTGTTTACAAGTATCCTGTGAACTGATTGACGTTTTGCTTGCCTTTATTTCTTTGTAGAGCAAGGCTTAGATCACATAGCAGAAAACATCCTTTCCTATCTTGATGCCAGATCGCTCTGTGCAGCGGAGCTGGTGTGTAAGGAATGGCAGAGAGTCATCTCTGAGGGAATGCTATGGAAAAAATTGATTGAAAGAATGGTACGCACAGATCCGCTATGGAAGGGACTGTCAGAAAGAAGGGGTTGGTAAGTACCTTGACAATAATTCACCTTTTACAGTGTTTTCCTTCACAAACTTCCCTAACCTGTGAGCTCTGCCAAAAAGAAAGTTTATGGTAAATAGGTATCACCGAGATCCATATCTCTGCCGCGGACTAGTGGGGCGAAAGCTGTCGGCTCCCGTTTCTGCTTTGGCTTTGTCCCCTCTCCTTTTCTGCACCAGTGTCATTTAACACTTGCTTTCTCGCAGTAAGTCCATCTGCAAACTTAGGATTTCTGTTTTGCAGGGAGAACCAACGTGTAGGATCAGCTCACAAAAACTAGCAGCAACATGTTCTGCAGGGCTTTTTCTCCAGTGAATTATTTCCCATGAAACTTTTTTAAGCTTAAAATGTGCAATAGCTGACTGGGCTGCAGAAGCCTCCCTCAAAAAGAAAACATTTCTGTTTGGGGCAATGGAGTTTTTCTATCCTTTAAGAGTATAGTGTTCTGCTTTAGAAACCTGCGTTTCTGTGCTCTCTAGTGGCGTGCCTAAGAAAACGCAAGGGGTATTGTAAAGAGCAAGAGGACAACACCCTGCTGGCTAAAATCCCTTATGAAGCACTGAACCCTGATTTGAAAAACCATAAGGAAAACACCTGTTATCTTTTTTTAGCCTTGGACATTTTAAATACAGCTGTCAAACTGTAAAGTCACAAGGGTTTTCGTGGCAATGCTGAAAAATTCTTACAGGAATTCTATGAGAATATGTCATGAGGTTTTGTTCTGTGCAGATTTGAAATTCCTTTAAAGTGGTAAATTGAAAAATGTCTTTCTGGTTCTTTCCAGGGATCAGTACCTGTTTAAAAACAGACCAACAGATGGCCCCCCAAATTCATTTTACAGGTCCTTATACCCAAAGATAATACAGGATATAGAGGTACGTTTTCTGATATTATATGTCTGTAGTGGAAATAATGTTGCATAGAGTTAGTGTTTCGAAGATGGTGCATGTTGGAGCAGTGAAGCATATCGTATGTATCTGTATGGCTACTATTTTGTGAGCTCTGGCTCGTCAGACAATGGAAAAAAATACCCTCAGCAACTTCCTGTTGCAGTATGTGCGTTAACGGCTTGCTTCAAGTGTTAACAGCATCTCGTCCGCATTTAAAGATTTTTTTGGAACTCTTTCTGGGACTCTGGATTTTAATAAAATAGCTGGTTTAGGAAACTTACTACCAAGACAATTCCACGTATTACGGAATGTTCCACTATATTGGTGACGCTCCCTTAGACAGTGAGGGTTAACGCCTTAAGCACCCATCATTTAAAACATTGCTCGTTTAGTGACTTAGTACTTCTAAAGCAGTCACTGTTGGAAATACAGCTTTCTCTGGGGTGCGGGATTCTTTTTGCCCCGTGAGTGCTTCGATGAGAACAATCAGTCCTACAGTGATAAACACGGTAAGGATATTGCTGGGAAAAAGACTAGAAATGACTGTTCTTTTCTTTGATATAAAATTGTGCTTATCTTGTTTAAGAGTTACAAAGCTGGGCGTGCTCGCTTTTTAAAATTGTTTCTGATAAATGGGGATCATCGTGGTATTCTACCAGCAGAAAATCCGTCTTGCTCAGTTTGCTGTGTACTCACCACAGAACTCTTTAAGTTATACCACAGCCTGTGACGGATTTGTTTCAACCACGTGATGGATGTGAAATTATTGGTCTGAAATTCATCAGTGGGGAAACAAGTGTTTTGCTGTTTCAGACAGATGTGAACTAATGGAATCGTTCTGCTGTGGCAAATGTGAGTTTGCGTCGCTTGGCACTCGGTAAACAAAATTACTCAGAACTCTTAACCTATCTGTAAAATGTATCTGCTGGAAAACATAATCCAGTTTTCAAAGACTTTTTTATTTTTTTGTAACCCTTGCTACACAATTTATAAACATTTAAAGGTAAAGAACGAAGCATGAAATGTAGCTTAGGCAAAATAAGGTTAAACTTGATATTTACTTGAGAGCTGAATGATGCACATTTTATTATTTGAAGGGAGACGGCTGCTCTCCGTAAGGAATGACAGAGTGATATTGCAAAGAGGAGGAGCCCATGGGATTAAGGAGAACTCTGAATGTGATATTTTCTTGCTTTCTGCAAAATTCGGGCACTGTTCAGTAAGAAAAATGGGTGAAAAGCGGTGTGAAAAGATGACCTTTGAGATGACATAGGACACTGAAAGGAGTACGGCGTTATTATAACTCAGTTATTTTTCTGAAACTCATTTGTTTAGGTGTAAGCGAAACATTTGTGTAGGAATAATTATTATTGGAGATGGGAGTGTTCCTTAGAGGTGTTCTGAGGCCATTCAGCCTGTCACAATCTGCTATTTAATACTTTCATTATTTAATTACTGTAGATGTGCTAGTACAGTGCACAGAAATTAAGTTCCTGAACTAGACAGTTTTTGCGAGTATGAAATAGCAGGAAAAACCCCAAACCCTCAGGCTTTGCTTGTTGCTAATATATTAAATGTAAAAGTGGTCAGTCTCTAAAAATCTGGGAGTGGGGAATGACTGTACCACTAAAAATATATCATGGTCACGAAAGTGCTTCTTGAAAAATTTCATTAAGATAATAGTAAGTGTATTAGACCTTCAAATTAGGAGAAAAATCTACACTGCGCTGCCTGAAAAGTAGGGGCTCCTGTGTTTCAATATGGGTAGAAAATACACCAGTGGTGGGAAGTGCTTAAAAATAGGAACGCGAGTAACGAGCATGGGAAAAGAATTGTCTTTTCTGCGGTGTACAGAGAATAAAGTGGAAGCTGTTTCCATAGTTTCTGCCCATTCCAGACTGCCTGGCAATCCAGGCTACTTTTCCATGTGATCTCTGTCGTTTCTATCTAATGCTTCTGTCCTTAACGATGTTAAAAATGGTACTGGGGCGCACGGGAAAACTCCCGTGCGTCTCAAACTCGGATGGAGGGAGGCAAGAATAGAGAAGCAGAATCAGGGCTGTTCAGGGAAGATCTCCTGGAATTCTGTACTTTCCAATCCATGCACGTGTCTATAAACTTATGGAGAACCTTTGGTCGTTAGTAGTTGTTGATCACTTGGGGTAGAATTTAAGGTATTGGCAACTAACCTCAACGTTGCCTGTGGATACTTTGGTAGAGCAGAAGAGGTGAAAGGAGCCAGGGCCTGGCGTGTGGGCTCTTGCATCTGAACTTCACTTTAGCAAAAGCGTAAGCCTCCGTTTGCCCACGTTCAGGAAATAGATGCGTCTTTGTCCAGTTTCCTACAGTGGTGAAGTCTCTCTTTAAAAACTAATGGCTACTTCCAGAATCGTCACTGCTCAGTTTATACAGGCAGCGCCTTTCCCGCCCCTGGTTCTTCGAAATTGCAGAACTGGAAGGGGAAGGCAGAAGGATATTGGCGGGTATTGTGCCACGTCAGATTTTTTCCCTGTTTATGTATTTCCTTCAAGCCTCCTGAAATATCGCTGTTTTCCAGGTTTCCAACCTGGAGTGGGGTTAGTGTTTCTGCTAACAGCCAAGGGTCCAATAATTCTTCCCCTTCCAAAAGTCTATTATAATTTTTATTATATTAAATATAATAAATCACCCTTTAAAGCACTTTTCACAAAGTGCTTCCCTAAAGGACTGTCAAAAGAAGCTTTTAACACTGTTTAGAAGCGTAGATGGTGAGTAACAATAACAACAAAACTTAGCTGTAAGATTGGGAGCACTTCTTAACTTTCTCCTCCCCTTAATCCATTTTTAAGGCTAAAGTCACGCTCTCCCTCCATTTCGTACTTTTCCCATTCCTTCATTATTTCAAAGCAACGTGCAGAAGCTCTTAAATAAGACTTTCATCTTAGCAGTCGTGAAGAGTGTTGTATCTCTGAATACCAAAATGTTTTTTCTTCAAATATTTGCCTGGACCTTTAATAAGATCTTCCTGTTTCTGTCAGAGGGTCAGAGTTTTAGGGAGCTAGTGATGAGCCAAAGGCTACCGTATTAGCATTTTATATAATTATAGAAGTATTTTTATAAGACATTTATCTTGTGTCCGAATGACTTGATTTTTTTAATACAGTAAAATACATTTGATGGAACACAAAAAAAAATAAATCTCGTCATTCGGTGTTTTACCTGTGGAGCACAAAGATTGAGCAAATTCTGCTAGACTGTTTCTAATGATAAGAGTTATTAATTTACTGCAACTGGCACTGAACTGGGTTGTGGGTAGAGATAAGCTCGAAGGAGAATGCGCTCTCTCCTTTGGATTGACTGACAGAATGTGAAAAGTAATCCAAAACCTGAATTAACAATTGGAAGGAAAAAAATGAGGAATTGATAAACAGCAAATTTGAATTCTTTCTCGTGGGCTCTATTTGCATTTTGGGTCAAAAGTCCACGCAACCGCAAAGTGGTGCGAGCTGCAAGGTACTGCCGGCGGTGACTTGGCAAAGCGAGGTTCCTTTGCCTCTCTGAAAATGTATTAGTGCCAGGGTCTCTTTCATGCCAGACACATTTTAGGAACATAATGTCACTTCTGAAATCACTGGATTTGAAAAGAAGAGGACATTTAGAGATCTGAAAGCAAATTCTTGGAAAGAAGTAGTTCTTCTCCACCTCCACTGTGAAGCCAAATATTTAATTAGGTTTCATTTCACAAGAGGTGGTCCAGTAATTTTAAATGTCTCCAAGTCAGATGTTGACTTGCCAAGCTTCTTGAGGAGCTTTTTAAAGGGAAAACCTGATTTGGGGCTTATCCTAGAAAACCGAACCTAGGTGTGCAAGACCTTCTTTATGGAGAAGATCTGGTTGGGGGGGGGTATCCTGTGCCTGGGTGCAGTCCCAAAGCCTCCTGGAGAAGGTCACCTCTTTTAACGGGATTGTGTTCATCGGCACGTTGCCAGAATGGGAAGTTTAATACCGCTGATTCCAGAACCCCAAGTCCCTGGATTTTTTCCATATTATTTGTGAAGCTTGGCCAACTATTCTGTTTTCCCCTCAGGATTAGCACAAGTATCTGTTTCTTGTGATGAGTTGAGAAGACTTATTTCATAAACGTTCCCCTTATCTTTAGGCACATGGCGAGTGCCCTCATCTTGTTTCCATGGAGACTTAGGTCCACCTAATTAAGATGGGAATTAAAATGTGATTTTTGCTGAAGACTTTAGGAAAACGTGGCGCCAGGCCATCAGATAAACACCATGTGTTCTTCTGAATTTTGAGAAAAGTTGGGATTTTAGGACTGGAACTGAAATTCTGAAGCCTTGGGAAAATTTGAAAAGGGGAAAATGTCAACTCTCGCCCTAAGTCGCTGCCAGCACCGGGCGATCTTTGTTTATGAAAAATGCTTTGTGTAATTTCTGAGGGGAAACGGATTTGTTTAGTACTGTTCTAATTATGATGCTGGAGAAATTTTATGTATGTGTGTATGCGGGGAGAATCTGGTCAGCATTACATGCCTAGAAATTTTTTCAGCCGGCTTTGAAATCTCTACTCCACAAGCACTTTCCAAAAGGCCTTTCTTAATCTTAAGAGGGACGCATCCCTACCTTGGCTTTTTTATTCGCTTTGCCCACATCACACCTACTTTTTTCCACAACTGGGCAAACCAAGACTGCTGTTTTTCTTCTGTAGGCTTGAAAGAGGGATTTGTTGTTCCTGTTTGAGTACTTCGAATGCCCCTATGCTCTGAGAGGGGCCGATAACTACCTGTTTAAATAGAACTTTGTATTTTTACGGTGTCGTGCATGAACTTAGTTATTGTCTCCCATGGAACCTAAAAGGTGCAATAATTTTGTTTTTCAGCGGCATTGTTCATTGTCAGGTGTTGTGTGTAGTCCAGATGCAGGTGTCATTGACGTGCCTCAGAGGACCTCTCTCTCTTTTCATTGCCGTTGGCTTGTATTTTTAAGATTCCCTCTGCAGACCTGCAAGTTCCAGCAGTACTCACCCCGCTATCGCTTTGGTGTAAGCAGGTGTCCGTTTAAAGTTAGTATATTTTGATGTTGCGTCCGTAACCGGAAAGCTTGAAATTTTACTCTTATGTTAGACCTAGTTGATGGAAGTTGGTGGAAATGGGGATCCTTTAAGAGAAAACCAGCGAAGACCCATCAGTGGGTGTTACTGTGATCATTGCAGCTGCGGAGATGAAGAAAGGTTTTGTTCATCAGACACTGCCCTCGAACCTCTTCTGGGATCTTGTGCTTGGTGGCTGCGTTTGCAGAGGTGCTTGATGGACAAGACGGAGCTTTCAGGGAAGAGAAACCGCTTTGTTCATCTGCGTCCTCCTGTTGCAGGTTCTCCTGAGTAGGAGTTGAGAGGATTCTTTACTCCCACCCTGGGGAAACAGAGCAACTGTACAGGTCAGACCAAAGGTGGGCTTGCACAGCATCCTGGCTCTTGACAGCATCCAGTAACCGATGCGTGGGGCAGAGCTCGGGGATGTGATGCAGCAGCCTGGAGAAGAAAAGCCTTCAGGGAGACCTTAAAGCCCCTTCCAGTCCCTAAAGGGGCTCCAGGAAAGCTGGGGAGGGACTCTGGATCAGGGAGGGGAGCCATGGGACAAGGGGGAACGGTTTTAAGCTGGAAGAGGGGAGATTGAGATGAGATCTGAGGCAGAAATTGTTTGCTGTGAGGGTGGTGAGCCCCTGGCCCAGGTTGCCCAGAGAAGCTGTGGCTGCCCCATCCCTGGAGGGGTTCAAGGGCAGGTTGGCCGGGGCTTGGAGCAACCTGGTCTGGTGGGAGGTGTCCCTGCCCAGGGCAGGGGACTGGATCTGGATGACCTTTAAGGTCCCTTCCAACCCAAACCATTCTATGATACACTTAATTGACGTGGGAGTAATCAGAGTCTCTCGTGTCCTGCTGCTGCGGTGTGTTCTGGCTCCCCCAACAAGCCAGGCCCTGCCCCCATCCTGGGCAGTAAGATAGTCCTAATGCTGAATGACTCTTCTTTAATTCTGAAACTGCAGTTCATGTTGCCTTTTTTAGCCGATTTGCCTAAGCTTTCTCTGGTGTATAACCCCGTTTGGACACTTGGCAAACGTGCTGTCTTCTCTTCATGCTTGAGGAAATGGCCGGCGTTACACTGTCAGCTTTTTCCCAGAGGGATTTCCAATATTCCTTGTATGTCAGTGGCCTCCAATGCAATTCCTGCAAGTCTTCTCTTCCTCCATAAAACACTAGCATATTCCACTGGCCAGATTTATCTCGCTTAGTATCATAAGGTCGATCTGTTCTTTTTAAATGTGGCTTCTAAAAGGGTTCAGCGAAGCCGCAGCGAGACTCGGGAACAGTTTTACTTGGTGGACCTTTGAGCAGCTTCATACATGTTGGATCGATCGCATGCAGAAAGAGTCAACACTTCATCAATTTATATTGTCCACATTTGGATCTTATCTAAGCAGCTGTAAACATTAGGACCTTAAGTTTTAGGTCTCAAATTCTGCCAAGAAATCACGATTTAATTGTAACACTTGCTAGGAAAAGCTTCCCATTCCTTTTTCTCTAAAGTTGTTTAGATTTTTGGACTTGACTGTTTATGGCTTTTCTTCTGGTCTTGGAGTTCATACTGAAAGTGATATTTTACCCCAACCTGAACAGAAAGCCCATGTAGTAGACGTGGAGCGTCCCTCAGCAGAACGCTCCTAGCTTTTTGGCCTTGCTTTAATTTCAGATTGTTCTTCAAAACATAGCCTGAGTATCCTGGGATTTTTGTAAATCAAGCCAGAAGCCCGCTTTTCAGCTATTGAAAGTTTTTTCCCTTTTTTTTTTTTTTTTGCAAAAGTGGGCCTTTCTGCTTGTATTAAACAAATGTATGCTTTAAGTGCACGCTTTAAGTGTATCCATACATACGTATAAAAATTAGCACGTGCTACGTGTTAGTGGGGTGTAGTGAATACCTATTTCCCTATTTGTTAGGCTTGCTTCAGTTATTCTTCATTAAGGCCGTTTTTATTCTTTCTTGACTCTTCTGTTTGCATGAAATGAGCTAAATGCCAAAAATCAGTTAATCAAATGAATTATTCTTTGTTGTCTTTAGGTTTACTTCCTTGCATTTGTTTACTGTGTTACTGTTTATTACCTCTTCCGTGTAACCTGGCAACAATTTCTTCTTCTTCTTCTTCTTTAATAGTGAATAATCTAAAATATGAAGAATTCTTCGTAGCGGAAAGCGCACATTCTTGTGAGGACTAGTGTATAAATTTTAAGTTAAAGGCTAAACAGCTCTCATGTGAGGGCCGCGGTGTCGTGCAGTTGTATAGCTGCTGCCTTCTGCGTTTCAAAGCCTTTTGAGAGTAAAATCCAAATCTAGGCACTCTTCTGAGTCCTGTGGTGTAGCGTGAATCACGCTGGTCCAGCTTTTTCATGGAACCAGGGTAAGAGAATCAAGAGGGAAAGACAATAATATGCTTAATGGTAAAAGTAGGCTAATAAATGGCAAGGTGCGGTGGTGGCTGGTTTGCAGCACTTGGTGTTCTCTCTTCTAACAGCGGTGCCAATTTCTGTTGAAGATGTTGGTAGGGACATCTGTATACCCTGCTGCTCGCTTCCAAAGACGTGTTTACTGGCTCCGGTGACAATATGCTGGAGTCTCAGTGAATGTGTAATGAGGCATATCGTGCCTGCAGCCAAAACTCCTCAGCTGCTCCCTTGAGATGGCAGCTCCGTAGACCTCGCTGACCGCATAATTTTCTCGTTCATCACTTCCATTCTGCAGCTGGTCTGAGGAGGAGGTGTTTTGTGAAGGGGATGTTGGATACCGTGCAAGTCCTTTTTCTGCCGTGCTGCTTTGGCACGGGGATTTCACTGCTCTCCGTGTGCGATACCTGCCCCAGTGCTGATCCAGTTCCTGTGGTCTGGGAGTTTTTACTTGTCTTTGCTGCTACGTGCCCACCACCGGCACTTACCTCCTCAACAGTGGTTTATAAAAGTGATGACACTCACAAGAAAGATGGTGATGCTCTTTACTTGCAGGGTTTTTATCCCCCTGCGGGCTGCTTTGGAAGCAGGCTTTGCTGCTGGCACGTTTTGCCATCTGTTGCTGTGAGGCGGTCATCCCTGCGCGGTCAGAAATCTCGCGGTTTCGGCCGCTGCGGTAACGACAGGACAGCTAGCTCTCTGCAGATTCCTCTTGAGGACCAGTTGAAGCCGCCTAGGTAATTATCATCACGTAGCCTTTCTTCTTCAGGCTGCTACAGAGCCTACAAACGCTCTTTGGCTGCCCTCGCTGTCTAACAGCAGCTTGGAGACCCCACAGTGAATTCCAGACACAAGCCAGGCTCTAGGGGATCCTTCAAGAGTTCGATACAGCTTTTTTTTCCCCTAATGGTTGTAGCATCTTCAGAGAGCCCGAGAGGAAAGACCTCAGAGAGTCAGGGAGCGTGGTGCCGTGGCCAAGCTGTCATTTTGTCTTTGCTTATGAAACCCCCTTAACTTCGTAATGAATGAAATATTAAACCCTCTCTACCCTGATGACACGAGTTCATTTGCTTCTGCCTTTCCTCTGCCACAGCCAGGAGGGATTTTATCTTTGAAGAAAGCCTGCGAAGAATAAGGGTTTGGATTTTTAATTGCCCCTGGTGGAAATGCCTAATACTTCAGGAGAAATCCTCACATATATAACAAATGTGTATGTTCCTTTTTCTTTTTTCTGCCCCGTTTGTCCTGCAGGAGAACTGCGTATTCAGAGGGAACAGAAACTCCTTGGTTCATGGGATTAAGATAAACCCACTTACTCTGCAATAACATTCACAAGGATAAAAATGCAATTTTTAGCCAAGGAGCTGAACACAGTGTACATTATCAAATGGGGAAAAAAAACCCTGTTCCTAGTAGATTATCCTTAACACTTCCAATGTAGAGTTAATGGTCCAACTGTTAATCCAGATGAATTGCATCTTTTTTTACTGTGCATCTTTGTACCAGCGAACACATTCTGGCATGGTCGAGGCTTGGCTATACCTCTCCATCTTGGACTATTTTCTGTGTGTACTTTTCTCTCTAAATGCCTTTTTTTTTTTTATCCATTTCTGCATTTCTTCAGCTGCCAAATGGCTCTCCTGCTGTGGCAGATGCTTTGGCTTCGTGCTTGGTCTTTATCCCTTGTACGTCCAGATTGTGTTGGTTATAGAGCATGTGTCAGCTACTTGCTGCTGTTGCTCTAGTGAGCTTTTTTTAGGAAAGTGGGAGAAATTTCTTTTCTGGGTATCTAAGGAGATAGCATTCTGCAATATCTTGCTTTTAATTGTGAAACCCACGTTTAGAGGCGGTTCTCGTGGAGACTTCGAGGGGATCTGTGGAAAATACAGTAGTGGGTCTGTAGAAAATACAGTAGTGGGTGTTGCATGTATTGGTATTAGGTTTGGCACCATAAATACGCGGATAAATTTATATTTCTCTCTTCAGTGTTGACTCTCAATGTTTGTTACAGTCCGTAAAACACAGCAACTTCTTCCTCGCCCCTGGCAAATTCATGGCTACTCGGCGTATAGGCGCTTTATTAAGATATCTCCTGGAAGGAGGTTGCGGGTGAAGGCTTTTACTGACTGCGCTCTTCAGGCACAAGCAGAAATTTCCTACAGCAAAGCGCTTTAATGTGGTTGCCAGTATTGTATTAAACATGTTCCTTTTCAGAGGGTCCTCCAGGTTGCCCACCCACTTGGCCGTATTTAGTCATCTAAAATAATGTTATTTCTCTATACGTCCACATCTGTTTTCACTCTATGGCCAATTGCAATGCTGCTGTATATTCTCTGTGTATTGTGGCTACTTTCCCAGCATATTGAAAATTTACGCAGTGTAAGGGGATTTTACAAGTTCTCGAAAAACATGAAGTATTTTCCCACAGTAGCCACACCGTATAATGCCTAAATGAAATGACATCTATTCGCAGGATTAAAATGTGCACCTGCATATGACTTACTGCTTTATCGTGCCTTCGCAGAGATATAAATAATACTTCAGAACCTTTTATTTGAAGCCAGCATTTTCTTATAGGGAACTTATTAAGTAGCTTCCTACGGTGAACTTCTAAGAATCGAGCCAGCTAGCGTCCCAGATGTCTGCTGAGCGCGCTTTTACTGACTGCTGTTTTGTTTAGGAAACTGGTGGAAGCAAAATTTCAGATTTGTGGTGCCCTTAATGTATTCTCTAGCTATCGGTAATCGCTGTCGCAGGAAGCCGAGGCGCGAAAAGTGCTCAAAGGGTGTTTGAGCACTCGGCAGCTAGAGTGATCCGGCGCGTGTGATGTACGACCGCTTGTTTTCAAACCTTTCCAAGAGCGTTGCTTTAGGGAGACTCTCCCTTAAAATTTCTTAAAATTGAATATTTGCATGTGTATGATTTCTACAACTGTTTAAATCGGCCGACTCAAATCTGTGATGCTTCATCTCCTCTGCCCTTCAGTGTCAGAGATTGCATTTTTAAATATCTTGCCGTCGGATCTGTAATTGTAGTGGTTCATGCTGTTAATGTCTGCACTCCTCCCCTGTTTCCGAGGGACACCTCTGTAGCAGCGAAGGAGTCAATGAGTTGCCGTTCTGCCCTCCTAGCGCAGGTGATAAATCTTCTGGTGAAGCTCGAGAATTGCCTGTCCTTCCTCTGGAAACCTCCATCCCATGCTGAGCAAGCAGCGTAACGAGCATTTTGCTACCTTCGAGGCAGGAGGCCAAGGCTGAGCCGACGCAGGGTCAGATTTGAACGTTTTTAAGCCCAGTTCCCCATCCGACAATCAGCGGTACATTACCTGGCCAGAAAAGCTCATCCCAAATGGACAGATGACTTGCTCTCTTAATTTCATTAGCTTCCCCACCAAATTGGAAGAGAATGAGGTGGGATGAATAACTTCTCAGCACGCTCCTCTACAAGCGTCTCTTAGTACTTATGATTTAGACAAATTCTTGTGGCACGTCAGGTTTGGATTATGACTACGGATACTTCCCTCCAAATTGCATAATGGGAGACAACTGAAGGAGGAACTGCGTGGAAAACAAAGTGGTAGGTTAGTTTTCCCTCGGAGCAGACGTGTGTTCCGAGAATTGGGACGTCACAGTTGCGCTGCGCTTTTGTCTTTAATGAGCGTTTCGGTTGTTTTCCAGTCTTGGAGGAGCTGCAGAGGTGCCTGCTCCTGCTTTGAAAGTTTATAACTAAATAGGATTTTAGTTATAAAGACACTTTTACAAAGAAGCTGGCAGTCCATCAGCTTCTCCCCAGGTTTCCATGAAGTGTCTGGGGGGGATCCCAGGGAAATAGCTAAATAAATGGGCTGTTCTGGCGCCTATACTGGAGGACGGAAAGCATCCCAGCCGGTCTAGGTACTGCAGGTGTTGGGCTGGAGTTCTGGGCACAGATTCTCTTACGATTGTTGTTCCAAACTTCCTATCCAAGATGCCACGTTTCTTTGAAACCAACGTTGGTTGTCTTACAAGTAATAAAGCTGATTAAAACACGGAAATCATCCTGGTTCTGCTGTGAACTACTTTGTGGCTTTTTAAGGTGTGACGGGTCTTTTTCCTTAAAAAATATCTCTGAGAATGAAAATGTGGAGAATTAACACTTCCACGGATTTTAAGGGGGGGGGGGGGGAGTAAGTTTGAATTATTTGACATCCTACAGTCCCTGTTCAGTTTTATTTTTATCAGGTTTTAAGGTGTTTAGAGGAGGCTTCCATATCTCAAAATCCCTTTCTAAGATGTGTAGCAACAGTTAATAGGTGAAATGACGGGGAAGGAAAGGTCTGAGAATTCCCATGACCACCTCCCTGTTGGACTCAGCAGCTCTGTAATGGAGTTAGTGGAGGCTGAACATGGCAGTACGTGAACTTCTGGTTTAATCTTTGCTGCTTGTGTCAGAGGGTCGTGTAAATGGCGGGGGGGGGAACCGAATTGTGCCGAAATGTAGCTCTCTAATGGCTCCTTTACAAATTCTCGCTGTGAGTTGACCGTAATCTTCACCGCTAAACACAGCTTCTGTCAGGACAAATTGTAAACGTCCTAATTCTAATTCGTTGTGTCTTGTGTGTTTGTGTTAGGTGGGGAGAAAAGATACATGTAAGTTTTATATACTTACGTAAAAATGGAAAGATTGCTGTGCGTGTGCTGGAGTAGTCCGGCTCAAGCCTGCAGCCTCGTGCCTAACTCCCGGTTGTTTCCCCTCTTGTTAGACTATAGAATCTAACTGGCGATGCGGGCGACATAATCTGCAAAGGATTCAGTGCCGCTCGGAAAACAGCAAAGGTGTCTACTGTTTACAGTACGATGACGAAAAGATTATCAGTGGCCTACGAGATAACTCCATCAAGGTAAACGCTTTTTTCAGTCTTTTTCCCTAGAGATAATTCTGCCTTGGAAAGCTAGCCGCTTGTGTTTCCTTGGTTTCTCTTGTCTCTTCACGGGACGGGATTTATCTGTGCAGGGTTTATGGGGATGGGATGTCTTCGGTAGCCTGGGCAAAGGTCTCACCTGCGCTTTGCTCTGGAAGCTTTGGGGGTTGCCAGCCAGAGAGCAATAGTATTGACCCCAAAGAAACGCTTGTGAAATCAGAGTTCACGTAACGTGAATGAAGACTGTGTGTCTTTTGTCATCGCTAGGAGTTGGCTTTCACGCGAGCAGCTTGCTTTCACGCTAATCATCCATGGCATTTCCTTTTGCAAAACAGGCTTTTATCTCTTCATGATCATGGGTTATTTCACCGTTCTCCTGTCAAGAACTTGCATCAAGACTTCCTTAAGCTACTGATTAGACAGACCAACTGCCTGTGGATTCTTCTGGCTCTCCCTAGGTTTCTTCCTTCCTTCCTTCGCAGTTGTGGCAACGTTCAAGTCTTGGATACATGTTCTTGATCTTGATAAGCCGTTTATGCTTATTCTTTTTAACAGATTTGGGACAAAACAAGCTTGGAATGTTTGAAAGTATTAACAGGACATACTGGCTCGGTTCTTTGTCTGCAGTATGATGAAAGAGTCATTGTAACTGGATCTTCAGATTCTACAGTGAGGTGAGCGTTAAGCTTTTGCACAAAAATCGGTTGAATATCAGGGCTTGGAAATATTTACAAGAATCTCTAAATATCAGAAAGCATCCCTAATATGAACGTGGTACTAATATTCCAAACCCAAGGTATTCATACTTGGCAAAGCATCACATTCAATCCAATTTTTTCCAAATCTGACGCGCTTTTTTTTTTTCTTTTGGTGTTAAGAATTTTGAAGGAATATGACCTGAGTGATTCAAGGCGTATCCTGAGGGGTTTCTTGTACTGCCTTCTGACGTCTCTTAATTCTGTGATTAATTATGTCTGTTAATGAAAGGGTATTTGGTGAATATGGAGCACTTCTCTGACTGCAATTTTCATTCTTCTATGAATTCAGTGGTCAATAGATGTCCAATATAAAGACGCTCAGGTAGAGTTTACAGTTCAGTGGAAGGGCCTTGTCTCCTCCTGGTGTCTTGAACTGGTACACCAATGTCAATCTCTGTAAAACTTCTCAAAAGTTGAGAGCTGATCTTAGCGTGCTTCAGATATCGTAAATTAAGTAGTGATTTTTCACAGGTAGTAGGTAGCCCTGGAGGGTGCTACATCCGGATTGCTACTGGCACGTGCGAAACCTGAATGAATGGTGTAAAGCTGAAAAAACCCATATTTGGATAGTCTTTGTTTTGGTCTGTTCCATCAATTTATACATCATACAAGCTTTAGTCATCCTGGAAGAGTTGTAGAATTGTTAAGCAGCTCTTGCTCTTAGCAGTGGTGCCAGCTTAGGCGTTTTCTGGCTTAATTGTTCACTGCTGTTAATTGTTGCTGAGTTAGGATACTTCCCCAGCACCCATCTTCCTGCCCTCCCCAAGCCCTAAGAGATGTTAAACAACAGGAGAGCTCTCCGTTAGAGACAGCAGCAGAATTGTGCGTGTTTAGGCCTTATACCACGAATAGCCGTCATCCTTCATTTGGAATAAAACTCTTTGTCTTTTGCAGGGTTTGGGATGTAAATACAGGTGAAGTTCTGAACACGTTGATTCATCACAATGAGGCAGTGCTTCATTTGAGGTTCAGTAACGGCTTAATGGTGACGTGCTCCAAGGACAGATCGATTGCTGTTTGGGATATGGCATCACCTACGGACATCACCCTGCGCCGTGTCTTAGTTGGCCATCGTGCTGCCGTTAACGTGGTCGACTTCGATGACAAATATATTGTGTCAGCGTCAGGTGACAGGACCATTAAAGTAAGTTGGCAGAGCTCTAATCTAGGCCCACACGCTCACCGCGCCAGAAAAGCTTCTGAGCGTACTCAACCCGAGTAGCCAAGGTGTTCCTAAGCCGTTCGGTGCCTTTTCCTTTAGCGTTCAGCTCGCTGCTTCCTCTCGCTAGCCGTTAATGTCTTTACGCGCGTAACCAGGCTCGTAACATTTTTGTGGCTTCTGTCGTGCAATTGCAAAAAAGTAAAGCCCATTTGCTGTTTGAACTCTAGTCTCAAGATCCGTTTGTTTGTTAAATGTGGCACGCTTTGTGCCTTTTTCCAAGTGGTATTTTTTATTTCAATTGGCAGTCCCGTTCCAGACGTGCAATTTATCAGCAGTTGCCTTTCCTCACCACGCCTTCGCGGCAACTCAACCAGACTCTGCCATGTTTGAAGAATTAAGAGGCTGTATTTGAAGACTATTGCATACCAGAAGATTTGAGTTACCCAGAGTGTATTAATATAACAAAGGCGTTTCCACCCTTCCCTCTCTAGAACCAGAGCTACCTTAGACTGTGCCAAAAAGCTCTTGGCAGTTTAATGTCCAAATATCTGCCAGAGATCCTGCTGCACTCTGCGTTGGAAAACGAGCCACTGGATACTCTACGTAACAGCTTCAATTACAGTTCATTAAAAACGGGCAAAGTTGGTCAAATCATTTAATACTAAGAAAGAAGCAGCCACCAAACTTTTATAGGTCACGGTTTTGGCCTTCTCTTACTAGTAACCTGCTAGCAATGCCTTTGGTAAAAAAACGTGGGGGGTTTGTGTATGTGCTAACTTCCACTTTTAAAAATGCGGACTAAATTAGCAAGGTTCAAGTGTAATCAAGTTTTTGAAATTGTTTGGGACTGTCTCCACCACCTGAAAATGTTTTATAGACAACCCCTCCCAACTTTTCTTATTGACCCAGCGTGCAATAGCAGTGCCCATGGCGCTTGTGACGGCTAGGTCCCCACGGCGCCGGTCTTCCATTAATGCCAGGTTCCCGCTCTTTGCCCAGAAAAATACTATGCGACTTTCCGTTCCGCTCTCCGGCAAAGGTCAGCCTCAGACCTCTTCTGTTTGTGAGCTCACGACAGCTTCTGTGGAAATCCCAAAGTCTCGTTTGGGCTAATTCTCAGAGGAGCGTTTGTCTTGTGTTTCACAGGTCTGGAGTACAAGTACGTGCGAGTTTGTTCGTACTCTAAATGGGCACAAGCGTGGCATCGCATGTCTCCAGTACAGGGATCGGCTGGTTGTCAGTGGATCTTCAGACAACACCATTAGGTGGGTGCCCACGAGCTGCTGTCGGTATGTAACTGTACATTTGCACGTGTGAAAGTAGGATTTCCTCTGACTTTTGATGCTGTCCTGCGCTTCCGCGCATGCAAAACATCTTTGGTATGTCTTGCTATCGGAGCGGGTGATGTATGACGGAAACTTAATTCGGTGTGAGCGTAAACACGTCGCAGCCCTGTGAAAAAGAGGGACGCTGAGGTTTATGTCAAAGGTAAACGAAACTTCTTGTCTTTTGGCTGTAGTTTATCACCTTCTCTTCTGCTTGGAGAGGGGAGGAAGACGTTGGTCACTGGTTTTCTTAATTACTTTCTGAGCCTCTAATCATTGGTTTATGCAGAATAGAAAACGGCGTATTAAAGTTTCCCAAGATAACTTAACACCTGTCCAGCCTTTAGTTGTACGTAATTTGAATGACTCAATTTGGATACACTGCAGCTGCAACACAAACTTATTTCCGAATGGCGTGCAAGGAACATCTCGTGGTTCTCCTGCCTTTTTAAGCACGGCACGTGGTATCTCCCACAGCAAAGCATCCGGTAGCGTGCTTAAATGGCCGCACGCGGGGCTGAGGGACAGCGCTGAACCTGAAATAATCAAAGACTTTCTCCTCTGTTTTCTTAAGGCTATGGGACATTGAGTGCGGTGCCTGTTTAAGAGTATTAGAAGGTCATGAAGAACTGGTTCGATGCATCAGGTTCGACAACAAGAGGATTGTTAGCGGAGCCTATGACGGGTATGTTTTTGAAAGGAATTTCCAGAAATTTTGCTTTTCTTAGCGAAGCGTCTGTTGAGAGCCATTGAGCCTTGTGTCCCCTTGTGGAAGGGTTCTCTTCTCATCTGACCAATGGATCGACAGTTAACCCAGTGGCTGCTGCTTGAGCGTTTCGACACAGCAGGCTGCAGTTTTAAGTAGCCAAGAAACTGTTTTTTCTGGTGCTCTTTAGCACGCTCCTAAATTGTGTTATCACTCAAGTTTGACCGTCCGTAGAAAGTAAACTTTTGTTTGGCTGAAGTGACAGCCACTCTAAATGCATTCCGTTGTTTCTTCCCTCAGGAATTGTTCCTTGCCAAGCCCTGCGTGCTCAGAGTAGTTTAGGCTTTCTGTTTTTATAAGACAGCAGCACTGAAAATGTTTATTGTGAGCGTAAATATATCTTGTGGGGCTCTCGGAACTCTTTAGTGGCCATCTCTGGTAGGTTGAAGGCAGGACCCCCACTGTTAGCGCTTCTGACTTGCTTTTCAGTGTGTCCCGAATTCAGGACAACTTATATCCGTGTCCAGATTCTCAGTTTCTTTCTCCGCCTGATTTATACTTCAAGCGAACAGTAGAGTTATTGAAAACAATTCTTGAGCTGTGTTTGTCTCTAGCCTTTTATTTGGGTTTAGCGTCTCGCTGGGGTTGGCAGCCCCAGCTTTAATTCCCCTTGGAACTTCGCACCTCATCAGTAGCGCTGTGAGTTTTTGAGATCATCCGCGGTTCCAGAATGGCTTGTGCATACGTAGTCCATTTGTCTTTCGTGGAACCATCCCACTTGGCCCATCACAAAGACGTCGCTGTATTTCCCGCTAAAAGGAAATACAAAACTATCTGTGTTTTAGAAATTTAGCGTTAGTATTTTAGTGAAGATAGATTCTAACATTTAGCTTGACCCCGGTGAACTTAGCCGTAGGGAGAATCTGGCCTGCTTTCCATTGCTTCAGATGTTTCCTCTCTGCTTGTATTTGAAACGACGCTTTCGTAATGACCTTCTCATTTCGCTTTACAGCAAAATAAAAGTTTGGGACTTGCAAGCTGCTCTTGACCCTCGTGCCCCAGCAAGTACATTATGCTTGCGTACGTTAGTGGTATGTAAAACTCATTCATTTGGGGTTATCTGCAATCTTTTCTTTGTAAGTGAGAGGCTTTTTATCACATTATAGGGGGACAGGTGAGAAACTCAGGGTGTTTTATCAAGCAAGCCTGTGGTTCTTCTTATTCTAAGAATAAAGAAAATATATATATATTGTTATATCCTGAATGAATTGGATCTGAGCTTAAAAGAAAGATCAGGTTTTTCTAGTTTGACGTTCTCAGGTACTCTTAAAAAAAATAATAAATCAACACGACGCTGTATCAAATAATTCTAGTTATTGGTGTGTTTCTCTAATATCATCGTAGCGCTGGCTTTAAATTTCTTAGTAAGAAGAGGGGAGGAATCTTGTCAGCCTTTCCCAAACCTTTCTGCTCACCCTTCAGTTTGGGAGGAAGAGATGGGAAGAGGGGAAGGGATGTTGAGTTGCATGGATTACCGCAGGAACTCGAATCGCTTCAGGGAATTATATGATTTAAGGCTGTTGCTTAAGTTAGACTTTTCTTTGTCATGAGGTTTTTGGTTTATGACAGTAGACTTAATGAAAAATAAATTGGGGAAGTGAGTTTGTTGTTCTTTTCACTGAAACGTGCATGAAATTTTACTTGAGGAGTCACTTTGACAAGCTGGTGGCAACCCAAAGTTATTGTCTGTGTGTGATGGTAGCTGGCTTATTCAGCATGTGCTTGGCCTTTCCAAGTCCTAAAGAAGTGCTTTTGTGGCCAGAAATGTTTCTCATTTTTCCTTCTTTTCAGTAGACTTCGCATCGAGATGAGATTTAACAATTCTTTTATTGCATATGAATGCGGCGTGTTTAGTTTTCCCAACAAAGTCCATTCTTTCCCTTCTGTGGGTATACTGTAGCTCAGGTTATAATTTGGAGATCAGTCCGACAGCTTCGGTCAGCTCTCTAAAAAACGTAGCGTGCTCCTTTTAAAATGATTAGAAATGGGTAAGCAGGACAAAGGGGAGAACCTTTTCTGGGCCTCTTAGTGCCGTTTGGAGATTTCTTGAAAGAGCTGATGGAGGTCCTCCACCTCCCTCCCTTACGGCAGCCTTTGAACGCCGTCGTCTCGACTCGTAACTGAGCCCTGACGACGCTTTCAGCAGCGTGTCCTCACCGGAGCTGGGATGTGGCGTGGTAGGGCTGTACAAAACCGGAGGCAGCGACGTTGGAGCGCGAGCGGCATGGAAGAGAAGGATCCCTGGCAGGTTGGCAGCGCCAGCCAGTCTCCGCAGTTGCTGCCGCTCCATCCGTAGGCTGCTTCTGTCTTCAGCAGTCTCAGCCTCTGCGGCTGGCCCTGTGGAGGCTGAGATTGGTGGGTTTGGAAGCTGGGGGTTTTGCCGAAAAAAGCTTACGTACAAAATCAGCTGCTCTTCAACTTGGGTGTAATGATAACTGTTTCTGTACCAGAGCACACCCTGCTGTGTCCAGATAACACGGACGCAGTGAAATGTTACCCTCTTCTTGCCTTGCTAACCGATTCCGTATTGCTCACAGGAACATTCGGGACGTGTCTTTAGACTCCAGTTTGACGAATTTCAGATCATTAGTAGTTCCCATGACGATACAATTCTCATTTGGGATTTCTTAAATGTGCCACCCAGTGCCCAGAACGAGACCCGCTCTCCGTCTAGAACATACACGTACATCTCCAGATAACAGTCTGCACTTTACTACCCTCAGAAGGTAAGTCGCCCTCTTTTTACCGGGTGGATTATAAACATCTGAAATTATCACTCAGGTTGACTCGGTCAAAGCAACAGGCTGATATTTTCCTTAAGAAAATAGTACTTATTGATGCCACTTCTTTCACTCTCTAGTCTTTTTACGGGCCTGCTTCGCTGATAAAACGTGTCGTGTTATCTTACCCCCTTCTGTAATCCCTCCTGTTTGTCACTGGGCGCTTCAGGTGTTTCATGGAAAGTTATTACGTATTCATAATACTCCTGGAAATGGAGGAGACTTGGCGTATCACACAAGAATTCCAGATGCCCTGTGAAATCGGAGCCTGTGAGAGTTCTTGATGCGCCCGTTCACCACCTGAATGTTTTCAGTGAGCATTGTAACGCATCGCCGGTAAACGGCGCGTACACGTGTGATCCGTGGACAAATGCTCATCGCAAACGAGCAGTTCCGAGATAAGCACGAATAGTACGGAAAGCTTTCAGAACTAAAAATTACATTGTGTTAGGCAGCACGACAGCTCGGAGCTGTCAGAAACGACGCACGTGAACTTTGCCGGGTTTGTTTCCGTTTTTCTGCAAGTCGCCTTGGTTTATTCTCGAAGCACGGTGGGCGAAAGCTCCGCTGTAGATCTGTTTGTTAGGACAGTGGATTCTTTTCCTTATGTCATCTATATTCCTGCCAACAATTGCACTTCAAACTATAAATAGCTGGACTTGGCAAGACAGAAATTGCCTGAGCAGAGCAGTCGCCCCTGCACCCTGCAAGTGCCGAGACCGGATGCTTCCAAGGAAGCGGAGACACCGCAGCAAGAGCAGTTAGGAGTGACGTTGCCCCAACGGGAAGGATTTATTTTATTTGAAGTAGATAATTAATGGTTTGCTTAAACATCGTGGGGAAAACCCTGTCTTCGTGTAAGCAGGGGTTTTTGTTACCTACCTGTGTGTGTTTATCCCTGCTGTGGCAGTGAGCGCCTCAGGGTTTTTCACTCCTGTAGGATCTGGGCTTCTGGCTGGGAAGTACCTTCCCTCGTGAAGGCAGGCTTTGCTGCTTTGAGATGCTGCTCTTCAAAATTAGTTTTCTTTCACCTGTGAGCGTTCCTCAGGGAAGTGCTGGCCGCTCTTCCTAATAAATGAACTCCGACGCGTTTTTAAAATAGCCAAGATAATGTCCTCTCTGGATGTGACGCTTGGCTCCTTACGTTTCATGGAGGCTCAAAGCAAAAAGCCGGCCGTTGCTGGCCCGAGTCGCCCATCTGTCTGAAACTGTAATTGCTTCATATAATTAAGCCCATAATCAAGGAAGAAGTCTTACGCTACGATGATGAGCCAGTGTGCGGAATCGGCAGTTAATGGAACTTCCCCTTAAAACCCGCGTTTTAAGAACAGTGCCGCCAGGGTAGTTTAGTGGAACTCACGCAGGTCCTCGTCCATGAGGGACAGAAATCTCAAAAGGCGGAACTGCCACGTTTGGTCAGGGGGGGGAAGTGACTAAAAGGCGCAACTTTCTGGGAGGTAAATCCTGAAACTGGGCAAAGTTTCCTCCAGCGCTGCTTTACCTCTGACTTCCGCTTCAAAATGGTTTTCTTTGATCTGGGATAACACAGTTGTATCCTTGTCGGGGAAAGCTTGTCGCTGATAGTAATGTCCGTAGGGACTTTGTCCTGCTCCTGGGTCCGTACCGAAGCGGAGTTCTGCTGTGGAACCTCCAAAGCTTGTTGAGCTGAATGGTTTTCCCTCTCTACGGAAAACTTTTTTCCTCTTTTCTGAATAATTCTATTTTTTTTTTTTTTTTTCCCCCTCCTTGCCTTTTCAGGCAGATAGAACAGGCTGCGTGAGAAGAGAACAGTTACAGGAACCATCTCCATGTATCCAGTTCATACGCCAGCGCGTTCTTCCGCTAACTTATGATTTGAGATTGACAAATGCTGCGTTTGGTTTTCGAAAAAAAAATTACGGAAGTATATTTGGCAGGCTGCTTATGTTAGTTTCGATTCATGGAAAAACTATACGGAGCGTGTCTTAAGCACAAAAGAAATTAGGAGTTGAATGAAACAAACTTATCTCAATTGGCTTGAGCAGCAGCGCGCTGGTGTCTTGCTTTCCTCCCGGTGCCGCCTGTGGCCCGCGAGACCCACTGTCGCTGGGATTTGTCAGCGAAATACAAAATGCCTTTGGCAGCGCGTTCTTCCGTCCAAATTCTGCGCGCTTGACGCTTGCGCACAGCTTATGTCTGACACGACGCGCAGCCGGAACCACGCAGACCTCCGTATCCCGGGAGCTGTTGGCGTTGGTAATGACAGTCCCTTGACAATCATTTCCCACGTAGGAGAGATGCCGTGATGTCACTTTTTGACAGGTTTGTCCGACTTCAGAGTCCAAAAAACATAAATCTACATGAAATTACGGTCAAAGAGCTAATATTTCATTATGACGTTTAATGAAACAGTTCTATACGCTTTCAGACGTTATAGTTTTCTGAATTTTGAAGCAGCCCGGTACGCGTTTCTTACAAGGCCTGCAATGTTATGCCTCTTCAAAGCGGATCATTTTTGACAGTCCTGGCAGTTGGCTGCGAGAGTTTTATTGCTTTCTGTTGAATTCCTGTTGTTTATTGTAACATGATAAAAATTGTTACCATACGATAGTCGAATATTCTTATATTAAGCACTAGGCCTTGGGCTGGGGGAAGGGAAGCCAAGGCGAAGTGCCCAAAAATGTTTGAACCTTCCACGGGAATTTCGTATCAGAAGATGGAAGTTCTCCCTCGTCCCTAAAAATGGTTTTGGGAGGTGGCAGGTAAAAATCAAAGTTCGGATTTAATTACACTAAGAACTTGCCCTGGCTCCACGCTAATAATGGAGCTGTGGGGCTGGAACAGGTAACGGAAATTGAGCTTTTTGTCTGTTTTCTTAAAAACTGGTGTATTAAAGCAACTGAGCTCGCGTCCTGTGCAAGACTTGCTCCTCTGCAGCGTGGAGAAGGAGGGAAAATCTTCTCGTGGTTGCACGCAGGGCAGTGTTTCAGTAAACAGCGTTCGGCATTTAGCGAGGCTGGCTGGTGGGGCACCTCTTGGGCCCTGAGAGGGTTTTTGATTCTTAACTACACGTAAGAAAACCGCCAAGCTGCAGGTGACCCCCAAGGACTAGTGCCGTTGAGTCGCGACTCAACTTCAACTGAGTTAGAGCGTGTCCTGCGAGGCAGAGGGTGTCCTGGGGAGGTGCAGCTCTCCTCCAAGGAAGGACGTCTGGCACAGGGGGAGGTATTTCACGGCGAGCGCCCCGCGATGTCCGGCACAAGGCCTGCGTTCCTCGCAGGTATTTTCCCCCCCTCTTAGTTTCAGCCTGGAGCGCGAAAGATGGTGTGGGGCCTCACCTCCTCCAGATGTCTTCACACGTTGCTTTTTGATTTGTGTCTTCTGCCGGTTCAGCTTGTCTTTTGTCTTTTTCAGGGTTTCACAGTCTTGAACTACTGGATTTTTGGCTACTACATGCCTGAAGATGTCGATTGACAGCTAAAGTCAGAATTGGTTCTAGATGCTGTGTAGATGCAAAGCAGCACAAGTCTATATCTAAATTTCTTAATCTTTCCTGCTCTCAGTGGTCGTCTTTGAATTTACTACAAATTCACTGACTTCGAGTAGCTGAATTTGAGAAGCCTGTCCTTCCCTGCAATGAGAAATCCAAAGCTTCACATGTAAATTGTCCGTAGAAACTGAACTCTGGTGGCTTGTTTTTCAGAAATAAATCCGAAGTCAAGAAAGGACTTGGCCTAATTTATATTGCTTTGCACTTTTGTCTGACTTTAAAGGAAAGGAAAAAAAAACAAAAAAAAAAAGAAAGAAAACAACCAACCAACCAACATTCTCCAATGAAATTTGGGTGCCAAACACATACCCAGAATGTACAGAGCTTTGCTTTCAAAGTCACCGTTGTCCTTTAGACTTTACTCTCATGACAGATTCAGAGCCTGTTCCGTTTGGTAGGAGTGTATGTTGGACTCTTAAAGAAATATTTCTGAATTGCTCAGTAATATTTTTTGGATTACAGTTTACTTGTTTCTGCACCGATAATTTCTTTTAAATTAAAGATTACCTGTAATTCAGGCTAGGTTAACTAAACTAGTTGTATAGCACTGTCTTTTTCCTTTTCCCTGTGCTCCGTACTCCAGCCGTCCTGCGCTTCCTAATGTTTGGTAGAGTAAAACCTTTCCGTGTGTGCTTGCCCCGTTTCCGATACTGTATAAGCATGTAGATATAATGTACATAACGTGGAGCCTCCGGGTGCTGGCAGTCAGGATTTCCTGACAACTACGACGAAAACGTGGTAGCACTTGGCAGCAGGATGTTCTAACTACTGGCACTGGAGGGGTTAATAGGAGTTACCGAGACGTTTTTCTCTGCAAAAGGAGGTTTTCAGTATTCGTTAGGATTTTTTTTTTTTTTTTTTTTTTAACGGGAACTACATATTTTAAAATGTAATTTCTAAACTTTTTAAAAATTAAAAAAAAAAAAAAAAAAAGTTTTAATTTATGTTCTGTATCTGCTATTTTTGTGCCGCAGTATTTCCAGATGTCTTTCTCTGTCGTAACGCCGGCAGGTCCTCGCAGCCGCCTGCCGCTGTCCTTCGTTAGCGTGAGTTTGGCTGCTCGATGGAGAAGATGCCGTGGGCCAAAGTTAAATTTATTTATGTCTGATTTGTAACCCTTCCTTACGGTGGAGCGGCCGTCCCTTCCGGTCGACGCCCTGGTTCCCGTGCTGATGACCGTGCTAATCGCCGTGCTGGTGTTTCTTTCCCGGAGCTGTGACCACGTTACGATGCCCAGGTCACGGTTCCTCTTCGTTAGCGTGCTTTTAGTAGGGAGCCTCACGCCTTTCTCACGTTGGCGTAGTCTCCTCTCTAATTTACGTGGTCGTCTGAACGCTGCTGCGTTTTTCTTCTGTCGGAACAAGACGCGGCTGAACGCAGGCGTGAATGTTTGAGCTGCGTTAGCCCCGTGTGACTACGCCTCTGGGGGCTTTTCTTGCCCGCTTCCGTCCAGCTCAGCGGGAATTCCCCCCCGTTTTCCCGGGGAAGACGCGTGCTGGCTCCCAAATGTATTGCCATTCCTGTCATCCTTTGTATGTCGCGTGGGGTGTTTTGGTGTTTTTTTTTTTTTGTTTTTTTGGTTTTTTTTGTCCTCTGGCAGCACTTTGGGTTTGCGTTTTTTCCCTTTTACGATCAGGAGGGGTAGGGGATGTCCGGCGGCCGAGGGATCGCTCCCGAGCGACCGGCGCAACGTCCGTGGTTTCAGAGCAAAGCCTACGTCAAGGCGTTCCCGAACCGTTACAGGAGCGCGACTGAAGGTTTTCTCCTCTTCGCCCTTCCCGTCGAGAGAGGTGTCGGGATCCGTGGTTTAAGTTAAACTCCCGTTTACCTGTTACTACAACGATATTTATTTCATCGAGATGACCGGATGTGACGAAGTACAGAAGATTAAAAACACGCTCCCAAGCGTCCGTAAGATCATTTTTTGGTAAGCTTGACAGTAGTTTGTGAAAAGTGTCTTACTTTACCCTTCTCATCTAACGGCTTTAATATTAAACTGTTTAAAAAGGAAAAAATCTGTTGCAGCCCTGAAGAAAAAAAAAAGGTATTTGCTTCCGAAGAACGGAGTCATCCCCCCCCCCCCTTTTTTTTTTTTTTTTTTCCCTAAAACTGCATGTGTAAGATTTAAATTCCTGTTTTTCCTTGGGAGATAATGGTATTTGAACATGCGGTCTAAACTTCTTTGTGCTTTGTGTAACATAGCAGTGGACTTTTGTGATTGGCACCTGAGGAACTCGACTCCTGGGATTCATGGCAGTGATCCTGGCTGCGCTCTGGACTGTGTTTTTTTGCTAACCATAATTGAGCAACTGTACATTACTGCGATATTAATGTTTCAAAGCACTGGGATAGTCTAATTCTAACTTGTAATTATGTTTGCCAATTATCTGTTTGGAAAGTTGGTGTATGAACAGCTTCTTGGAACTGTTAAATTGTACAGATATCGTTCATGATCTAAAGCTTTGTACTGTGGAATGTGCTTAATAAAAAAACAAAAAAAAAAAAGTTTGAACTTAAATTTGTCAAATAAATGGATAAGTAACGTCGTCCAACCCCCCCCGTGGGTGTTACACGCCTTAGTTGATGTTGGTCGGTCAGTGTTGGCCCCGTTGGGCGCTGGTGCCCCTCCCCGCTGGTTCGGCGGCGGCCCCCGGGGCCGTAGGCCCTTAAATGCCAGCGGTGCCTGCGGTGGCCCAGTCCTGGGGCCGGTTAGATCACAAAAGACCTCAACAGTACCGATGTTTTTCTGCATTCCTTCCCGTGGCCCGCTTAACGCTACCAGATGGTCCGCAAGAAGCCGTAGTTGTTGCACTTCTCAAACGGTGTGGGAAACCGTCTCCCTCCGGCCCCCGCGGCAGGGGATCCTCAGGCGAGTTGAATAGGGTTGGAGACACCGGATCGCCCGGTTTAACGCCAGTCCCGATCCCCGTAGGATCCGACTGCTCATTCCTCGGGTCTATAGGAGGATTGATATTACGGTAAAGGTTTGTAATTAGGGCAATTAGGTGATCGTCCGCACGCCCTGGCGCGGGCTGAGGTGGTTTTGTTCCCCTCCCTCTGCTCCAGCGCGTACCTGGGGAGGACGCGGTGACAGCGGGACCCGGGCCGGGTCAGCCGTCGCAGAGGAGCTTTGCTGCAGCGCTGCAGGAGCATCACGAGAAGAATTTTCTCTGGCTTTATCAAGAACGCAGAGCTTTTGAAATGTTACCGTTTCTTTGGCTGCTGAAGCAACGTGTGTTCGTGCCCTGAGCCCTTAAGGGATCCGCCAGTGGGAGCTCTGCCTCAAGAAAAACTTTTTCTTGGTTTTTCTTTAGCTACCGTGCAGCGGCGGGCGAGAAGGAGCGATTCCAAGTTCTCCTCTTTGCCCTCCGTCCCCTGGTCTTCTGTCAGGAGTTTGATTCGTGAGTTCAGTTCGCTGTTAAACAATTTCAGAGGCCGCCGCCGCTGCCGCCGCGAGGTCGATGAGTTGCTCCGGTTTGTTTCTGAAGGGTCAGGCCACGAGCGGTTGCTCGTGCAGACGACGCCGTCGGCGCAGGGACTGGCCAGGAGCTTGGTGGCTTCCCGAGGTCCAGGTACGAGGGCAGTGTGTGTGTGGGGGGTGTGTGTGTGTGTGTATGTGTGTGTGTGACAAAATCTTGTTAAATCATCGTGCTCCAGCCTCTCAGCCCTGCTCGAGCCGCCTTTGGGTGCCAACCGTGGGGCTCGCAGGGATCTTCTCTTCAAAGTGATGTTTTTGGTACGGTGCACGTTGGAACCACTGACCCGAAATGTTTTTAAAGGTGCTGTAAAGCGTGCTGAGAATGTGAACAAAGTTCTGGCTAAGTATTGGCAAAAATCCAGTCTTCGAGATTTCTCTCTCACGTAGATTACTTTTTATTCTTCCCGGCCCGCTCCGAGGCTGGATAGTGGTTTTCCAAGGGACGTTGCTGCCGCTCCGTTTGTAGCTGCGCGTCAGGGAAAGGAAGTTAAAATCCCGGGTAATTTCTGCTGGAAGCGCGTTGGAAAACGCGAAGCCTCGCTGAACTCTTTAAAGGGGTTGTGAACGTCCTGCCGAATCTCGTTACCCAAATTAAGCCGTAAAAGCTCTGTGATCTGCCCGCTTAAATCTGGAGTGTAAACTTTGAGGTCGAAACTTTTAAAATTCCGTCTTACCTGGGTGGCCTTTGGTTTTGGTCGTTTTGTTGGTGGTTTTTGTTTTGTTTTTTTTCCCCCCCCCTTGCAGTTGTCGGCTATTTAACAGTCCTCGGTTAATTCCCACCGGAGAACTTCGCTGTGGAGGCACCTCGGCGGGGTGCTCCCACCCAGCCCGCTGTGGTCTGGGACCCCTTGTTGGCTCTTCCCCCCCACCTTGGCAAAGGCCGGGAGGGACGGGCTGGCCCGATGGCGGCGGGCGAGGAGGGGTCCGGGACCATCTGGCCTTGGTTAAGGAGAGGCCGCGGGGCGTTCCCGGGCTGCGGGGCTTGAGGTCGCACTGGCCACTCGCCGCAGGGTGGGCTGGGGGGGACCCCGGGCTGCTGTGGGTCCTGGCTGCTGGTGGCTCCTGGTGACCGCTTTTGGGCAAGGGTTTGCGCTTAGGAACAAGGGGAAGGGGGTGCGAGGCCCGGCAGTGCTGGGGGGAGCGATGCTTTTATCGGGAATTGTCCCGGTCTGTGCTAGTTTCTCTGGGCAGCAGCGGGCTTCCCTGCTGCGGCACGGCCACGGGCATCCTTTGGCAAGAGGATCGGAGGGGACGAGTGCTCAACAGGGAGCGACAAATTACTTTTTGTGAGGTTTCTGTCTGAAGATGCGCTGCAGCGGGCTGTTGTACTCGAGCGGTGACTCCCTGGCAAGAAGGTTTGGTGTCGGTGGCTCCCGGCTCTGGTTTTCCCTCCGGAGCGCGGTTCTCCACCTCGTCCGTCACCCCGAGGCGGCGGCTGCCGGGACGGGTGGCTATGGCCTGTCAGCGCCTGCAGGGAACTCGCCCTCGGCTCTTCCAGCGTGCGAGGTACCAGCCCCACGGCCACCTGCCGAGGGAGGAAGGCGCCTCCGCAATGGGCTGCGGCCCAGCCTGGGCCGGCTGTCGAGGATGGAGCCGTGGTGATGAGCTTAATTGGGTCCAAATGCACTTAATCAGTGGGAGGTGTGATTGAAGGAGGCGGTGGGAGGGAGAGCAGCCGGTTGGGTGTTCGCTTCCACCCACCGAGTCTCCGCTTCTCACCGTTTCCAGAAGCATTTTTTTTTTTTTTTTCATTTTTTCCTGAGCCAGCCGTGAGAAGGAGAAGGCCCGGGGGGGGACGCGAGCGCGGGACTGCCGGGCTGTGGGAAAGGAGGGTGATGGGAACCTTGCAAAGACGGGCCCAGGGAGCGCTGGGACGGGGAGGAGCACCTCGCTTTCCTCTCCTGTCTGTGCCCAGCCGTATTTCTGCGAGGCTGATGGTGCCAGGTCTCCTGCCGGGACGGGGGGCAGCAGTTCCAGGGAATGGGGGTTCAGGGATCCGCTCGTGTCCGGCTCAGAGGCAGCCCAGCCCCATCCTGCGGCTGCACGGACACCAAACCTCTCCGCTAGGCTGGAACTGGGAGCTTTTCATCTGGTGTGAAGGTTACAGGCCTGGTCCAGCGCCTTTGCGGTTCCTCGCGGGAGCTGGAGGGCAGTAACACGTTGTTTCTGGGACGGATCTTCCCGGCTGCGTGCGTACGGATGGCTCCTGAAGCTGCCCGCTCCTAACAGGTAAGTCTTCGGGAAAACCTCCAGAAGATGAAGAAACGACACATGAGCTGCAGGACCAAATAAAGGACGCTCGGTTGGGAAACATTTTTGGTAAAACAGGATGGGTATTTACTGGGTGGATAACTAACTCGTTGCAAACGTTGATCGTTATCGTAATTTGCGTTAGTAAAGTGTGCATTGCCGTTAGTTGTGTTAAGAGAAGTGCTGTAAAATCTCTCTCTCAGGTAAGGAGAGATTTCTCAGGTAAGTTTCTCTCAGGTAAGTTTCACCCGGAAACTGGGGAATACCTGGCTCGGCTTCGGCACCCGGATGAAAATTATACAGACGCACTGGCCAACGAGGAGGCGCCTGGTGGAACTGTGGCTGGGGTGGAATGCATGGGGTCGCCCGGCCCAACCAGTTTCAGAGCACAAAAGGTGAAATGGGGGGAGCCGTCGTTCGACGCGGCTCCGTCTCGCCTTGACAGTGAGGTGTGAGGTACAGCCTTGTCCTGAGTGGCGCAAGGACTCTCGTAACTCCTAACAGAGTTTGGCTAGCTAAATATTTTCTTAAAAATACTGTTTACAGCTAATGGTTTCCTGCAGGGTCACCCGTTGGCCAAGCTCTGCGCCCCTGCCCCCTTCACCGGGGGCCGCACGCCCCGGGAGCTCAGCCCAGCGTCCGCCGGTGCCGCCTGTCTCCCCTGCCCAGAGGTTTTGCTCCCGGTTACCTCAGTGCCGTCGGTACCGGCTGTACAAATGCCACTCCTAACAGAGCAGGAGTTGATTGTCAGCAGCGAGGTGACGCCGGAAGCACTCGCCCAACTACGAACAACCATTTTGAAGGGTCTGTCTGCTCACAGGCTGAATTAAGGAAGGACCTGGAATGACCTTTCGGCCTTTCTTCCCGAAGCTCGACAGCAAAGCGTGCGGACACGCGTGCAGGGCGCACTGCAGAACCTTCCCGTGGCAGAAGCACCAGCAGATCTTCTCCCTCTGCCCTTCGGGGGAGCCGGGACGAGCCTTTGGGGCTGGAAGTGCCCTGGTGAGAGCAGAACGATGTGGGGCAGGGTAGAGCAAACTTCCAGCAGCTCCCGTGGAGCCCTCCCGTCTGCAGGCGCAACCTGCTTCAAACGTGGCTGTAACCCCAGGCTGCCCAGGCGGGCCTTTGGTGGCTCTTTTCTTACTTATTTCTATTTTTCGAGCTCACGCATGCACCGTTTCGCTGGTTGAAGTCCACCCCCTGGGTTGGAGGGGCTGCGACTTTCAGAGCCCGGGGGCTGGCGCGGGGGAGGGCAGCAGCGCGGGGGAGGCCGTGGGGACAGAGGTGCTCAGGGTGACCTTCCCTCGGGAAGGCCGAGCGGGAACTGAGCGTGGGGAACGACGTGCTCCCGCTCCTCCCTGCTGCCGAGCGAGGCCACTGCTGAGTTTGAGGCCAGTCTGGGGGTTTTTGAGGTTTCACGGTGCGGTTTGCAGCGATGGAGGCTGGGCGCCGTGGGCGCTCTGCGTCCGGCCCAACATCTGCTGCAGAAAACCCTTCCCACCTGCCCGGGATGGCGCGGGGGACTCGTCCCTTCCCCGCTGCCGCGATGGCCCTGCCGCTGTCGGGGAAGGGCACCGAGCACCGGTGCCCCCGCACCCGAGTCTGTGCCTCCCTCGAAGCCGCTGGGGGCGGCGGGGAGGAGGCTCGGGCTGCAGGGTGTCATTTAGGGATTCCCTGGCTCTGCTGGGGCTCTGCACCTCCAAACCCCCCGCGCCGGCCGCGCCGTGCAGAGGCTGCGTGCCATTGGGTGCTCCCTTCTTCATGACAGAGATAAGAACACGGCAAGGTGATGGACTAAAAGGACGTGGCGCTGGAGCCCCAGCGAGCGGCACAGGGGGCTTGGGGAGCAGCGGGGGGATGCGGCGGGCGTCCTCCCAGAGCCACGGCTCAACGTGGCCCCGCTCCTAGGAGGGAATCTCGGATCTGTCACTTGCACAGGCCGCGTGAGGACAGCTTGAGAAACTGTTCCGGGGAGCGGGTGGGAGCAATCCGGGAGGTGCTCAGGGCCAGCAGCGTGCTGGGGAAGGGGAAGGAGGTGGCAGCACGTGTCCCCTCCTACCCATGCCCACGAACCAGGCCTGCTGGGGGCAAAACGTTGTTTCACCCTCAGCCGCCTCACGGCTGGGGCAGTGTGTGGCTGTTGGCTGGTAACTAGGACCTAAACAGGCCAGGGGATGGCAATGGGAAGGCTGTGCTGGGTCCTTGCACACTCATGACGTGCTCAGGAGGCCACAGGGGACCAGGACCTGCGACCGGCTGGTTTGCAGCGCTCTGGTCCAGCAAAGGCTTTGGTGTCCCCAAGCTTTGAGCCGCTTTCCAAGCGTGGGTGCTCCCTGATGGCTGCGCCGGGCCGTCGGTTGTGTCAGGGGCCATCTTGTCCTGGCCCCTTTCCCCACCTGCCCGGCGAGCGGGAGCTTTCCTGTCACTTTTCCAAGTGATGTCCCTTTTGTCCCCACGGGTTGGGGTTTCCCTCTGTCTTTCTGAGCTCCTTCACCCCTGCGGCAGCTGCTGCTCTCCCCTTCCAAGAGCTGCTCGGCTGCAACGCAGAGCCGCTGCTTGCGCAGGTCGGAAGCACCCGGGAGGGTCAGAAACAGCAACTTTCCCTTCTGGAGAAGCGCGAGGGGTGTATATTTTTGGAGGTTTATTCTTGGTACTTGCTGGAACGGCTCCACAAACAGCAGCGGCGGCGCGTGCCAACAGGAGGAGAAGAGGGATGGGGATGAGCGCCTGCTCCGGGGAGACATTTTCCCTCTGGACGTGGAGAACAAGCTGCGACACGTTCCTGGGGCGCGTTTACGGGTGCCCCGGGCAGGTGGCTGTCGCTCAGCTCTGGCACACGCATGTGAGACGTGTGGGTGCGGGAAGGGCTGCCCCGGCCAGGAGCTGCCCTGGGGGGTTGAGGCAACCCCGGTGCGGTGGCCCCTTTTCGTCTGTGGCCCCTTTTCGTCTGTGGCCCCTTTTCATCAGCCAAGACGGGTCTTGGGCTGAAGTAGAAACAGCTTTCCTTGCCTGAACGATTTAAAGAATCGTAATTTCATCTTTTCCTTGGCACAGGCCAGTGCAAACAAAGCGAGATGCGTTTGTATCTCTTGACTAGTTTTTTTTCCACAGTCGAAAAATTTTGTATTTTCTTTTCCTCTTCCCCCCCCCACCCCCTGCCTTTGAAGGAGCCCTTTGAAGGTTTTACTTTTAATTTCCGAACGCGTCGTGCTCGGAAGAAAAGCTTGCTTTTTTTTCCTGTAAGTCTTCCACCGAGACGGGCTGGCACTTCCATGTCAGAGAGCGGCTGAGCTGGGGACCGGGGGCTTTGGCAAAAGAGGAAGGTGATGGGCAAAGAGGCCGGAGGAGACCACGGGCTGCCCATGGAGCCACCTCGGTAGCAAAGGCTGCTCCGGAGCTGGCGCATCCCTCCAGCAAAGCCTCCGCTGAAAGGAAGGGTGCCTCCTCCATAACCAAATCTCTGCCTTGAAGAGAAGAGACCAGAGGTAAACTGAGGCACCTGATGCACCCCTGATCTGGGGATAACTCCTGAGTCTTGCTATAGCAAAGAGTTGCAAACGAAGAAGAGGAGCGTTGTGCTCGGCTGTGGGGTGTTTTCCAGGGTTATCTCTCCTTCTGCCACCAGATTGACCTTCTTCATGTTTGATTAAGAACACTCACCTCGCGTCCTTGCGTTTCTCCTTTGAAACGTGAGGGTGTGGAGCACCTCTGGAAAGCAGGTATGGAGCTGTGGGATGCACAGCGCCCAGCCCCGCTGGTGGTCGGTCCTAGGACGGAGTCTCCTCAGGCTCAAGGTTTTGGGGCGCTCTGAGCAGCAGCTCTTTTAAACAGTAGCGGGAGCTTGGCAGGTCCCAAAGGGGGCTGGCCGCCGGCTTCCCCCAGCTCTCGGTGGGGAGGCATGGCTGCTCCGATGTGGAAATCGACGAGCAGTCCCTTGTGCCAGTTCATTAAATCTTGCAAACGGGAGCGTTTTTGAAGGATATGTGTGTGTTCGTGATAAAAAAGCAAAGGAAAAAAGGCTGGGGCAATTCAGTCTCGTAGGGTTTCATGAGCAATTCAGTCCCTTAGGGTTTCAGGAGCGCGTGTACTCGTTTATTTTTTGAATGAGCGAGCTGCTATTCACAAGAGGTGGGTAAGAAGCTGCTGTGGACGCTTACACCGTGTTTTTTAATGACAGAACAGTCTGTTTAAGAAGCCCCACGTGGAGTTTTGTGATGCAGTTCCTTGTTCTCTCCCGCTCTCAGCAGCGTGGATCCCTGCGGCCGCCACCCCCAGCAGCAGCCGCTGGGGCTTGGACTGGGAGCTTTGGAGGGATTTGTCTCCGGGATGTCTGTCGCCTTCTCTGGGAAAGGGCTGACGAGTGCCGTGCCGGTCACCTGGCTCGCAGCCGGAGAAGCCGATCTGTTGGCCCGGGCTCCATCTTACCTGCATCCATGGGGAGATGCTCCTCCAGTTGCTGCCTGACCCTTGCTGTGCGGTGCTCACTTGCGTCCTGCAGGTGAAGAGAAATAGGGACAAATCGTCACAAAAAAGATTCAAAATGGTATCTTCTGGGTTGTTTTTTTCCCCTCGTTGTTTTTTAATAGCTTTATTGAAATTAATCTGTTGCTAAGGAAGTTAACTTATGGGAAATTTGTTTCTCTAATATGGCTGGTGAAATTAGGGTGTATTTTGTAAAAAAACAACAAACGAAAAAAAAAAAAGCCAAACCCCAAACAAACGAAAGCTGTCGAGAGAATGCGAATCTCCGAGCTGGAAGGAAACCCCGGGGCCGGTGGGGCCAGCGCCTTCATGCAACTCCTCGTGCTGCCCATTGGAGCCTAGTCCTGAGGGACACTGAGTTTCCCAGGGGAGCCGCCTGCTTCACCTGGAGAGCGAGTTACAGCACTGAGTTCCCGGCGCTTTTCCAAGAGAGAGAAGTCCAGATTTATGCCCTCGGCATCTGTATTTTGACAGCAGCAACCACAATATCCCATTGGATCAAGATCAAGGCCTCAGTCCTTATTTTCAAGGTGCGTGACGTTCTGGGCTATGGGTTTCTGACAGCCAGAAGGTTCCAGCCCGAGTTAAACAGCACGGCGTCGCTGGCAGTGGGGATGGGCAGAGCACCTCCGTGCAGGACACGGACCTCCCTCTGCGCTGCGCCAAGAGCCGCGGGGATGCCGGGAGTGGAGGGACATAGTATCATAGAACGTGTTGGGTTGGAAGGGACCCCTAAAGGCCATCTAGTCCAACCCCCCTGCAGGGAGCAGGGACATCTTCAACTAGATCAGGTCGCTCAGAGCCTCATCCAGCCTGGCCTTGGATGTCTCCAGGGATGGGGCCCCCACCCCCTCTCTGGGCAACCTGGGCCAGTGTCTCACCACCCTCAGTGGAAAGAACTTCTTCCTAATGTCTGATCTAACCCTGCCCTGCTCTAGTTTAAACCATTGCCCCTCGGCCTGTCGCTACATGCCCTTGCCAACAGCCCCTCCCCAGCTTTCCTGGAGCCCCTTCAGGGACTGGAAGGGGCTGGAAGGTCTCCCCGGAGCCTTCTCTTCTCCAGGCTGAACCCCCCCAGCTCTCTCAGCCTGTCCCCACAGCAGAGGGGCTCCAGCCCTCCCAGCATCTCCGGGGCCTCCTCTGGCCCCGCTCCAACAGCTCCGTGTCCTTCTTGTGCTGAGGGCTCCAGAGCTGGACACAGCACTGCAGGTAGACATGGTAGACACTGCTCCACCTTCCTGAGTGCCGCAGCAAGCCTCAGGGACAACTTCTCCTAAAGAAAGAGCATAGGTATCATGCAAAAAATAAATTCCGGAAAGATCCTCTTCTCCACCTCACCCCAACCGTGCTTTTCCTAAAAATCCCAAGCCAGAACCAACCTCTACAAGGAGGCAGCCCTCCCTGGGATGCGCTGCTCCGCTGGGAGAGGTGGAGAGAAGCAGAGCCATGCACCAGACACCGGCTGCATCGCTCGCAGCACCGCTGGGACAGGCTGTGACCATCGGCGCAGGTTACGCCCCACCCTGGGGGATGCTGAAATTGCCTTTTGGTTGCTCTGTGGTGGATTGATGTTGGTTTTTTTCTTGTGACCCGGGCCCAGCCCGCCGAGCGAATGCCATGCTCCGAGTCAGTGGCAGGTTTTATGGCCGCCCTGCGCCGTGTCGCACCCCTCGTCCCACTGGCCACCGCTCGGGAGCGCAGTGGGATGGAGCATTCCCAAGCTCCAGCTTTTCCCTGGACACTGTCAAAGCATTTGTGCTGTGGAGTACCAGGATGCAGGTCAGTTGTTAATCACTCCCACGCCAGGAAAAAATACTGCCGTGGGAAGGTGTCTTCACGGTTGCGCTGTGTGCCTGCTGCAGAAATGCTTTTTATTTTCCATATAACCAGAATCCAGCACATAAGAAGACAAAAATCAGCAGTAATTACCCAAACCTACAGCTAACATCCCCCTTTGAAGACCTAGCCGGGGCTGAGGCCGGGTACTGCAGCAGGATGAAGGACTTATTTCAATCTAGATGTCTCTAGATATAGTTGTTTGAGCTCCCTCGCTTTCCCTGGATGTTTTGGCTGTCAGTAAATATGTGGTATGTGCCCGCTAAAAGCTGTTAGCACTGGTCGAAATAGTTATTTCTTATCCTTAGAAGATTTTCCTTTAATTCTAGCATTTAGACTTTTTTTTTTTTTAATATTCTAAGTGGTAATTTAGCGAGTCAAAATTACAACTGACGCAAAGAGAGATTCCACAGAATTTTCAACGTGGTTTATGCATCTCGGCACAGCACAATTGGATGTGTCCGATTAAGCGATAGAAATAAACCCATTTTGTCTTCTCCTGGCTAGTGACCTGAGCCTGCTCCGCTGCCTTGCCTGAGCACCATCGGCGCTGTGGGAACCGTATTTAGTTACGGCTGCATCTGGAAAGGTTTGCAGCCCGACCACCCTCTCTCCCCGGATCGCTTTTCCCGCAGTCTGATGGCGGCTGTAAACCCGGAGCAGCCCTCGCGCTCGGGTAATCCGGCCCCGTCCGAGGAATGCAGGTTCTTCTTGTCTGTGGGATTTCTGGTGTCAGCCCAAGGAAGCTGCTCGCCAGCAGATGAACCCGATGATCTCGCAGGTCTTTCCTGTCTAAACACGGCATCTGCTGATGAGTTCTGCGTCTGCCTGCACGCCTCACCCTGCAGCCCGCTCGTCGCGGCTCCTCGGGGGCAATCGGTTGAGAAAACGCGCTTGGAGTTCTCCACACAGGCGTCGCCAGCTTCAAATCCCTCCTGGGTTGGTTTGGCAAGCGATGGGCAAAGACACCCTGCCGGCTCCTCCCCAGCACCCGTAGGCACCCCTTTATCTCGGCACATGCCCCTGGTGAGCTCGCCAAACCCTTGTCGCGCTTCGCAGCAGATGCCGCGAGACTCAAGCGGTGAAAGGAGAAGTCCAAACCACCAGCGTTGCAAACGTTTCCCTCTTGAATGCGGTTGCGCTGAGTGAGGGAGAGAGGCATGGGGAAGTGGCCAGGGTTGTGTTGCCCCAAACGTCTTCTTCCCCTTGGGCAGGAGAGAAAATGGCTTACTGGTTTTAGCGTGGACATGTCCTGCAGAGACGGAGGGGCACGGGGATGGGAAGAGCAGCACAGCGGCAGGTCACCCTTGTGCTCCGTCGCAAGCGATGGTGGCAGGGAAAGATTGCTTTGCGGAGATGCCTCCTCTGTCCGGGTTGCACCCATTTCGTAGAGAAATCAATACGGATCTTGCTCAGTACCTCCTGGATGGAGAAGGCAACGGACAGTCACTGGTGGGGGTCAGCCCTTTGCCTTGTGAGCTAAATCTAATCTGTGGGGCACCTACCTGGTGGTCCCAGAGCAGGGATGGATGTACAACAGCCAGCAGGTCCCTAAGGTTCAAAGCCCACCATGGACTGCTGCGGACACTGGCTTTGTGGCCGTGGGGCTCACAGCCTACATGGAGCCTGTCCATCACTGGGGACCTCATTTCAAACGCTGGGCCTCAGCTGTAGCTACGTGGACAGTGAGGTGTAAGAAGTGAGCTGTTGTTGCAAGGGAAGGGTGGAGAAATCTACTGCCTCCTGGAGTGATGGCCCTGGTGACAGATGGGACAGCAAAGAGTTGAAAATGCTGTCCCTGGGCTCTCTGTTATTGCTAGTGTGTGGAGCTGAGCTGGCACTCCTGGTGCTCCCCATCTCCTCATGACTGTCTTGGGAAATGGAAGTCAGCAGGAGTCGGTGGAGAGACAGCAGCAAAGAGCGAAGGGACCCTTCAGCCCTCCTCTGCCCTACTATTTTGGCTCTGGTACCTGGTGGCTGGGGAGCCCACCCAGGCATGGGGCAGGGGAGGGGCCACCGTCCTGGTGCACGAGGTGCACAATCTGTTGGAGCCTCGGCTGTGTCCTCGGGGAGGAGGTAACCCCTGAACGGACAAGCTGTCTTCAGCTGCGAGCCGAGGGCACAGCTCTCCCTGCAGGTGGGTCTCCTCCCACCACGTGTCCAGACCCCGTGCCAGCAGCCCGTGCAGACCAGGCAGTCGTGACTCTCCCTGGGAGAGCCACGGGGGGACGTGTTCAACGGGAGGCTGAGCCATCACACCCACCTCTGCTGCGGCGGCGGGAAGCCAGGATCAGCTTCTGCCTGCACATGACAGGAGTGATGCTCCGCAGCACCTTGAACCCTCTAGAACCTGCACACTGCCACGAGCATCCACTGGGATGGACACGAATGAGTATGAAGCGGTGGAGGGCAGTGAAGAGACAACCTTCTCTTCAGTGACGGCTCCTGCCTCTCTGCCTGGGCGATGGATGCGCTTCAGAAGTGAAGTTCAGCCCAAAAGCCAGGCGTCCTGGGAGCCACCTGAGCGCAGCCACCTCCGTATTGCCGGTCCAGAGAGACCCCGTCGAGGACAGACGATGCTTTGCTCGCTAATCGCGTTTCAGGACATATAATCCTTACTTCACACTTTTTCCCAGACAATATCTTTCCATATAATCTTAATGATTCCTGCTGCAATAACAAATAGGCAGCCCTGAGAATAACTTCACACTTAATTGCTCGTGCCAAGAATCTCACCACTTGGCCCTTCTTTGGGTGTTTTCCCTCCAATCCATCTGCACAAACAGAAGTGGGCCAGCTCTGCGCCTCAGGAATGAGGAGATAAAAAGGCAATAATTTATTTTTCCACCAAAGCTAGAAGTATTTTATAGAATTTGCTAAAGTTTTTGTTTCAGGAAATTTCATCATGTCTCCAGGAAAAAAAAAAAAAAAAAAAAGCGCCTAATTGGCCTCAGATTTTCTAACTCCCTTTTCATTTTTGTAATATGAGGAGGTCTAGGTCATCTCAAGGTCACTGCAGTTAGTGTTGCTTTAGTGCACCTCTGTGGATACCTCGTTTCTGCAGCAGTTTTTTCCTTTAAAAACAGCCCCAGCCTGCTGCTGTAACAGCCACTTTCTTTGGCAACCATTTGCATTCCTTTAGCATATGGAAATATTTTTTAAAACACATACCAGTGTATGCTGCTTATAGGTGAAACTCTCCATCAGAAACGGAGCAAATGCTTCGAAGCTATGTGAATGTTATAAAAAAAAAATATATATATATATATAAAAGAATAAATCCCTCAGCTTTTAACAGAAAGCTGCCATTTCCCATTATCTAGATTGGAATCTTAGTTAATGTCAAAATAAAACGCTGGTGGTTATCAAATCAATAAAAAATGTTTTGCTTGGGAAAAATTTAATTTTGCCACCCTCCCAAGACTTCCTGCTGTCTTGACGTGCTGGCTTACAGAGCTTCAGCCGGGGAGTTCATTCCAGCCTGATTTTTCTGATCTGTCTCAGCAAAGCTGTGGACTCCAAATCTTTCACCTTAGAAAAAAAATATCGTTATGTGGTATCCTGAAAACGGAACAAATGCTGAGGCTGTATCTGCTGTAGAAATGTATATATATATTTCTAAAATATTATCTGTTCTGGACAGATAAGGCCAAAAAAGGATGGGAGAAAGGAGACACTATCCCTGTGTATTTCTAAGGAGCTGCAGCGTGGAGGGAAAAAGCAGTTTACCCCTTGGATAAAGCCTGTGGCTGGATCGGTGCGTTGCATTAACCTCCGTGCCAACGCTGTCCGCGGCAAGGCTTTCCTTCGGATGTGATCATCCCAGGCTGGAGTTACCGGCTGTTTCAGCCTACGTTTACGGCAAAGCTCATGCACCCTACATGTACCCCCACGTTATGTCCATCTGATTTTGTCTTTTCGCGATGCTCATGTCAAAAACTGTCAAAATACTGCAAATTCACGAATGAAAGGCCTAAAAGCAAGCGAGAATCGGAGGGGAGAGCCTGGGCAGGCAGAGTGAGGGGGAGGATGCTGCCACACAGATGTGCTTCCTGATCCCGTTCTCAACACACTACGCGATCTTGTAAATCTTCTATTAATGTTGAGAAAAGACAAACTGGCTCGGGGAGAGAGGAGAGAAACGGAGAGGATGGAGCAGCGTGCTCCTTAGCGCGGTCTGTCCCGGCAACAGCCATGGAGCATCTTCCGAAGCACAGGAGAGGCTCGGTGGGAACGTGGAGCAGCTCAAAGAGCAGGGCACAGCAGCAGGCAGCTGCCGAGCGGCTGGGATGGTGAGCTTCATCACCGCGTACCTCTGCCAAATTCACGGGGACAGCCGCCGGGTTAAAGGCTGGGACGGGACCTCGGAAGACGATGATACGACGCCAGGGAGTTTAATTATAAGCAGGACTTGGAAAAAGATTGGTGTGGAAGTGGTTGTGTTCACATGGGAGAATTTTTGGCCTTTTTTTTTTTTTTTTTTAAAGCGAGCATGTGGTTAAGAGAGTGCCAGGCTGGGCTTCAGTAATGAGGTATCTGTATTTATTTGTCAAAACAAAACAAAAAAAGGGGGGGAAAAAAGGATGTATAAGAGTGACCGTGCTGCAGTTTGAATCTCTTGCTTGCCAGAGATGCACTGATGGTCCTCACGTCCTCCTGTGGGATTTCGGGTCGCACCAGCAGTCCCTCTGGAAATGTGACAAAGGCACGGGTTTGGGTGCGTGTGCGCCGTGAGTTTGCGTTGTTCACCTCGCAAAAATGTTGTCTTTTCACTCAGCAGCATCCTCGCCGCTCCGCGAAAAAGCCGCTGCGTGCCCACTGCCAGTGCCACCTTAAGAGGAAGCTGCGCCGGCCTGAAAGGCGAGAGAGGTCAGACTTTGCTTTACTAAAGATCGCATTTCAGCAAACGGAAAGGCCATAAATGCCTGCACTGGTTGTCTTGACAGGGCTTGGAAAGCAAACTGGAACGGAAGGAGAGAAATCATATATTCGAGGCAAGAGCAGCAATGAAAGCAATACCAAAATGAGCCCTGCGTGACCAGCAAGGCAAATAGCGACGCTGAAGAATGAATTAATTTTTCCTTCGAGGCCACGCTGGCGGGGCCAGGTTGGCTGCAGAGGCGCGGGATTAGCAGGTGTTCGAGATGATTTTCTCACCGTGACCAGCACGTTAATGCTGTCAGGTGCAAGCATGTGCTGGCTCACGTGTCCTCCTCGTCGCACCTTGCGCTTTGAGGTCGCTTGGGAAGATCTCGGTGAGCTCTCCAGAGCAGAGAAAACAGGCATCCGGTTTTATTTCTGTAAGAGGAACACTCTCAGTACTGTTGCTGGGCAAGAAAACAGACTGGGTGCCCCCTTGGTGTATTTGCCAGGATGCACGCCGTCCCGAAACGTGGATATTCGCCGTTTTGAGCCTGCGTATACGAACTGGTTTCTTGTACTGCATCTGTCTCGTCTGTACTGCCCCTTCTGATTATCTACATACTTGAGGTCTTTTTACTTTGCATGATCTGTGGGGAAAATGCTAAGCCTGCAGGCATTTTGCACTAGAATTTTTGTGTTTTGGATACAGTGGGGCCCTGTTTAACACAGCGGCAGGGTGTAAACGCGTGGGCAAAATGCCCTAAACTGCCCAGTGATGTTTTGTTGCAATGACAAGTAATACCATCAAACAGGTCCAACAAAGACCTGCCTGTGCTGGTGGTTTGGTATTTTTCCTGTGGTTCTTTTGGAGTGCAGTTATTTTGCATGGATGCAAGAGGGAAAGCGAATATAGATACTGTATTTGGGTAAGAAACCTTAGAGCAGCCTAATTTCTGGGGGAACCACGCCTTAGAGCAGAACTTCTCCCTTTTCTGTGTTTCTTTTTTGCTGATTTTCTAGTTGCTGTTGGTTTGAAATGTACCTGTGTCAGTAATAGTGGGTTTGGGTTCTCTGCGTGCAAAGAAAGAAAAAAAAGGGAAGAAAGAAAGTAATATGCTGTGAGCAGAACCTCACAGAAATAAAAGTAGCCTGAAATGTCATGATTATTTCTCTGTTCTTAATTCCAATGTTAGTATAAATTGTCCCAGTAGATCACTGTATGGTTTAGGACTTCGTAAATCCTGATCCTAATGTTCAAGCCAGTTTTTATCCCTAGTGGTTTGACGTCGAAACCTCTTCTTCTGCCTACCTGAGTCATAGTTGGAGAGAATGTATTCCTGTTTTGGTGATGGCAAGCATCTCTTCTTTGAAAGCCTTTACAAGTGAAAGCCTTTTACTAAGTCTGGCTTTGCCAGATTATTTCCTTGGTATAAACTCTGCCCGGATACCGTTTCAGATGGTATTTGAAGCGGTGGGGTGGATACCCGAGCTGGGAGGAAGAGCTGAAGCAGGGGCAGAGCTGCTGAGCAGCATGTGCCGGTGGGTACCATCCCGCGTGCGGCGATGGGGGCTCCTCTTCGCTTCAGGTGCTTCACGGCTTGACGCGAATCGTTTCACTCGGCCACAACAGGACCTTGATCTCGCTTAGGGGCCCTTATTCCACAGCCATATACAAAGGAAAATTTTGTAGCTATTATTCCAGGGCTTAAGTTCTCTCTCTCACGACCAGACACATGGCCTAATATCTGTTGGCAAGCTGGGAATACAAAATGAAACACCATTATATATGATCTATTTACAGCTGCGTATGTGCTGGTGCCGATCCATCTGTGTTTCAGGCCGTGTGCCACCTGGGCTACAGCGGGAGGGAAGCCCAGCTAGAAAACAAGTTTGCAGAGCAACTCGTTTCTACTGATGATCTTGGGTAAGATCTTTCACCCTTCACTTCTCTCCTGCATCTGATGACCACTGTGAGACAATAGCAAGCCCGAAGCCAGGTTATTAGCTTTGAACGGTTAGTTCCAACAGAGTTCAGCCCTCGTTTAGGGACCAAGGTGGGTGGCTGGGCTTTCAAAAGGGCTCTCTGCGTCTGGTATCACATGCTTTTGAAAACCTGAGCCCTGTACAGGGCTGAATTTAAGCAAAGCTTTTGAAAATTGTGCCTCACTTGTGGTTGCTGAAAGGTGTGGCGATAAAGTCGCATGGTGATATTTTATATGGCGATAAAGTCGCATGGCGATAAAGTCAAGTGTCCTTCCAGCTGGTATGGGACCCTCGTACCCAGCTGGTGTTCTGATGCTTTGTTTGCACCTTCTGCTTCATCCTTACCATATTTTGGTAAGGTTTTGCCATATTAGGCAAATAACAGAACTGACCTAGAAGCCTGTAATAAATGCTGTATTTTTCTTCTGTTGATGAGTTTCCTGCAAACACCCATTTCTAAGAGGCTGCTAGTCAGAACTGGCTGAACACTCCATACAAATGTATTTCAGCTTGCAGAGTGCTGGTGAATTATTTGCCGTGACTAGCCTTTGGCTATTTACTGCGAGTTATGCAGGGCGAGTGATTAATCATGTACGTTGGGTGCTTTTGTTTTGTTTTGCTTTTTCGCTCCACGACCGGATAACTGAAACAAGAGGAGTGAAATGAGGAAATTCAAGTTGCCACATAAAGACTTCCAGCATGAATGCTGGAGCCAACACACATTCATGTGAGAGCTGGCGAGACTTTTACTTCTTCCACTACCTCTATGACATTTTGGCAATTCCTGAGCCCATTGCTGAGCTTTTAACTTGTCCCATGTGACACAATCCAAGTATGCTGGGCCATGCTCCTTCTCAGTTACTGCAGTGATAGAACCAGGCGTCCAGATGATACTCCTCTTTAAGGAAAATCAATATTTTTTTGTGCAGGAGCTTCCCGGACTGGATATGTGTCTTTTTTGCTCAGCCAACGCTGCGGTGCGGTGTGAGAAGAGCATCAGCGTTCATGTGAACAACAAGGCCACGAGAGTTCAAGGGAAATGGGGACACAACCCTAAGGCAAGTTTTATTTTAGCTTATTTTGAGATAGTTCAAGCTCACCTGTGCCAAACCAGTGGCTTTAATTCCCCGTCTTTGAGGAGAGCTCGGCATAAATCCAGCACAATTCCCAATAATAAACTCCCCCGTGGGAGCAGGATCACGTTGGTTAGGAAGTGTACGTGGTGTTGTATGGGCTGACAGCATGAGGACTCTTCTCAGCTGAGACCTTCTGCTTGTCCCAGTCACGTACAGGCTGGTGCATGCTCTGCTTTGGCTGAGTTTGGGGTAAGCAAAGTGGCTTGTCAAACGGGAAAATTTGGGCACTAGGTGGGGACTAGTTTGAACCGAAATGTTACTTGCGCATGCAATATGAAAACTATTGGTTTAAAGCGTGTGGTGCAGTGACCTCAAGCCCACAGTTAGCTTAAACTAGCAGATGTATACAGCTGAAGTAGCTGCTGCACTCTTCCCCCTCCCTCACCCCGCCCCGTATAATCAGGTTTTATTACTTATGTGTATATCATTACCTAGCTCCTTCTTAGCAGCATCCCAGAAGCTATTTCTTGTAAATAGTTTGTGAGCACCTTCAAGAAGAACCTCTTCCCAAATGCATACCCTCCAACTTTGCCTGGGGATAAAGATTCCCTGCCTCCTGGAGTAGGTGGGTTGGGGTTTTTTTGTCCTCATTTTGAACTCATAGGCAAAGGTTTTGGAAAATGTCATATGATTTTGGAAATCAGAGTGGTTGAAGATTAATTTAGAGGCATTGTTGAACTGCTTTGCAACCCAGGTATTGAATTTCCAGCAGCTCAAGTCATACCCCAGAATAAAAATGTTTAAAATAATGAGCTGTTCTTTGAAATTTTTACTTACGCTATCATCTATTATCTTTTCATACTTTCATTCACAGAATGAAAACCACATTCAACTGCAACTGTGATTTGGGGCAGAAGGTACAAAATGGAAGACAGAAAGAGCCAGCCAGTGCTTTGTCAAACCTGGAACCCACGTGCGAGGCAAAACGAGGGTAAGAAAAGGAGCAGAGAAGCTGGCACGTGCAAATTCATTTAATTGTTCTTCCGGGATGTTCAAGTTAATTTATACCTGGATCTTTGACCACATCTTTAATCTAGGTTAGTTTGTTACACGTTCTCATTGCACAGTTGTTAGCCATGTGTGGGTTTGTTTTGTGCTTCCTTCCTTGGACTACTTGTCTGGATTGTTTCCTTCATAGGGAGGAAGAGTGGAGTCTACTTTCAAAATCTCTCTTATTCTTAAGTTATTTACACCCTTGGACAGGATTTTGATGGCAAAGCTGACGCTAATAGCAGGTGCAGATCTATTTTCAGAGCTACAGCAAGATCAGCACTGTCTCTCAGCACCTCCAGCCAACAGCAGTCGGTTCACTGCCCAAAGCGTCCCATGACACTTCGATTCGGAGTCCTAACTCTTCCCAGCACAAAATGGGGCCCCACTGCAGAGAACATGAGCTTGCCACGCAACTTGGAAATGCTTTCTCTCCCACCTGGCTCAGCTGTCGATTACGTAGGTTGTTCTCCTCACTTATTTTTGGGGCCCAGACCAACTGGGGTTGTCTCGCTGACGAAGAGAGTTGAAGGGGTCCCTATCTGCTTATCGCGCTTGAAAGGAACGGCTAGCGGTTAGGCAGACCAGGCGCATCTCCCCTCTCCCCGGTGAAGCCACTCACTCGCTTCTAAAGAGCATCTGAGTGCTCAAATAAAAGCACTTTCAAATAAAGCTGCTTTCAAAACTATACAGGGAAATGAAAAGTTGTGTAAAATCCCAAAGGAAGCAGAAAGTATTACTTTTTTTTCTTCAAAATGAAATAAAACTTCAGAGCTTACCTCGTATCTTTTTGGCTAGTCCTGCTGCACTGCTTTATCATGTTGGCTTATGCACATCCATTGCCATTGTTCCATCTGCTGTTATCAAGAATGCGAGCCTTTCTTTTGGGAAATGGGCTTTATTTGCTAACTTGTCTTCTCCCTTTTGGCTTGGCCGTGAAATCGTATAATAAAAAATCACACACAAAACCAGTATCTTTAAAATTTCATTTGCTGCACGAAATAAGGAGTTTGGTGATATTGCTGATGAAAAGGGAGGGGCAGATAGCTCTGAAAATATACTGTAGCTATTTCAAGCAGCTGGTGAAATGTGAAAGTTTACCAGGATGAACCATTTTATAGCGCTTTAGTTTCTCCAGTTTGGCCCCAAAGACAACCAGAAATAGAGCAAAATATTAAATTATAAATGGATTCTTAAGGTACGTATAAAGAATAAAACTGGCGAGATGAAATCGGGCACCTCCAGGGAGTATATCCTATCCCATCCCTTGTCTAATTCCAGTGATTTGCGTGAAGCAAAGTTCCTTATGTTGGGGATTGCACAACTTTTGTGGTGTTACATGCAATTACCTTTTACTGCCTAGACAAACTGTCAGAGCATTAACCTGAGGTTTTCCATGTAATGTTCCAGATGCACATCCCCCTTGAAAAAAGCCCATAATTCAGCTTATTTATAGCTGAATAAAAAACAATGCCTCCAAATAGAAGTCAAAGTTCAGAGGGATCAGCTAGTACAGCATTTTAAAGCCTAGTTCTCAGCAGGTTATAGGGCTGGGGAGAGGCCATAATAGGATATTGAAATGTTTTTCTTTTTCAGACTTGGCAATAAATTCCTTGACATCCCGTTATAATTTTATGAGCTGGTTGAGATTGTCGTATTGCGTTAGCTCCTGAGAAGCCTCCATGCAGGGAGGAGCACAAGCCTGTGCCTGCTGTCCACCTACGCGCAATGCCGGAGATAAGTGGGTAGGTTTTTGACTCATCTACCTGTGTGGAAGGAGATAATTGAAGCGAACTGCCCAACCGATGTGGAATTTTAGTGCCACAAGGGGCTATCTCAGATCCTTTGGAAATCCTGGTCTGAATCTTGAATGCCGGTGCCAGTTCACACATGGAAACACAGCTGTGGAAGCCAAAACCAAAGGAATGAATATGTGAGCAGGAGCTAGCCGTCCAGGCTGCGGCAGTTGTCCCGTGTGCGGACTCGTATCAGATGATATTGCAGCCCGTGGTGATCTGCAAACAGGCCCACTGCGAACTGATTTTGCATCTGTTTGGTTAAAAAAAAGCATTAGCAGTCCACCTTCCATGCCTTCTCTGAGTGTTTTATGTGCTGCTTCCCTTCATGCAAAGTAAACAAGTAAATGGGCTGAAGGGAATTTTGTATGTGGTAGTTATATACATGACAAAAATGCACATACGACCTGTCATCTGTTTCTTTTTCCCAATGAACTGCAAAATCAACACACACAAATATGTTTATATGAACAGGCCAGAAAAACAGCTGGTTCATCAAATAAAAAGCGGCATGCTTGGCACTGCTAGGCCAAGTGTTCAACTGGATCCCATGTATTTATAAAGTGAGAAAGTAGAGCATATTTGAAAATGCAGGTGTATAAATATTTCTGCCAGACCTTTTGGAGCATTTGAAGTCTCCCTCAAGCCGCTGCTCTGACTCACCACTTTCCAGCATGTGGGGAATGCTGCCTGGTGGGCAGCAGCAGGCCAGATCCTGGAGACAACCTTGGCTGGGGCTGCGTTGCCCCAAGGGGGCTTTGCCCGAGGAGGACACTGGAGGACACCCCTGACCTCAGCCTGGCTGGAGGATCACGATGGAGGGGGGGCCAAGCAGCAATCAAAGGCCGGGGTGGAAGCCTCATCCAGGGTGGAAGCAGTAGGTTGAATCTCTGGAGGTGCTTCGGGCAGATGTGGAGCTGAGCGTTTGTTTCCTTGGCCTGCCATCCGTGGAAGAAGGCTGCGACTTAACTGCCAACATGGAAAAACCGTCTCAGTTCTTCAGTCTAAACTTCAAAGACAGTCGTTATATTTAATGCTACAAACCCCCTAATAATCCCAAGGAGGGAGAGCGGAGCAACAACGTTGGCACGCGGACACAAGCTGCCGGCGCAGTGCAAATATTACATTAGATACTTCCCAGCTATGACTTCCTCTGGGGTGCTGTCACTGCCGCGCATGGAAAAGTAAATCCTTTCATAATAAAACACATGCAGGCACATGTACACGCACACGCCCAGGCACGCACCTGCAGAGCCATAACCCAGCAGCTGCATAACGCCGGCTTTCTCAGCAAAGCTCATGTGAGATCTCCGTCCGCTATAGAACGATCCTGCGGTTTATCTAAGCTGCAGCCAGCCAACGCAGGGTAATACTCTTATACAAAATACGTTTTCCAATATTTCATCTCCTTTTCTGTATGTAGCTAGAGTGTCCACGGCTAAATAAAACAATTATTAGCAGCTTTTTCTCAGTTATAGCCTTTTTTTGGTTAAACGGGCCTTCTACATGGAAAGTTTGACCAGGTAATGAAGAACTTTTGATTCGAAGGGACGGAAAGAAGTGTAAGATCTACGGTAGAATTTGAAATCACAGCAATGTTCAGTAGCCTGAAGCTCCAAAGCCGCTTGAGCATTGTCAGACAAGCAGAGCCAACCCTGTCTTCAGAGGACATCTGGCAATTTTTGTGCCCAACTAAATTTCGCAGGCAAACACATTGAGAGGGAGAAAGGGAACCCAGAAGTTAGTTGTAATATTAATGCTATTCCACAGTTAACAAAAAAAAGATATTTTAAGCTACAGAGCTGATGATAAACTTTCATGCCAGCAGTGGAAGCGTTACAGTTCTACCAAACTCTGGTGTCAGTTTTACTTCAGGAGCCCTGTGAGCGTATCCTGCCTCCGCCAGTCTGGCGATTGCACTGCCTCAATCCTGTTACTAAAAGGCCAAATCTTGATCTATTTTTGGTATTCCTGAGTGTAAAGTTAACTCTGCATGCAAACGTGTCCTGGGTCAAGGCCTGAGAAGGATCTTCAGCTTTGAAAAAAAATAATGTTGAAGACACGATCTTGCTTTATGGAAAATTGTGGCACAACTCCTGATTCTTTCAAGAGGAGCTGGGCTGTGCCCGTGGCATTTAGGCTATGTGGTCTGTAAATTGCCTTGGACCGAAGATTGATTTAGAAATTTGAGAATATTGTTTCTTTAGCTCACGGTGAAGGAGCTCTCTAATCTGACCAATGAGATATTTCAGCTGGGATAAAGGACGTCATGAATTTTACCTTGTTACAAAGGTGATCTGAAGAAATCACACATGGGTGCTATGCTATTAGAAGTTAATCTCTTAGAGTTTATTTTCATTATATTATTAGAATTTTCTAATTTTTGTAAACTCTACAGAAGAGCTCATCTAGCTTCCACTGACTCTCAACAAAGGCATAATAAACCCCTGAACTGGATCTGTTCCCACGAGTCCTGCCAGTTGCACCTCTCCCTTGCTCATCATGACGCTCATGAAAGCCACTAGATGTCACTACTATATTGCACTGACAAAGTTAAAATAATATTTTTCTGGCAGTAAATGTCCTGACTCATAAGGAAGTTGGGTTATAAAAGCCGTGGATAGTTTGGATTCCTTCCAGTTAAAAAACAAAACAAAACTTTTTTTTTTTTTTTCTAAAAATATTGGATCCAAGTTCAAAACAGTCATTTAACAAATAACATTGACTTGTATTTTAAGAGGAAAAATACTTTGAAGTTAATACCAAGTAAAGAAACATGGTCTGTGGCTCTGTGAGCTGAGATGATGGGAAAAAATTATATCTGAAGGTCTACAGTGCTAAAGACGAGGCTTGACTAAATGCAGGGTTGGGGACATTTAGGAATACTCATATTCTCTTGCTCAACCAGAAAGCGAGGCAAAAGGCCAGTGAAATAATAGTAATAGCAGTAATAATATTGTATATTTATATGGTGCCTTTCATCTCCCAGGTTTCCACGCTGCAGTGTCTAGCTGACTGCAGATACAATAATCACTTCACTCACCACTGAGAAGGAACCACCCTTGGCAAGGCCGCGGCAGCTGTCAAACAGCACATTAGGCATCGCTGCCCCGATTCAAAAGACCACGAGGGCATTTTTGAAGCAGGTAAAGCGTATTTTCACGGGCCAGCTCTGCATTTGTCCTTATTGCTGGGGCTAATTCAAGTTCTCTCCTATGTTTCTCTCTGCTGGAGGGGGATGTGTGTGTGTGTGTGTGTTTTGGCTTTCTTTTGTTTGGTTTAAGACTTTGGTTATTGAAAAATTGGCAGGTGAACTCTCAACTTTTTAACCCTTCCTGGGAAGAAATTTAATGTGTCTCAAGTGGCCACCCAATTATACCTTACTGTTACCTAACTGAATCCTTGTTTTTCTCCTGATGTCACCTAGGCAAGAACCAGCCAGCTCAGACTTACACTGCCACAGGTAACAAACACGCTCAGCTCTTGATGGTAGAAGGCACAGAGAATGTCCTAAATTCTAATAAGAAAATGCTCAGCTGAGGTAGGGCCTCCCTTCTCTGTCCTAAGGAAGCTCTTTTTTGAAGATGAAGAATGCAAGGTTCTTTTGAGATGAGATGGGATGGGAAGGGAGGGGAGGGGTATTTTTGCCCCATGTGAACCCTTTGCCTTTTGTCTACCAGTAAGTGATCCGGGCATCTTCATGCAATTTGGCAACCAGCATTTTGGTATGGATGTGAGAGCGCATGTTAGAAGGGCAGCCATTTTTGTCAGTGTAGGATCCTTTCCCCACCCATTCTTGATTTTGTTATCAGAGTAGAATTAGCTGAAGTTATTGGTATTTTACAGAGGAGCATTTTACACTGGGTCATGCTGCACAACATGAGGGGGGTCTCATGGACCTTTCACTCCCGGTAAACATAGCTGGCTTGTGAGTCCTTGCCCAGGAAGATGGAGAAGAACCATTCTGTACTACTACTGGCACATGTGCTCACTGAGAGAAAGCAATCAGGTTCTCTGTCAGGACTTGAGGAGTTTTAGTCTGTGTCTGCTGTGTAACACGAGTGGGCTATTGCATAAAACGAGTGTAATCTGTGCTCTGGCTTTCAGCCACAAGGGAGGAACTAGTTAACTGGCATCAAAGGTAGGTGAGATGTTTTTTGAAGTGTCCGGAGCTGGGCTGGACACAATGCCTGAGGAAAAAGCCCACTACACAGGGGCTACACTTTGCAGGGAAAGTGCCTACTGCGTGCCTGCTCTTCTCCAATAATGCCTCTATTTTAACGTTAGGATAACTGCGGTGGATAAATCTATGGTTTGGAAAGCACTTTGGGGCTAATGGTGCTGTATCACTGTAGGCTTCTATTAAATAGCCGGTATTAAGCAAAAAACTCTTCCAAAGATACTCACAGACACATACTGTAACTAAAACTGGAGGGAAAGCTAATCGGTCTCTCTCCTGATGGGTAGTACTACAGAGTTTGTATGTTCTAGGTCTAGCTAAACTCCCAGACGGAGAAGGAATGAGACAGAGAAACAAGGCAAAGGCAAGAATAACTCACTTCCCTGGCTCAAGTTACCGACAAAGGCATGAAAGCCTCAGCCTGTAGTATAAATTATGACCTATCAACTCAACCAGAGTCATAATAAGAAGGGAGGAATCAGATGAGTAAGGCAATAGGGGAAAAGCAAATACTGTGAGTAATGGCAACAAGAGGTTAGTTCCCTAGAAGTTGTCTAACCACATTAGATAGCACAGCTTAGTGACTGAGTCTGGGCCCAGTGTCTAGAGAATAAATCAAATGGGTTTTTTGTTGTTGATAAAACATTTTCTCCACAGCAGATGGATTTAATATTTCCTGGATCCATACAGTTCAAGACTTCGAGTGGGGATGCTTTTCCAGGAGTGCATTATTGATGGCTTCGTTTCCAAGGGATGCAAACTCAGAGAGTTCTCCTAGGACTTGTTGCTATAAACTGCTAAGTGAGGATTTTTGTCTCTCTCTTCTTTGTTTCCTCCCTCCATTTGTTGACTTAAGTGTTTGCTCCTGATCCACTTCACTTCTGTGGGACCAGTTAATTCCTCTTACTTCTTTTACTTGCTTCTCTCCTTTGCTCCTCCTTCAGCGTCACTTCCGCACCTCTCATCTGCCTGGGTTGTGGGGACTAGCCTAGATTTCGCCAGGCTGACAGCGGTAGCAGGCAGTGCTGGTGTCAGTGTGCCACGGAGCTCCCCCTCACTCCATGTCCCGGCTCCCTTCCTCCCCAATAGCTCCCAAGTCACTCTTTGCCCAGAGCAGTGTGAACGGTGGAGCATTCCCAAAGTGCAGCGCAAGGAAGCAGAATGACTCTGATGGGCCATGTTCTCTTGGCTGAATGGCAAAGCCGAGGTGCGTACCGTCTCCTATGGCATAGGTGTATTCCTTTAAAGTGATAACCTTCAAGGGTATTTTTCTGAAAGGTACCTCCCAAAATAAACCTCTTTAAACCTCTAGGTTCTGTGCATAAATACATCCAGCTGGTGCATAAATACATGCAGTTGCCACAAGATCATGTAAATTCATAGGTATGAAGTGGTACACTGCCAGCTTCTTCAGGTGAGTTGTGACCAGAGCTCTTGAACGAAAGAGATGTGACCAGAGCTCTTGAACGAAAAAGATGTAACGTATCTGGGCTAACTCACCACCAAAACACTTTTTCACATGTGAATTTTCATTCTGACATATCTCATCTTTCACCTTTGTCAGATGGTACTGGAGTTGCAATAAACTTGAACAGCGTAACCTTCCAGTCCTCTAAATACGTTGTGGGGAGCTCTCCCTTCCATACTGTCAGGCTGTTAATTTCGTCTTCTTGCTGACCAGTTTACAGTCTAACCAAACCTGAAATTCTGACTGTCTGGGTCAAAGAAGGTGGTGTTTGGCAAGTCTGGATGGATAGTAGACCAGCCCCTACAGAAACCTAGCGGTATTTATATCTGTATGTATTTGTTCTCAGATAGACCAAATTTTAACTCCCAGAAAATTGTGGGGCCTGGGCCACCCGGGGGTTGGCTGTGTGCATGAGAGCTGCCCTGCCCTCCCAAAGAGAACTGCACCATTCCCATTACTACCAGCTCTGATTTGGCAAGCAGGTCTTTGCTATAGCAGGACTGAGTGTCTGGGAAGAAAAGCCAGCTTTGAATGTGAAGAAAATACCTTTCCAAAATGGTCCATGACTGGCTGTTAATCCTTCAAAGCCCATCTTTACACATAAAATACACTGACTACACATAAGTCAAGAGGACAGCAGCCTCTTTATAGACCAAGTACCCCAACAGTTGATGTAGAACATATACTGCCCCCCATCTGAGACAAAGTTTGGATGATATTTTTTTCATCAAAAAATATATATACAATTAAGAACAAAGTTTTTCCCGCCGTGCTTTTGCTGTCCTTCAATTACATGAAAGGGGAGTCACTGCAAAATCTTCTGAATAACAAAAAAATTTAGCTGTCAGTGATCAATGCATTGTTGTTTTTTAAAAACTAATTAATTAAGAGTAGCTGAATTTAATTTCTTACTCAGCCTGTAAATCCTTCCTCTTTGTCTGTCTCTAGCCCCCTTCCTTTTACTTCAGCACTTCCTGCTAGGTATACGTGATTCTCACAAGACAGTGTTATTCCACAATGACTAAGTCGTCCTGAAGTGTGTTATGGTTTAATAACAACAGGAATTAGGTTTGCTGCTACCAAAACCATTTTATTATGACACATCCAAAGACAGAAAACCCTCTTGTGCAATAACAAGGGGAAAAAATCTCTTTCCATCCACTTGTACAAAAGAAGCCTCAAGAGATTAGCACCATAATAAGAAGAAAACAAACATGATTCAGTTTAGAAGAATGTAGCTAATATGTCTAAAGGAAACTGCAAGTACTTAATCAGACAGAGAGAGATTTAGGAAGCAGTATTATTGGACATGACCTGTGAGTTATAGGGAGACAGCAAATCAGATATTAAATAGATAATTATGCTTTATGCTGAGATGGCACTGGCATCATGGGATTTGGGATATTGTGTTCAGTTGCGTGTGTCCCAATTGGATGGAAAATATGAGTGAGTTGGTGGGGATTAAGTACCTATGAAAATAATTAGGTGAGGGAGAAAATAAAATTTGGGGGAAATAATTAAAAAGAAAGCAAGTATTGAGATTTTGACTAAGTGATGGCACAAGGAAGCGTGAAGGAATTCAAATATATGAAAGCCCTAAGTGGGAAGAGGAACCACACAATGAAACTAGCAAGAGAGGACTGTGGAACCTGTTAAGACTCTTAATGGCTACTCCATCCTTTCATTTTATTTAAAATAAATACATGAAAGTACTACGAAATACCAGACTAAACAACTTGGTCAGGAATGGGAAGAAGGGCTAAGAAAGGAAAAATGAGGTCAGTCTTTTGCATGTCTAATTTCAGGGCTGATTCAGTGTCATCTCACTAATGTACTTTGGGGTTACCTTGTCTGAACTTCAGTGGATCAAAAGGTTAGGTCAAGTTTAACAAGGCTTATCTGAGTTCTCTCGCAGAAGTGCTGTGAACTTCTCAATTGGGAGACGTAAGGGGTGGTTGCTTCTGGAAAGCTCCCTATTTACTCAAAAGTTTGAAATAGAGGGTATGACCTGCTCTCCTCATCAGCCCTTCCAGTCTTGGGCAACTAAGAGCTATGCCCTCAGGGCTACTGCTCATACTCAGGTAAGTTTATCGTATTTGATTAACCAAGGTAAAACTGTAACCTAAAATATCAAATGTGAGCACGGTGTTTCTTCTGTTTTGGCACTGCACCTGCTCTGGCTAGATATCAGAGAGGAAAAGACAATCGAAAGTTACATATTCTTGGTAATAAAAAGTTAACGGGACCTTTTCAGACTTTACAGTGAAAGGTTCGCTTTGGTTCACTTATTTTCTCCAGCCTATTTGTGCAGCTTTCTATATTACAGAGGATATCAGATTAAAAAATAAAAATGCTAATACTTGAGAAGTTTTCTGGTTGGTTGTGACCTCTGTTTCACCTGAGTAGGAGCCACGGAGATACACAACTGAAAGTTTTCAAGAGCCTACGGTGCACGGGAACGGAGCCACATGACCCGCAAGTCTCCTGTTCGGTGGCTTTCGTACAGGCCGACAGCGAAGCAGACGGGAAGTGAGAGTTCACTGAGAAACAACACATCCTCATCGGTGCGCCGAGCCGCAGGATGCCAACCTGAATTCCTGACATATTAGCAGTTGAGCCATAGGCAACTGCCAATGGCTCTCTGGCCAAGCCAGGCCAAACAAAAAGTTCCTCTTGAATGTTAAAATTAGAAATAAGATATTACTCAGTTGGACATCACAAGAACAGCAGTTGCTCACACTTGCTCGGAATTGTTCTAACAGGTTTAGGGCTAACTGTCACCCCTCCTTTCCGGAGGCTGCAGGTACATGACCCTATTTTGACCTGTCACACCTCTCCTCGTGCTGTTGCTGTAGTACTGCACAGCTCAGAGCCTGTAACTATGAAACAGCAATGCCTTGTTTTCTTGGACTTTGTAAAAAAACAAGAGGTAATTTTATTTCTACTTAAAAGCCTTTCAGTAGTGTTTTGATGAAGCACTGAAGCTCTCAGGAAGTGGTGTCTATTTATTTATATCTGTTTGGGGACAGGGGTGTAAAGAAAGGAGCCTGGAGGGAACCAACCAGCAGAGCCCGGTGTCCTGTGGAGCTGCCTAGTCTAACAAACAAATAAATGCCTTGGAGAAGACTAAGTACTGAAAGCTTAATACTGTTTGGAGCACAGAAAGGGTGTCTGTTCCGTCACTCTTATCAGTACAATGAAAAAGTTCTCTGCGTGACTGAAATTCACTGCTGTCCTCACACACAGGACTATGAGAAGAGGCAGGCATACACCCGTGGAGCGCCTGGTGCCTTGTCTTTGTTTTCTTGTTCTACCTTGGTTTCAGAGTTCTTTGCTTCTCTAGCACTGCTTACCACCTACCTAACACCACAGGTCTTTGATGTAGAAAGCGTGGGGCTCTGCAGCCTGAAATAAAAAGCCAGCCTTGACTGGCTTTTTGTGTTGATGTAATGTAATGTCCTGTAATGACTTTGTGTTGTAGATGGACTTGTCCCGGTGGGAGAACTGTGACATGCAGCAAAAGCAAAATTTGTTCTTGCAGAGTTCAAGCCTTTTAGTTTAAATCAATAAAAAAAAAGGGCAGTGCATCCCAACAGAGCTTGATTTCTCTGTCACTGTGGAACAATGAGCAGTTAAAGCTACATTAGCATCTGAACCTGGCTTGGCGGGGGCTCTCTGCAGCTGCAGATTTGAGAGCAGAGTTAGAACTGGCTCTACTGGATACGACTGCAGTGGGAGTTTATGGGGTAGGGAGGGGTGATTGTTAACTTGAATTGCATACTTCTGGGTTATTTTTTCTTTTATTATTGGTAATGAAGTGTTCTTTTCTTGCTCAAACTTAGGACTGCTCCGGCCAGCAGCATGGGTGTGTAGTGGGGACTGCGCTGCCTGCCCGCCGTGATAATAGCTCTCTCATGTCATGGCTGGCACACTTCTGTGCATGCACGATCATCAGTTTTTTGCCATTGGGTGAGACTTCTAGATCAAAGAGGTTTATGAGCAGAACCTCCAATGTGTTTGAGGTTTGCCCATCCACTGCATGATACTTCCCAAGAGCATATTTCCTCATTAAAAAGTAGCCAGACTTGTTCCTGACTGCATTATGGTTAGTTTTGATTCAAGGCTGCCTCCAGAATCAATGGGAGTGTGCTCTTGGAAAGTACTATACAGAGATGGGGAAACCTCAAACATTTTGGAGGTTCAGTTTGGAAACCTCTTTGGTTTGGAAGTCCACCAAAACCATGTCATGAGATGGTTAGAAGGCTGGGTGGGGTTTACATCTGAGGATAGAGTGCAAAAGTGAGAATTGTTTAGCTTGGAAGAAGAAAGGGTTGGAGAGTATGTGAGTGAGGTGTTTAAGAAAGATACCATGAAAACTAATCCACTCCTCAAATTAACGTTGCTCCCTAATATGAGAGCAAGGGGTCAGTTACCAAAAACGAAACAGGGAAAATATTTTAGCATGGGCCATTTAGCTAGACTATTTAGGAGTCCCGATCCCCAAAAGCTGTAGAAAAGCAATTGGTATGAACAGCGCAATTTAACAGAAATGACACTGATTTTGAGACTTTGCTGTGTGGCCCTAAGCGAAGTTTTCTCTCCTCTGTATGCCCCGCTGTCTCCTCTGTATGCCCCCGTCTTGCCTGTGAACATTTTAAAAAAAATAGAGTGGAGAATCAGTCCTAATTGTGTGCTTTTAAAGCAGTTCCCTTAACAGGGCTTCAATCTGTAGCTTTGATAGAAACAGTCGGGGCAGTCTTTGGACTGCGTAGACACTTAACTATGACACTTGGCACCTGATGGGATTTTTGAAAGTATCTACATGACAAAATCCTGTTAGAAATCCAATATCCAGCCTCTTTTGAAAAGTCTACCAGGTAGGTGTTTTCAACCCAAGAGCTTATACACAAAAAATTCTGGTTGTCTTGCACTAAGCCTCCCAGTAATACAACAGGTATATGAGCGCCACCTCCTCTTAAGGGTACCTTGTGGTGGTAGATATGTCGATCTGTGAGATGCCTAGATGGTAGAAAAGAAATAAAGCTTAGAAGATTGGATTCTGGACAAATTTAGGAAAGAAATTGTCCCAGTTCTGGAGAGCGGCTGTTCATCCAGACCATTCAGACTAGTGGTGGTGTAACAGTTTACTCCAAGAACATTTCTGGATAAAGTACCTTGCTGCTGAGTGCGTCACCTGTCAATTCATCTAAGTGCCCCTTCTGTTCTCCTCAGAAAGCTCATGATGCACTTGAATCATAGGAAGGGATCAATTGAATGTAATTTTTTTAAAATGTAAAATGTAGATGACAAGATACAGTACAAATCCAAAAAGGAGCTGAAAATACCAGTCAGACTGAATAGACAGAGGCTGAGGGGTTAGTCCCTGAAGTAGCAGCAGGAGACAAGCTGAATTCGAATAAAAGCAACAAACCAAAGGTCATCTGGCTCCATGGGGGTGGTGGACAAACCAAAGCAGTGTAAACAGGCAGTTTTGTGGTGCCTACAGCCTGGCACTACTGATCATGGTCCAGATCTGTACTGACCTCTTTAGAGAGGCAGAGGGGAAGAAGAGGAGGAGAATTTTGTGCAAGAAGCAGATTATCATGAGGGTAAGAAGTAGGGGTTTATGAGAGGCTGTATTCTTAATCACCTTTTCCCTCTACCTTCCAGCTGCTTGTCAGTCTGTGACCCAGGTGAGGCAGGGGGTAAGGTAGTCACCACTGGCATGGGGAGGGTTGTGCCAGGCAGTAACCTGCTCTGCTGGGACTGCAAACTCTGTGTTGCCTACCCTGGTGAGAAGCCTTCAGTTGCTCATGGAGATAATATTGCAGTCACCTGGAGATATTTCTCTTTGAAACTATCAAGTCCCTGTTAGACTGTGAGGACCTAGAGCAGGGCTTCACAACTGCAGCTGACAGAAAAATGCAGAGGCACTCAGCTGATCAGAAAAGAAAGCAGCAAGGACGGTTTTAAAGTCCCCAAGGTCTGGAATAGAACTGCACATGGGTCCCTTCCCAGGAACAGCTATGAGCTGTGATTTCTTGAGGTAGGGTTAATGTAAAGCCCCTGTGATTAATGTAGCTCACCACTGGATGTCATTGTTTCTCTATAGGAAAGCATCAGGGACACTTTTATTTGGCCGTGAAATTGTTTTTATTGTCTTTTTTTTTTTTTTCCTCCCCCAAATAAAGAGTCTCACATATGGGATATTCAGGTGTTTGGCACCTTTTCCACTTGGCTACAGCAAGCTCAGGAACCAGATTACGCTTCTTGTTTTCCTAGGGTGGGGAAGGTTTACAGCCTTGTGATGAATATGGTCTATCCTCAAACTTGCAGCTATCAGGCCAGATCGTCAGCTGGTGTAAATTGTACTGCTCTGTTGAGTTCAAAGAAGCAATGCCAATTTAAACAGGCTGAGGATCTAGCCCGTTATGCCTGCTTCTTTCAAGTCTCACTTGACTACAGCCAATCATTCCTGCTTCCTCATGCACCTCCTTCACGCCCCCATGTCCCACCTTTTTCTCAGTGTTCTCTTACAGGAGACCTAGTCTTTTGTTCTCCTTTCTAGCTCAGTCCACCGTTTGAAAATGTCATCCAAATTTTGGTACCAGTCATTTTCCCACGTTCTTTCTGCTTTTGTTTGTATTTTCTTCAAGATGCTCCTTCCAGATACAAATCTGGAAAGACAGCCTGAGAGAGATGTGGTCAGCTGGAAAAGGAAATAAGCCATACAAACTTGGCCCAGAATCTTGTCCATCCAACTTAACATCTACCTTGGCTTTTGGTTGTTCAGAATTTGCTTCTGATCCCATCTCAGTGTTAATTTTCCACACCCCTCCCCTCCATTTCTTAAAAAATCTCAAAACATATGTTTGGGTAGGTGTAACTGTAACATGGAAAATTAAAACTCTTTAGTATCAAACAAGTAGCATGGGATTTTACCTTGTTAGTTCCTGACACAGACACATAGAAGGCCTTGGGAATAGGTCAATTTTAAAGTAATCAGTGGCTATTCTGCTGATAAGGCTACCGTGCTTCCTGCCAATTGCTCCGTTTTCTTCCCGTGAGTAGTTTCCTTAGCATCCTTCTGCCAAAGTTTAGGATCACCAGGAGGCTCTCGGGCTTGATGGCGTAACAGTGCTCTTACCATCTTTCCACTGCATTTCCTTACCTAAAATGAAAAGGTAATTAAATCAGCTAGTTATTCATACAGCAACAAACAAGGAAAAAACTCTTTCAGCATCACAATGATAGAGCAGACCAATTCTTTTTATTTTCTTTATATATACCATATGTCCCTCAGCCTGGGTAGAATATTATGTGAGGGATCTTGAAGACCGCTTTTCTGATCACAGGTGTGAGGGGCTGCAGGAGAATAAGAGCCTGCTCAGTCAAATGAGCTGTCCTTTGTTTTCTAATAGATCTGCCGCCCACCTTGCACATATGCAGTGATAGATATAATGCCACTTTACACTCTGCATTATCTTTCTCAGAAAAGGTGTACCCCTAGGGCCAGGGTCACGCGCCTTGAAGTTAGTGATGAATCTGTGCCCTTCGTTCTACACCAAACCAGCTGGCTGTTCTGCTAGTAAAAGCACCGAACCGGGGTTAGAGAAATTAATTCAAACATCTTGTTTCACTCAGGGTTCTGGAAGAGATGAAGAGGAGACACTGCTGCTTGAAAAGAGGGCATAGAAAATAGCAAAACAGTTCTGTGAGGCAGCCTTCATCCAATTCATGATAGATATTTGGTGTAAGTGAAACTAAATTGTAACTAAATAGATGATGGAGCTGTTTGTGGTCTACAAGGATCTAGGAGATCCATGATGTAATGAAATCATGGAACTTTAGAATGTAAGGACAGATCTTGCTCTTATTAAATACAATTAAATTCTTAGTTTCACTGCCAAAAAAAAAAAAAAAGACTTAGCATCTCCCACAGAGAGTCTTTTGGGATAGATAAACTGAAATCTTACTGAGTTTTAATGTCAAAGTGTGTTATAATCTCAAATGTGGCGGTAAAACCAACACTGTCTTACCAGTTAAATAGGTAGCCTGTGTGGGTTTAGGGTCTTACTCACTGGGTTAAAACCAAATTAAAAAATATTCCTAACTTATACTCCTGTTACCTAGTCATCGGGGCTGCAGCAGAGGGGGGTGTATTCTGCTCATGTTTCGCAATGGTAGTTCATTTTATATCTATTTTATATTTTTCATGTTTTATACGGATAAAAGGTGTCTCTGGCAATGAGATGACTAGTGAACAAGGCCCTTCCAGGGGCCAGTAGTAACTTCTGAATCCTCGATGGCTAATGTAAAGGCCTCAAGTCTCTACCTCAGAGGTCACCTTGTTTAACAAAGGAGCACTATGAGCAGGTGACGCCCTTGATGTGACGTGTTAGATAGAGTGCCATCTGTATCGGGCAGCTGAAGAAAATTCATGGTCAGAACCTCCAGGATGTCTGACTTTGAGCGCAGTAGGTTTGGATTTATTGTTTATTTATCAACACACCACGGGAAATATTTAAAATAGCTTTGCAGATCTGAAATCATTCGTGAAATATGTTCTAAAATGGATACAGGAGGGTCTGGATAAGATGAATCCTATTTTCAGAAAAAAAACATCTAAACAGATTCAGCAATACGAAACCACCTAACTGAGAACATTCAAAAAGGAAGTAATTTAACCAAAAGCAGGACCTGTATTATAAAGGTTTCTCTTGGTCTCCGACATGTTGTGATTTTCAAATCTGATGCCAAAATCAGTTATTTTACGCTGAGAGAGTTCATTTCCTTATTTATTTTGCCAGCTGCTCTCTTTTCTCATCTGCATACATTCTTTGGTTATTATATCAGTATCTTTTGACGTAACGTGTTCAGGTCCTTGCTCATTAGTATGTTTAGGGATCATAACTGAATAAATAATTGATAAGAGTGCTGAAAAGAGAAGACAGAAGATATTAAAAATGCAATAGGATATAATCTGGTCTTCGTCATGGAAGACAATTTGCATCTCAGCTGTATCACTGCTTAGGTTACATACTCAGAGATATCTGAATAAATATTTATACAAATTTCTTTATACAAATATGTCAGTTGAAAACGATAAGACAGCTTGTGTGGATATAGGTCAAAGTAATTACTTTTTTCCCCCTGGAGTTTCTAGTTTGTCAACTAACTAAACCACCATCAACTAAAGTTGATTGCTTTATGGTTCCGTGTCCTCAATGAAGCAGTTTTTAAGGACACTAAAATGAAAAGAATGAAACTTTATTTATTCACTTTTGGTCTGAACATTGTCATTATTTGTTTTGGGATCAATTCAAAATTTTGTACCTACAACGATTCTTCCCCTGTTCCTAACCACGTTGGCATTGCAAATCACATGGCAGTTAGCATTATTGCTCAACAATCGGTACCTTGTAGAACTGACATTCCTGCAACACACAGCTACCAGTATCATAGGTAATAAGATGCACTGCTGAGGGGCTTTAGCAGAATGTAAATGGTTTAGATATTTAACTCCAGTGAAATAAATAAGGCTTAGGCTTCTTTATAAATCTTAGCTATCGTGCCTGTACATTCAATTTGATGACTCACTGCTGTAATCCGTCTGCCCAGGCTGGAACGTGGCAGCCATTCTGCGCTAACAACTCAACACAGCGGTTCATTTTTCTGAAGAGGAGATGTGAGGAATAATTTGGCCAATTGAAACTGCAAGGTGAGTCACAAAGGTGATGACAAGGATTAACTTCCCACAGCCTGGGCTCATGACTGCAGAAACATTTCAGTGAGTCTTGCAGGAGACAACTTCACACAGAGCTGGAACATGTCTGGATAACTGTCCATCAGGAATGCCCTTTGAGTACAGCTAGCGGCGTGGGCTTTTTCTCCCCGACTATAAAGATGAAACTTTACAGGCTTTTGTCTGCGGCTGTGAATATTTTCAAATGACTGGCCAGGATTGAGAGCTCTCATCGATGACTTTGAAAGCAGCCTGGTGTTCATTTAAACACTATTTGTTTAGTGTTCCTGTCTGCTCCTCCAAAGTGCAAAGGAGGAGTTCATTACTTAAATACTTGTGGTCTTTCAACAGGAGTGCGATACCCAACTCCTTTTGGGTGCCTTGAAAAATGTCCCTTTACAGTCCTGCTGAAACCTGCTGTGCTAGTTGAAAGCCATTTGTCTCATTTCCCATCCTGAACTCTCATGTAGCAGAGCTACCCTTGCACCAGTAACCGGCTCCAGAAGCGCCAGTCCTTACTGCAGGCTTCAAGACAATGTCTGGTGGCAGGAATATGCTGACAAAGGGAACAACATCTCAGAGTCCCAGGTTGTTTGGGTAACAAATTAAACTTCTGCTTGTTTCCCCAAATTGTAGCTGTGACCTGGATGTTGTGCAGCTGCTACACCATTAACTAGCAGTTCATAGTATTGCCAATAAAAGATATGAAAGAAGTAGTTTTCAAGTGGCAGATTTGACTTATCTTCTTGTTCTAGGGGCTCTAAAGTGGATTTCAACCACGTTCAGTCACAGCCATGTCAAACTTAACCGCTCAAATGAAGCCTGTTCCCAACTGCCTACAACTGTTTTTGTGTCAGGAGGTCTATGTAACGCTTCTCAGAGCTCTGACCTGGTAAATTTGCCCTCTGGAGCGGCTCTTTTGATTTTTTCCAACGCCTAAAAGTCCAGTTCCTTGAACCAAGTATTCAGTAAAAGACTCAATGACCGGCAGTACTGCACAGTATGTATCATGGAAGGAGAGGCCAGAACAAACCAACTACTGCAAGATATTGACTTGGACAAAACTGAAAGTCGCCCAAATTATGTTAAACTGTAAAAATGACTGTGCCACTCTCAGGGCTTAAAAACAGATTTTGATAACAACCACAAAGGGCAGCGGTGCATTTCTCTTAGACAAAAAAGAAACCAACATGCAGTGTTCTCTCTGGCTTCTTTGGAAAAGCATTTAGGAGCTCTCACGTTATATGAAGAAAGGGGAGAAGCAATCAGCACCGAGGCCAAACTGCAACTCTCAGTCTGAAGAGTGCTTCAGGCAAACAGACCTGCTAAACCCCCTGGTTTTATTCAAGTAATGAAGTGTTGCTCAGTGTAATTAGGGATTGCCAGCATTGGACCCTGAAAGTATAATAACAGCTTTCATCATGTAGGATCTTAAAGCATGATGAAGGCTACAAATGAAGTTCTCTGCACTCTCCTTTCAAACCGAAATCAGGCACATTTTCTGCTCTCCTAGGCCCAGTCTCCCATTTAGAAAATGTACTTTCTTTGTGGACCCAAGCAGCAACTGCTGTACTGGCAGTAGTTAATATCATAACACTAAGGAGGGTACCTTCAACAGTTTGTATCCTCCTCTCAGCTTATTCATAGCTTTGGTGAAGGTTATCCTACGAGCTCTTACTGCAGAGGCTGTCTCCTGCCAACCTCTGACAGCCTGGAGCCTGTTTTGCAGAGCTCACTGACAGCCTGAAAACTACGACTGTGACCACGAATGTTAAGACTGGCAGTGACGTACTTCTTCATGGATGAGATCTATTTTTCTTTCCAACATGACCCCATGCGATGATGCTACCCCAATTTGTCATTTTGGACCTCCTTGGTTATCTTGATGACAAATAAACTGCAGGTGCTTTGAAGGGCCACCTGCTGTGTCAGGTGGGATTGATGTAAATGTCTGAAGTACTTGCAAGTTTTATCCTTTTGTTAAATCTAATGTTACATATGTGGCTGAATGTGCTATTGCAGTGTGTGTGTTGAGAAGCAACAGACCTGAATAGCATAGATGAGAAATGATGCACAAAGCCTGTGAGTTTATATACTCCTTTTTGGGCCAAATGCTTGACTGAGGGGGATTATTGTGAGTTTTAATTCTGCAGCTGTTTCTCTGTGTTCATAAAAATTCAAAGTTCAGTCTCATGTTACACCAGGGTAAACCAGACGTGCTTCATGTTTCAGGTACTGCCCACTGAAAATTACTCTCAGTTCACAGCAGCAGAAGCATAGTGCAACCGGGATGAATTTGTCTTTCACTGAAGCTCTTTGTCCTTATCTGAATAACCGGTCCAAAACTCCTCTGAACAGTAGATCTTCTGTGATACCAATTCCTCCCAGTATTGACAATTTTTACAGTTTAGTCGTATATCTGCTGGAGCGGGATTTGCATTAAGATGAAATACATCAGTTGTCATACTCTGTTCTTGCCTGCCTGAGGGAAAACACAGTTTGGGTTGGGTACTTTTCCTGCTTCCTTCTTCCAGCAAAATAGACGGGTGCTGGGGAGAGCAAGCAATGCTCTGTCCTTCCCCTGGGGAGCTGAAAGGAGTTGTGAGATAGAAGAGGAGGACAAGAGGAAAAGAAACCAGTCTTACTGATGATAAAATATCTTCACCCTTCTTTCGACAACAGCTCATTCTGCTATGTGTTCCTCTCAGCAGCAAAGCCAGGACGGTGTGCAGGAAAACAAACGGCCTCGCAGCTGCAGAGGGACAGTGGCTGGAGAACAGAAGCACAAAGGCAAAATATTGGCAAAAGATGGAAGATATTTATGCAACTGTGAGTTTTGGGGACAGCTAGCAGTCTTGTATCATCAGACAGCGCCTTATGCCAAACCATAATCTTTATTCTGTTCCAATGAGAGATTCTGTGAGCCTGGGAGTGCTGCTAACAGACTGTCAAACTAGAGAGGAAACTAGGAGGGAATTTTAAATGTCAAAGAGTAGGGTAAAAGCTATTTTTAAGATGTCTGCTGGTTTTTGAGGCTGAGCAGCCAGGTGGGAGCAGCCAGGGGACATCACCCGGAGGCTGTGTGAGGCCTCTGGGACTGCCCTGCCACCGGGCCCCTCCTGTCAGCAGGGCCGGCTTTCCCCCCTCAGCTTGGGCTGACTGGGAAGGACCGTGACAGTCCCAAAAGCGAGCTTTTCAGGCTGTTTTTCTCACTCTGATACACAAGTGCATAGTTTGCCTGAGGGGCACTGTATTACTTTTGTTACTTTACCTTCAAGACCACAGAGTCCTTTGGGAGGCACCCCTTTCTCTCCTGTTCTGAGAGGAGGCGGCTCTTTCCCGAGGGAAATCTTCCCCTCCACTCACTGAACTGCTTGCTCCCTGCCACATCTGCTTTATTACCAGCTTGAACTGATGAACAGCCAACTAAAATCACCCCAGACAAGTCAGCCACTGTCACCGCTGCCCGGGCTCTGCCCGCACCGCCCACAGGGCTCTGCGGGGCGAGCAGCTGGAGCGAACCATTGTGCGGGAAAGGACGGATCGCTGGTTCTGGAGAAGCAGTGAGTTAAATGCCTGGTCTGCTTAATCCCCCCGGCTCGGCCTTGGTGTTTCAGCGTGAGTGATGGAGAGGGCTCTTCTGTAGTGCCGGCTCCCTGCCATCTCGACCCTCCGCTGCCCGCCCCCCCCCCGCGCTGGAGCGGATGGTACGTTCCAGCGCGGCGGGCACAAGTGCGGCCAGGGCGGCGCGGAACGTTCTGGAGGGTGCGCGCGGCGGCACCACGTGACCGCGAGGGCGGTAACAGCGGGGCGTCGAGGGCGATGGTGGCGGTTGCAGGCCTCGGCAGCGGCTGCAGGGCCCGGGAGCCGGCGGTGAGGGTCAGCAGCAGCCCCCGGGAGCCGGCGGTGAGGGTCAGCAGCAGCCCCCGGGAGCCGGCGGTGAGGGTCAGCAGCAGCCCCCGGGAGCCGGCGGTGAGGGTCAGCAGCAGCCCCCGGGAGCCGGCGGTGAGGGTCAGCAGCAGCCCCTGGGAGTCGGTGACAAGTCCTGGGAGTCAGTGGCGGTGGGCCCTGGGAGTGGTCTGAAATAGTATGCCGGTTATAATTAACTTCTGAAGTGCGTCTCTCCCTTTTTCCTTTGATCTTAAAACAAAAAAAAACCCCAAATGACTTCAACATCAGCCATATGGCTAGGATAGCTGCAGGTAGCCTGCGCTTTCTTCTTGAAGCTGTGCAAGAGTACAGGGGAGAGTGCAGGATTTTGAGAGGCTTAAGAACAATAGAATAATTCCTTTGTTAATATGCAGTGATCAGTAGGGGCTGTCAACAGCTACTGCAAAATTTTGGAGCATCCTTATGGAAGATAAGAGGAAATGCAGGGTTAAACCCCATTGCAGAAGGCTGGCGAGGGTTATGAAGCCAGGTCTCCCATTTACTTTGCAGTGCAATGAAAATTAGTTATAACTTCACTGGAAGTTTGGTAATGGACGCTTGAGGTTATGCATTTCTTAAACTTTTCTAACTGAGTTGACAACAGTGTGTTTGTCTGTGGCTTTTACACTAATCAGGTCAGGACGTCACTGTAAGCAAGTATAACTTCGGGTGATCTATGTTAATTGCAAGCTGAGGATGTTGTTGTTTGGCTGTAATAGTGTTTGTGAGGCAAACTTGCATGGGAGAGAAGAAGCTGTTAGTTGCAGCCAGGATTTGTCTGGAGTTAAGTAAATAATCAAAGACATTGGTGGGGAATGTTTCCCTTGAATAGAAACAAAGTGGCAGAACTGGACTTAACTGTATCTGGTACATGACCTTTTGGGTGGGTGAAAGGAAGGCGTGCAGTTTTCACAGCTAGGTGCTCCACCTATGCAGAACTAGGAAAAGATACAAAATTATCTCCTTATCACAATGTAATCATAAATTAATAATTCCCATTAATTTGTACCCGCCTTTATATATAATTCATATGCACTGGAAGACATTGTTTACAGTCTATGGAATAATCTCTAATAAGGAAGGCATAAAAATGACACAATAACACTGGCTGGGACCAGGCACTAAGGGGAATTGGTCTGACTTGATTTTTAAAGTAGATTTATTAGACGAGGTGTTTTTCAGAATTAAACTCTGATTTCATGTGGTTTATTTTGTGACAGGAGTTTTTTGCTTGTTGGTTTGTGGTTTGTTTTTTTTTTTTTTTAATTTCATCTGTGGTTTGGTCTTTCAAGGTTGGCTTGTACGAAGTAGATGAACTTAAAAAGGTTTCTTCTGAGATCTGTAAAAATGCTGATGTTATGAGCTCAGGTGCTTTTCGGAGCAGCAGAATAACAGACCCTTAAGGATTGCTCCACATGTGTAAGCGTATATTTTAAGCCCACTAGAGTAAGCAGGATCAATATAAGATTTAGCAGGTGCACTGTAAATAGTACCTAAGTCCTCAGAGTCTTTATCAGGTTTCTCCTCCTTGCTGTTCCCGGGGGTGGGCACCCTACCACAGTCCCAGAATGATAGAAAGGGTAAGCCAGTTTCCCCCTCCCGCCGATATGTCCTGAAATTATCCAAGGGATGCAAACCAAGACCTTGGCTAAGAGATTCAGTTCAGTATGAGATTACCGGCTGATTGCTGAGCGTGGTGGTGTCTCCTGTGACGTCTTCAGAGACTGAAGCCGTTTAAAGGATGCTCTGAGCGGAAGACTGAATAAACTGGACTTGTGGCTGTTTGAGGGAAAAAAAAAAGTAAACTTTCAAGTTTTTGTTTGGGTGGAGTTGTTCATGAAAGACAGGATATTGTTCTAATTTGGAAGAAAGCAATCTTTTAGCATATGAGGAGGTGTTTCCAAATGATTTGGGCTTTGATTTGGTTTTTTTATTATTTTTTTTTTTTCAAGATGCTTGGTTCTTTATGAGTTAGCCTGTGGGGGTTTGTTTATGGGAAATGGAGATGCTTCCTAAGACTTGTCTTGGGTAGGGAATATCATTTTGAGGTCCCAGAAGTGGATCTCCAATTGGTCATCCTTGTGAGACAGGGTGCTAAAGGGGGGGATGGCAGAGTAGTTTCCATGGCTGTTGTCAGGATTTGAAGGTCCCAGGTGGAAAGTTCATCAGGTCAGAAGGCAGCTTCCTACAACATGTATTTTTAAAAAAAAAAAAAAAAAAGTAAAAAAGAAGAAAAAGTCTGTGTATGTGGGGAAGTGGTTGTCTACATTTGTTTTTGCACTGAAATACTGTGAAAAAAGAAACAAGATACTGGCTTTTCTCCCTTGTTCCTTTGCTTGCTGCTTGTTTTTTCCTAACACCCTAATGGGCTCTAATTCTTCTTATTTGATTATACATGGAAATCATTAGTAAAGACTAACCGTCTTATTTGCTCATATTTTACTCTTTAAGCTCTTGGGATGTCACCGTTGCCATAGCTCTTCAGAGCGGCTTCTTCTCTAGGCCTGCATTTCTGAAAGCAAGTTTACTTGTCTCCGTGTGCTTTTGAAACAGTGGTTTAGGGTAGTGAGGAACTATCGGACTGGGAGCTGGTGTCACTACATAATGGTAAAATGGTTTGCCTCTCCACTCTGATTAGAGTGAGAAACCAGCGTTCATGGGAGAGCAGACTTCAGTGGTGATAGTTCTAGCTGAAGACCAATAAAGTGCTTGGGGAAGTAATTTAACAATGAAGTAATTTTATGATAGAGTGTTATAACATGACATTAATAAACAGCATGAGCTTGCCGTACAGTAGCAGAAAAACAATTGATTTGTAATGCTCTTATGTATTACGAGTTTAAGGATATGTCAAAATAGTGGGTTTTGGCAGGAAAACTCACAAAGATCTCCTGTAGTTCATGATGTAAGTAAAAAGATAATGTTCATAGCAGAAAACTGTATGAGGCAATAAACAGTTTTTCTGGGACATTAAATGAGGAAGTGAAGTTATGAACACCTGTCTATGAATATGACTCCTACTGGAGGAGTAGCACAATCTAAATGAGTAAACTTGAACGTAATCAAAATACTTCTCCATTTTCAAGCATGTCTGAAAGTTCAGAACTGCTGATGCCTTGGATTTTTCATTGAAAATATTTAAGGTGGTATGTTTTTAGGGAAGAAACAGTTGAAGGCAAGTAATTGAGGGAGAGGGGTGACGAAGTGAGTGGAAGAGAGATATGACATGATTGAACACATTAGGGGTTGGTTCTTTTTTGCTGTCTCCATGGAGCACAAAGCTTTCAACTCAGGTCTCTGTAACCATATAAAACTCTTGTCCCTCTTACAAAAAAAAAAGTAATTGAATTATGTGCTGAATTATTAAGTCCTAATAAATTTGGAGATGTAAATTTTTATGTGCGTACAATTTTCTAGACTAGGTCTTAGGCTGTAAATTCTTACTGATTACATCTGCTGAAGTGTCTATAACATCAGAAATTACTGTTCTTTCTATGTAGTGAAGGTTGTAAGGCTGTGTTATGTTATACTTATCGATAGCAAATTAGTATTGTGGGCAAATTTAGTATCATTACCCTGTTTATGGGTAATAACATCTGCCTGTATAGACCTACTGCAGATCCTGTTTTATAGAAATGGCACACACCTTTCCTCTCAGGCATAAGTGTTTTCCTGTTGTATTTATAGCAGGTGCTATTTCCTTGTCCTCATGTCAATGTAGCATTGGCCTTACAGCAATCCTTTGTGTTTACCCTCTCTCTTGATATTTGTATGTTCACAAAAGTCTTTACTGCTGGCTGCGTTTGGCTTGTTTTCAAGAAGGAAGCTCGTAATGCTCTCCAGGTTTCTGCTTAAGAAATAAGTAGATATAAGGCCTGCCTTGGTTTTTCTTTTGCTTCCTGACGTGCTTTATATATAAAACAATGCCCTGTCTGGGCTTAAAGTGTTTCAGCCTCTTTCAATTCCCCCCTCTTCATTTTTTTTCCTTCTTTATTTAGTCCAAGTGGCCTCTGAGGTGTCAACAAAACCTGCTATTTTTAAAAATCTTTTCTGATGTAATGTTTCTTTTTCCCATCTTGCCAACTATTTCTGCTTTGTTGCCTCCATCCCTTCTACGAATTTGACACCTTCGTAATTTAATCTCCCAGTCAGTGTCTTACTTTACTCATGTCTTGAGCATGCCAATTACATTATGTTTCTCCCTTAGCACATGTGCTTCTAATTCGCTGTATTGTCACATACCAACTCCCAGCATTGCTACGGATCATGTGTGTGGTTCAATCCTTCCTTGCCTGCTGTAAGGAGGGGGAAGTTTTAAGGTGTAGTTCATTCACCCTCCCTCTGTTACCAGTGTGGGATGCTTCCTGCTGAACTGAAGGGGGTTGTATGACAAATATTTCTTTGCTAAAGACTTTTGCTGGGGTAAACAGCCTTCCTTCTAGGAGTCTTTAATAATGGGATCATACGTGCTACCTTATTTAGGTGCAAAAATATAATCCTAAATTGAAGGTTGTATTCTTTCTATGCTGACTTCTGCCATTACACTATTACATTCTACTGTTTGCACCAGTGGGATTCCATAAAACAGCTGGCTGTGCTGTTTTCAATAAGGGGAAGTGCAAGAAGCGAGGCTGCCTCTCCTGTCCTTGTTCTTAATGCAAGTTGTTCCATGTGTAGCAGACCTGGCAAACCAGGTTCTTAAGGATTTGTTTCCAATAGCTGGGATCTGTGGTATGTAAGAGTGAACTGTGAGAGGCGTGTAATAAAGGCTACAGTACAAGTTCATCCTTCTGTCATGAAAATAATCTCTCTCTTCTAGCTGGCCATGTGTTTTCAGGACTTTTGCAGGACAACCAGTTTCAAATAAATTTGATAGAGATGTAATAACGAATGACACAGGTTGTTGGGTGGAGCAAACAGACTTTGTGGTTACTTAAGCCTTGTTTCCCTAAGAAAACAAGGCTAAAATCAAATGCCTCCTGGTGTGGGAGGATATATGAAAAAATATTTGCATAAGGAACCTACAGTCCCCTAATTGTGGCATTTTCCATGTCTCTAGGAACCATTTAAAAGCTCTGTAACCACCAGCGCTGTGGCATACCGGCTGGTATTTCTGGCCAGCAGTGCTGCTCTGGCTGACGTGGAGGTCTGGTTTCATTCACACAGCAGGATTACCCATCTCTGATAGCCTCCAGAATGATCCTGACTCTAGAAGCCTCTTTTGACTTCTGAGCTTTAGACAATACCCTTGTGGAGCCAAGGCCAAATGCGTATCACTGTTCAGTTGGTGTGACTGCTAATGTCTTGAATAACAGCTTTCTTGAGGTCAGTCCAGTCTCCACGAACTAGAAATGGAGAAGAGTAACTTGGGGTGCAGGACTTGACCACAAAGACCACAAAACATATTGCGTAAATACTAGAGAGCTAGTCAGTGTGTTCTTCGTGAGTAGTAGTATGTTAATAATACATACTGCACATTAATAAAACATTTTTGTAGCTTACAGCATAGATGAATATGGCACTACCTCAGCTTTCTTCAGAGTTACAAGGTATTAAGAGTCTTCTGTGAAATGCTGTCCCATTAAAGCTGTTGGTAGTGTTGGATGTACCTTATAGGATGTATTTATTTTCTTACATAATTAGCACTCTCTCTCCTTGTCCTTCAGGAGTTGATTGCGTTCAGCCCAGGGACTTTGCCTGTTAGGCTTGGGAGAATTCCCAGTGTTGTGTGTGTAAGAATATGGTTATAAGAAGTCATATTAGTTTTTGAGAGTGGATTTTTTTTTTACTGCAGTAATAAATCTTGAGAGATAGCAGACGATGCTGATTTATATGCAACCAGATTAAATAAGAACATAATTACTGGCATGCCTGTCTTTTTTGATCATATACAGTGTTCAGTTTAGGTAATGACAGACTTATCTCTGTACTTGAAAGCTAATGCCATGTTGCATTTACAGCTTAATACAAATAAGCAGAATTCTTTTGTGCTTCAGTGAGTGAGTGTAATTGCTGGCAGATGTGAGTTTTAGGTTAAAATCCCAAATTGCTCACCATTTACAGAGTTCCCCTGAAACCACACTGCAGCACAAGCCTCTGGTTCAGTGACGGGAGGCTGAAGACTGCACCACTATAATACGAATGGACAGTGGAGGCAAGAGTTCTCCCTAAAAAAGCCAACACTGCAGTACCCCTAATGCCTCACAACACCGGCAGGGATCCTAGATGTTCCTTATGGAAAAATGCAGCTTTGGCAGTTTCTTACATGACTTGATCATCCAGAGTGTTAGACTGGCTTACTCTCGATGCCATGCTGGTGTATTTTTGGTAGATCAGGATTACAGTAAAGTTTACAGCCTGTCTGTCTGTTGTTCCACAAACCCTTTTCTCTTCTGTGATGTTGCATCTTACATTAAAGTCTGACTGTAAGAAAATCTTGTCATTTTCACTGAAACACTGCACAGGAAGAGGTCTGATTTACTGGCTTCAGTAAAGACATTGTTCCCCCCGCCACGTACTCGGTAGAGAAGTCTGAAGAAATCCATGTATACACCAGAGATCTGGGATAAGTACCGTAAAAATGCCTCACTTGAGTTGAATACTATCAGATCCCTCTCAAAGTTTTGACAAAATTGGGTGCTATAGTTCTTGCACGTCTAAAACTGCTCAAACATCTTTTTCCCCATCCTTCAGTCCTTCTGAGCCTTCTAGCTCACGATGGGAACACAACCGGGGGTGCCAGAGTACTGATACTGAAAAGGAAGACTAGGTCTATGGTGTAAGATAGCTTAACCCTTTTCTGGACTGCCTAAAGTGCCCCTATGTCCCTGTGGGGAAAAAAAAACACCAATTCCTTAATACTTGAGACCCCAATTTGAACCTGAGCTCCCAGGGAGCACGGGCAATACAGAGGCAAAACTGCATCATGAGTCTAGTTTTGAGGGTTGAAGGCATTCTCATCAGGCTGGGTTCGTATGAAGTCAATATATAACTACTGCTAGTTCATTTCTAAGACAGTCGGTGGAAGTAGTCTCAATTAGGACAATTTCACAAATGAAACGGTGTTCTGTAACCAAGCTGTAGAAGCTCTCCTGCTTAGCTTGCAGCTTCCTCAGGTGTAGCCATATCAAAGCTGGGTCAAGTCTCGTTCCTTTAGAAACCTTCCCTGCAATATAGCTGGAGAAAAACCATCACTGTTTGAATTTTCAGAGCAATACCTTGAGCAAAAAACATGCTGGGGTTCTGCAGTACAAACAGGATTAGCTGGGTTCAAAGCACAGATTTTTAGGAGATGTGGTAACAGATGTAAGTGTCAATCAAGGAAAGATCCATATTTATTGATCTTGTATGTAAATAAGCAAGCTGGAAGAGTACTAAGAAGAACTTGTTGAATATATTTGTATTAGAGATGAAATGAAATACTCTGAGCTTTGAGATAAATTGCATGTAGCTCTTATAACAGTGTATCAAACTGGCTCTGAAAGCCCAGCTTTTCTGTGAGGAATTTCTTGCATTTCTCTAATGTTGGCCTGGGGTGATGCAAATATCCCAAAGAAATACAGAATTATTCTGTAATCTTTCATACAAAGCAGAGGATTTTCTTTATTATGAAGAGCAGTGCGCCTTCTGTCAGCTGCTGAAGCTGAACCCCTCAATGTCATGTACAAATCTGAAACAAATTTTTATGGTTGAATTGCAAACTGCAGGAGATGTTTACATGCTTCTGATCACAGCAGCACGCTCTGGTTTAGGCAAACACAATGTGAAATTTGCTGCTATAAATGAAGTTCTTCCACACTTGTTTTCATAAGGATTGTGTTGCATACAAAGCTTAAAACCTCAGCATCAGTTTTGAAAAAAAAAAACAAACAAAAAAAACAACTGCAGTGCTTAGCTACTGAGGGCAACTTTAGCTTTTTTACAGTTGATAGTTGTTTCCCAGCTTTCTTGCGTCACCTCCATTTGTGCTGCAAGACTGATGTAGGAAATTTTGTGTAAATACACTGAATCAAGAAGCCATTGTGTCACCGTGAGCTCTTAAAGATGTTTGTTGCAATGTAGCGTAATTGGCAGGTCACCATGGAACAAACCTCTGTGATTTATAAGTTACAAATACGAAGTCTTTAGGAAAGTTGGAGAAGTGCTTTACAGGTCACCTTTATTTTTCCTACCATAGATGCCTTGCCTCACAGGATTCCTTTATGTCACTATGTTATTATTGAAGTGAATAAAGAAGTCACTGTACATTTAGCTGAGTAGAATATTTGATAAAATCTGGGGGGTGGGGGGGGAGTTGCCTTAAAAGAGGCAAATTGAAGAAGCATCAAATAAAATATGAATGTTTGATTAAAGTGAATGGGTGTGTAAAGTTTACTGGAAAGAAAGCATTTAACTGACAGCATAGAGGGCTGGGATTTATTTCTATTGTAGCAGTGCCTTTAAATCCCTCCTGAGATGTGTTGGCGTTGCAGGTGGTCATATACAATGTACTTGCCTAGAAGAGCCTACTGTCTACCTAGAAAAGAGCAGGTGAACAGAGGTGGTCTGGAAGAGGCAAAGGAATTAGCTGAAGTTAAAGAGTTTGTAGTCAGTGAGCGAACTGGAAGCATATCTCTTGCATCTCAGACAAGACTTCGGCCAAAAGCTCCTTCTCCCTCTTCATAAATGCATTTTGATTGCTCATAGAGCTTAACATAACTTGACATTTATGTAAGGTATATTTTCATTGTTTTTAGGAATTGAGCAAACCAGAATTTAATAGAGAGAGCACAGATGTTCATCCTGTGTACTTGCAAATTTTTCTTTCAGTCCCCTCACTACCATATTCAGTTTCTGAGTTCTTATAAATCATGCTTGGAACTGCTGATCAGTAGAAGTGGGGTGGGAAGCCTACCGCTGTCGTCTTCATGTTGTAAGAGAAACAGCCCCTACTGATTTTCTACTTTTGGGGATTGTTTTACGTTCACAGAGAAAGCCGTGATCCTCTAAATCCCTAACTGCAGTGGGCAGCGTAGCGTTAGACAGGAAGCTAGTTGTACATAGTAATGCTGCCTCCTCCCTCGAAAAGAAACCAACCCCAAACCAAAAAGGAAATATGTTAAGGTCTGGTGCTGCCCTTAACGTTTCTTTGTAGTCCTCGCTCTGGGTTTGGATTTTAAGAATCATTTACTATAGATATGTGCTAATGTATAGCTGTACAAATGTTGGAATGTTTTGATATATTACCTGATGGAGAATTAATCCAGTGTTGCAAGATAATGTTGAAATTTGTGGATTCCATCAAGAGTAGAAGATGAATGCGGAATACATGCTGCAGGACCCCATGGAGAAAGCTGGGACAGTGAGAACTGAGCACAGTGACGATGCCGGCCAACTGCTTAGACAGCAGCATATCTAACCACCTATTTAGAACTTTGTTTATTTCCTATTTAAATTCCAGGTACTAATTATTAAGCAGATCTGCTCATTTCAAATATGCTGAAAATTCTGTCTTAATAATTTGGTTTTATCTGGAAGCCAGCTTCTCACAAAAAAGCATCACTGTTTGACCCGCTCTAGAGTGGATTGAAATATACAAACTAAAAAATATCCATGTTAAAACTTGTGGAAACTCGAAACTTATCTGAGTATTGAGATCCTTTAGAAATCTTGTGGCTTCTACTTCATATCACTTAAGTGAGATTTTTATTTTTTTTTAAGTAATGACTTCTATGTCTGATGGCTAATGCAAATAACTGTGTTGTAGTTTTGGCCAAGTTTGTCAAAGACCCCAGACTTACAAACACAGTCTGAAATTTAAACGTATGTAAGAAGGTTCAAATACTTCTGTACAGTATTCCTAGAAAAACAGACCTAGCAAAGCCAGTATGAAATTTTAATCCTAAATATATTATAAGTGCTGCTGGTAGTGCTGCTTGTAATTAAGGTTGCCTCACATTTCCCATTATAAGACCCTGTTTTCAGTGGCATATAACTTTGCCAAATTTTAACTGTTTGGGCTGAAACTTTCCATGCTGAATGTCTGCCTCAGATGAATTGTTTGGAAAGCTTCAACAAAAAATGGTTTCACCATTTCTGGGAATGAAATTAAGAGAAAAATATTTTCTTTTGCCCATGCAAACTTAATTCTGGCATTTCCTAAGTTTTGAGTGTTCGGGTCTGTAGCCTTGATGTTTTTGTATATGTATGTTTACATTTCCTTCAGAAAAGGAAAGTTTATAAAATAATGCCTACATGGATATATTTGCACAGCTAGAGAACTTTTAACTCAACGTAAAAACTGTAAATAACGTGCTTAGTTTGGAAACAATCTAATTACATTGATTTATTTGTCTATCCTTGGGCAAATTTCTTGAGACCTGATTTCAACAGGCCCATCTTTCATAAGGGACTGGACTACAGGTTAGTCTTAAGATTGGTCTCTTAACTAACTCTTACTTCAGTTGTTAATATGAAGTATGGCTAATGCTCTCCTCCTCCACAGTTTGCTGCCAGGCTGAATTAAAGTTTACTGGGCATTTTGCTTCGAGTTGTTGGAATACACCCCGATATCAGCCAAATCTATTTCAGTAGCAGGTTTGATCTTTAGCTGTTTGAAGTGAGGTTGTCTTCTGCACCAGATACTAAGACGATCCAGAAACCTGATTTTACTTGGATCCTGATGAATTCTACTAGCCAAAGTTTGACTTGCTATTCCCTTAATCTCTCGCTCTTCCAGAGAAAGAAGTTAAAGGAATACCCCAAAGCTTGGATTTAGAAAAATGGAAAGGAAAGAGAAACTGTAATAGGCACTCAAAATGCTTTGGAAAAAGATTGGTTTTTGTAGATGCACGTAAAATGGAGAGGAGAGGTGAGATCAGCCGCCATTATTGTGTGTACAATAGTGCAGTTTTGTCCCACTGGCTGCAAACTCCTTAAACAGGGAGGGATGAACTCTCTTGCTTTTGGAAGAGGGCTCAGCTGTTGTTTCTGCTTATCGTGCTGGCTAGAATGATTTCTTTTGCTTGTGCTGCCCCTGCATTGAACTGTTCCCTGTAGCTGCGTGTTTCAGTCCAAGCTGGTACATGGGATCTTGAGGGAAATGATGTTGATATCCATCCTGAATAAAGGAGATGCTATTGGGAAATACTGCCTGTATCAAAGGCAGACCCATGCTTCAGAAACTGCCATGTGATGCCAGAGTCCTCAAAAACTGTGGTTCCATATGCAGGTTATTTGAATACACAGCTAACAGTGATGGACATTTCTGGATATCTTCACGTTTCCTGGCTTTTACCATAGATGCTTATTTATTGTTTGTCATTGTTCGCTTATCCAAAATATTTCAGGGGATTGTGTCTTCCACCAAAGCAAAGTTTGTAGTTGAGGCTTGGTTGGATTCCTTCATATTTTAAATCCAGAGTTTTGCTGGCTTACGTTTGGGAAATGGCAAAAATCCCAGGAGTATTTTGTATCGTGGTTCCTAGGAACCACAGCAGACTTATGGAACCATTTCCATGAGCCTGGACTACAGAAGAAGTGTCTTTGGAGTTCTTACAGTTTAGGGAGGGATGCAAAGGGTGAAGATAGTGAGACAGAGGAGTGAGGAGCCTTGTTGAATGCGATGTTAACTGGTCAAGCAGGGTGGTGGGGAGCATACCCTCCCCACCGCCCTGCTTGTGGTGTGGACCAAAGAGACCTAGCTGGCACACAGAGGGTGTTTGCAGGTAGCTGTTCAACTTGTTGAACAAATTGAAACAAAACCACAGTCTGTTAGTTTCACTAACAACAGGGGAAAACAAAAAAATAGCTTGGCGAATGCAGGTGTATGTGTGTATGGCTTCATCCTGCTGAGCAGAGGGATGCTCGGGCTCCTGGGGGTTGTTCTGGAAACTGTTCAGAGACTGACAGTGTAACTTGCAGCTTTGGGCCCCTGACAGGTCAGATGATCTAGTTTTGTGTGGACACGGTTATTTTAGTGGTACCCTCAAGGTAACCTCTGTTTTTGTCGCACAAAATGACTTAAATTACTGGATAGAATTTTTTTACGGGAAAACAAGAGGTTTCTGGTTGAAACGTTTGTGAAGTAATTAAGATGGATTTTTTTTTTTTGAGGAGGAGAGTTGTTGGGGAATCAGACAGGTGTGTAAATTATATCATTTGTTGTGTTAACATTATTATTGCCAGGCGTTCTTAGTTGCACTGCCCAGGAAATTCTTTTGGAAAAAAAAATGGTGCCAGCTTGATACATTTTTCTGTATTATTGGCAAGAGCTGTCCCAACAATGAAATCATTTCTGTCTCTGTGCTGCAGGCCCAAGGCAAGGCTTTCTTCCTTTCGCAGCTTCTTGTGTACTTAGCTCGAAGTAAAATTAACTCTAAATAAATGTAGTTTGATCAAAAAAACATGCATCTCTATAAATTACCTTAACTCCCTCCTGAGGCTAATAACGCTGCCCTCAGACAGAATCGGTGCAGTCCTCCGTCTTCTAATGGTGGCCATTTTCCATTAAAAGAAGAAGAAAAAAAAAAAAAAAAAAGACTTTGCTCCAGCCTATCAAGGAAGGAATAACCAGAGGACTATAAACTGCATTCCCACTTCAAAGAACTTTGAGCTAACTTGGATTAGACTCCTGTCTTGAATGCTCTCCTGTGGAAGGGCTCTATCCAGCAGCTAACAAGCTTGGCCCCGATATGTCTCTGAACTCGGTCCCTCAAAGATGGGAGTGGTGGTATATACCGAAGGGGAAGTTGTTTGCATAGCGTTTCTCTTGAAATGTTGTCTCCTTCTAGCTCTGTTCCTAAACCACGTGTACATTCTTTCAAATTAAATTTCAATGGATGTGGTATTTTCCTTCACTTCCTCTCCTGAAGGGGTGTTGACATGCTATTAAACAGCTGCTTTGTCCTGCTCCAGAGATGGGTGCCCTTTTGGAGAGGCTGAAATAACTCCAGCCAGCCTACGACCTGCCTGTAACCGTTGGGATTGCTCAGGACCAAGTTTACAGCAGAGCAGTACGTCTGTGTGGGAGGTGATCTGGGAAGGCACTTTGTTGTGCATGTGGGGTTACACATCCAACATCTTAGTGCCATCAGAACCCATCATACAGCTTTTGCTCTTAATTCAACAAAATACTGAAGCAATTCTATACCTTTACTTACTAAAACCCTCTTGTACTGAATAAAAGTCTTAAGAAATTAGGCTTTCTTCAAGAATATTTCTTGGAATGAGTATGACGGGAAAGTCAGCTTCATGTTAATCATATCCACCAGTGCTCTGCATACGTTGTAGTCCTTGCTGTCCTTTCCTAGCTGCTCCGTGGGCTTTTTTTTTTTTTACATACCTTGTAGATTCAGCACAAGAATGATCCTTCACTCTTATTTCTACAGTCATCTAAGTCTGGAGTACTGCCATAATGTAAAGGATATCTGTAACTGTGATGGGCTTCCAATTAATGTCCTGCTTCTGCGGTTGAATCTTTTTAGGAGTATCTCTGTTGATCACACAACATCCTTTTGGGAAACTGTCTACCGAGAGTTTATTAATAGGGGAGTTCACAATATCCTATCAAGGCAATGATTTAACACTAAATAAAAAGCGTGCCTTTATTAAAACTCAAATTAGTGTCATATTTTGAGTTCTATAGTGTACTTAAGTGCTGCTATAATTTTTTTTGTGAACGTCATACCAAAGATTATACAAGAAAGAAGGCACTGCAGGAGTTGCAGATGGGTTAAAGTTGGGCATTGTATGCTGATTTCCCCAGAAGACTCTCCTTCAGTCTGTGGAGAAGTAATTTCAACATCCATCTGTTTTCACTGTGGCAGAATTACTCAGTATTTTTCTCCCTTCATTCAGTTTATAATTTGTTAAATTGTTTTGGATTATGCTCCCAGAACGGTGTGGGGGGAACCTGGATTAAAGTATATGAGGAAGAAAAGTACTGGGATCTAAAACAAAAAACAATAAATCAATAAGTAAGATTATTCTGCTTATTTAACATAAGATACAGCCCAGTTCTCTCTCATGAGAAAACATTCTGATTATAAAGGCTTTGAAGAAACTCTTCCCTGTACCTATGATCTGGTGCTGTTGTGAACTTCAGGGTTTCTTCTGGTGTGAAGGTGTTGACAATGGGTTTGAAAGGCTGCAGTGGTGAGATCTTGGCTACCTTGGTAGAAGTCCTGATGACTTTCCGAGGTCAGGATCTTTCTTTCCTGATGCCATCAGTTTCTCTTCTCAGTTTCTCATCAACTTGGGGCAGTAGGTCTCGGAAAACTGTTTTCTGAGGCAGTCACACTCTGCTGCATGAATCTGGCACTTACAGACATTGCCACGATTCCTGTGAGATTGACAATGTTTGCCAAGCAGTGGCTGATGTTGTGATGTACACCAAACACATCAAAATATTTATATTATCTGTCAGGTGGTTCATCACATTTAATAACATCTGCTAAATGCTTTGGGATGTTCACGATGTGTTCACCATGGACCTGAGGAGTTCTGCAGGATATACCAGCTGGCTGGCCACATTTGTGGTGTCCACTGTGTGGTTCGCAGCTCACGTATGGGCACCTCTCTAGCTCTGATGCTACTCCAGGCTCTGAGATTACTCCCATGGGATTATACCAGTGATGGGTTTGGTACAAAATGTCTATAAAAGAGTGTGATGTCTTTAGGGAGGCTCTTTCTGGGTAGGGGACTTTTTCCCTTTCAGTAAAGCTAAATAGCTGTTAATTAATCCCGGAATTGGTGTGTCACTTTGTTTTTGAAACGATTGACTGCCCTTTTAATGAAAGTATTGAACTCAACCTTGGGACTTGTAAAGTTAACTGTGTGTTTTCCACAACCTTGATTAAATTGCTTCAGCTCTTTGTGTCTCCCTTCTTTTCCATATGCATTACAGACGCTTAAGACCTTCAGAACATAGTTTCTATCGTTATGTGTTTGTGTAGCGCCAAGTGTGGTGGAGTCTTGGCTGAAGCTATGTTCACTGGAAATATTCAAGTCATATACTTCAAGTATTCAGCCTCCAGCACATGCTTCCTGCTCTAGACTCTGGACTATTCGGCTGGGTTGTGTAGAGAAGCACTGCGCAATCTTAGAATAATTTCTGTGCCTTACAGAGTTCATACAGCAGTTTAGGACCCTTGTGACTATTTTTAATATAAAAATGCAGCTAGTTATTGCAATGTATAAGGATTCTAAGGGTGAAATATAATCCTTGCGTGTATCTCGCAACAGAATAATACTCAGCATGGTGTGAAACTTTCAGAGATCTTCCCCTTTCTGGATATTCTCAATGAGGTAGGTTCACTAGGCTTCAAGATGTGCTAGTATACAGCAGGAGGTGCTTATATGAAACAAGCTTTCATTAAATAGAGAAATAACTTAACTTGGGGAATGGTGACGTTGTTCTGAAATCTTGCATTCTAGCTCTAGTCTGCTTTAAGAAACAGAGGTGTCCCATCAGGGTGAGTACGAATTGCACACGCGTGTCTGACAGTGGAAGCTTGTTCTAAAGTTTTCTGGGAGCATCTACTGAGTATATGTCCTGGTCTTGAATTAATCTTTTTTTTTTTCCATAAGTGGGAAATACTATTTCATTCTTTAATGTTTATTTTGTTGAATGTAAAGCTGTGTTTTCAATATCATAACTTCATTCTTAAATTCTCAAAAAAGTGCAAAACAGGTGAACGGTAGCTTTCAGGATCACTTTTTTTTTTCCTGAGGTCTTTTTTCTTGACTGAAAGCTTCTGAAACTTACTTTGTTGCAAACGCTGGTGCTTGATTTTTCCGTTTTTCATAGCCATGTATTTTTAGGCTAGTAATTTCTTGAGTACAAGTCATTGCAGGTGCCATTTATTAGGTGCCTGAGGAATAGATTGCACCTAGAAGTCATGTACTCTAGTCGTGCAGGTGATGAAAATTTGCCTAAAACCTAGCCTACCTGCTGTTGTTCAGCAGCTGGAGAGAAGCCCACCTCCCTCCTCACTGAGCAGCAGCCCTTCATAGGAAACCACAAGTGTCAGAATGTACCTCTGATCCTTAACTTGTGAAGTAATGCTTTGGATGTAAAATACATTGCTTGAAGAATAGCACAAAATGCTTCACAATACTTAATAATTCGCTGTGGGAGGAAAAGTGACAACAGAGATCATGGTGGCGACGGCTCCCGACTGCACTAATTTGATTTTTCTCAGTCCTGTACTTACTGTTCTCAGGACCGTCTAATACTCTAGTTTGTATGAAGGAAAAATTTTTGGTTGTGCCAGCAGCATGAGATGTTTAAAAATGCAGTATCCTCCCTCTCTCTAAAGCTGTCCCCGATACCCTGTCCCAGTTTCTTGGATCCCAGTTCAGAGTGTGTTACAAGGTCTTGCTCTGATGCACCAATTTACTTTACTCCCAAGAACTGCTTTATTGGGTTTATAAACTATTTTTCTTAACTCTTACAGGGTGCTGGTTTTACAGTTTTAGAGCTTGTGCAACATTAAAAAACCGACATTTTTACCATGCCATCCTCATTACACATGAGCTGCAATGTCTTACATAGCACAACTGCAAGGTTCCTTCTGAAAGTAACCATCCCCAGCTCATACCTATGAAAGAATTAAAGCAAACATTTAGGCATTGCTGGGATCCTTTATGTAATAAGAAAAACTTTCAACTTTGCTGACAGCACTCTTTTATTTGGCTCAAAACGCAGGAGATAGAGGTGCGAACTGATGGAATGGGATATTACTGGAAATTTTGCCTGCTGCTTCTGTTGTTTGGAAATTGTGCATTTCCCCTGGTTAAAGGCAGGTTAATATCTTGCTTACGCAGTAGCAGGTATTTAGACACTTCCCACCTTCTTCTTGCAGAAAAAACATGTGAAAGGTTGTAATTGTGAGCTGGAAGGTTGGCCTCTGATCTTCAGCTAAAAGCTGCTCATCCAAAATTCTTGCATACAGAATTTGCAGTGCTGCGTGACTGCTCTTGGTAGAAATAAGAGGTGAAAAGCTTGTTTTGGAAAATGTTAAACTCATTTCTAGCTCAGCAATTTCAGTAGAAATCTGGGTGTGTAGTCCTGAATCAATAATGCTATATAAGTGGTCCAAAAAAAGATACTTACCTCTCCCTACAAACTTTGATTCCGCTTTTCCCTAAAAAGCTTTCATAGAATGCATCAGGCTTAACTAATGACTTTCATTGTGTCAGATCGGTGCAAAATGCCAGCTGTGTTCCCTCGAGACCATCGCCTTGCAGTGGTGGTTGAAACAGCTTCTGAAAAAGCAGACAAGTAGTACCTGGAATTGATGGATTGAAGACACAGTCATTTTGACAGACTTCTCTGGCTGCTAACATGAGGAAAGGGCTTAACTTTTTTTTTTTTTTTAAAATCATAGATTTTACAAAAAAGATTCCTAGAAATATATTAGATTGACACAAGGAGATTTTGTCCATTGTAAAGAAAGAAGCTTAAACTGCCAGACTGATGTTTAACTTTACATTGAGAAAAGGGTGTTTGTTTTTGTTTTAAAAGGAAAAATGACGTGGAATAATAGTGCTATAAAAATGCAAAAGCTAAAAACAAGCAATCTCCTAAGACTAAGAAATCTCTGCTAGGAAATACTTTTCAGCTCAACTTGAGATGTCGGGTCCTTAATTCAAGGCAGACATTTAACGTGAAATGATAGAAAAGGTCCTTGCTTTCATGTTTACTTAGAGGTCCTCCTTGTTGAAGCGCTGTTCCTGTTATTTCATTAAAAGCCAAGCAGCAGTTTATTCAGACCGTGGAGTATTTTCACCCTCAATAATTCACCTGGCCCTCCTCAGACACAGGAGGATGTCCCACGCTGTAGCCATCCCCGGTTCTGCGGAGTGCCATGGAGGCTGCTGATCTATCGGGTGACGAGGCTGGTGGAGCAGGACAGGCTTCCAGAGCAAACAGGTGTTTCCCGGCTCTTTTAAGGTTTGGCTTTCCTCCTGATGGAAATCCCTTGCATTGCGATGCAATCCAATCCGGTGCATAACTGTCTTTGCACTTGGAAAGCTTTTTCTAATGTTTACATCTTCATGATTCTCAGTAGCTTTATCTTGTCATTTTGAAGACAAACTGCAATGTAAATGGAGCCCTCTTTTAGGAGTCAGCAATTTGTCTTAATGAAACTGATTTTAACATATATCAGACAAATATTTCTGCTTTTACTGATGTGATTCTGCTGTATTTCCACATTTTGCATGCTGCTTGAATATCCAAAGTGAAAGCAAAGTAGGTAATTTGTTTTATCCCATAAGTACTTGAAGACTACTACGGTGTCTCTTAGTCTTTTTTATTCTAAACAACTTCAATTTTTCTGGCATTTTTTTGGGGACATTCTGTTTCTGACCTGTCAGTTCATTTGTTCTATTATGTAGTCTTTCAGATTTATATTTTTGAGGAGGAGGTTTCAAAACAAGATACAGTATCTGAGCTGAGATCCGTATGATGCTGAATGCAGTACACATCTCTCTCATGCTACCTTTTCATTTATATGTACATTTTTTTCTGCGCTATGGTGTTGCTGCCTCATGTTCAGATTCTTTGATTATAATTCCACTATTTTTCTCTATGTCTGATAGCAGACATGAGATCTTCTCAATTTCTGATTTATGCAACTGATGATTTTTGACTCGGGTTAAAACTTGCGTTTTCCCATAGTGAGCTGAATGCAGTCCTCACCGTCCCCCCGCTCTAAAATTTGCGTCCCCACTTTGCATAGTAACCCTCTCCACTCCCTTTGCAGCTCTCTCTGGCTTAGTGTTAGCTGTGTATTTAAAAAGCATATTGCCTATTCCATCAGTTGAGTTGTTCAAGAGAATGCTGAATAAACCGTAGCTGGGACAGAACCAAGCAGAGCCTGGCTCAGTGTAGGAAATAGCGATACCAACTTGGTCAGTTTGATATTTTTTTTTTTTCCCCGCCCAGCTTTGCACGTACATGGAGATGAAGAAATGTCCTGGAAGGCAGTGTCAAAACATTATTACATCAAGATACTCCTGCTCCTGTCCTCATGGCCCTGTCTACTGCTTTTGATAATTTAGGGCATGAACCGCTGCTTTTCCCCAATCTACGTAACCTGTCTGTCTGCTATTGAAGGAAATAAACTGCTTCAATGTGATTTGCTCTTGAGAAACCCCTGTTGGCTATCAGTCATCTCTGTCTCTTGCTTAAAATGTTTGTGTAATGATTTTTCCAAGAGCTGAAGTTAAGTGAAAAGGCAATTGCAGAAGTCTGAAATTTTCAGGCGCTAGGTACCCCTACGATGTGATGCATCTGGGGCAGTTCAGCTGTAACAGTGGATCCATTTATGTACCTTCTAACTCTTCTTTCCTAATGTTAACATGAAATTGTACCTCTTTTGCTGAGTTGTCTGACTCTGCCATTACTACTTTCTCAAACTTGTCACTTGAGTTTTGTGGGTAACATATCTAATTAGCTAAAACCTGTTCCAGACAGCAAAGTCTCCAGCAAAATGCTGGGACTAATAGGAGGCATTTAGTGTTTAATATAAAGCGTACAAAACGTACTATAATTTTAGCCAGTGCAGCTTTTGGCGCCTCGTCACTGGATATTGTTGTTGTTTCGTGTTTGAAAAAAAAAAAAAAAAGGCACAAATAACAAACAAAATGGTTTTATTAATTAAAAATTGTTTTGTAGAATTAAATATAAAATAACCTTTCTTTCAAGGTTCTAGCAGTTCCTGAACCCAGTCAGTGCCGTGTTTCTCTGCAGTGGTTGAAATATGTCAGGCAGGTGTTTCAAAAGTCCTTATGCTGCAGGGAAATATACTCTGATGTAATCTGCCTAATTTGACTCTTTGAATTACTTTCAAGAACACTTGCTGTTTGTAATGGAAATAGTTCACCAACCACTTCAGAGAGGGCTTTGTAATGTGAGCTGGTAAAACTCTGCAGGTGTAGTGGTTTTTTTTTTTATTTTATTTAACATCTTAGGTTTGTTTACTTTAATGTGTTACTGAAAAAGTGACATAAAAGTGGTTTAACAAGTCATTTTTCATTTGAAAAATGTTTTCTTATTAACAAAGTTAACATCCAGTATTCTGCAATAGAACTACCGACTCCAGGAAACCACATTTTGCCCAGGAGAGTATGTTTCCTGAGGCTGAAATTCCCCAAAGACTTTTGTTTGGGATTGTACATACCTGAGGCATTTTGGCATAAGCATCAATTAAAAAATGGGAAATGGTGTTTTCCTTGCTAATTCTTGGCTACCGAATGGAGGTTACTGAAAGCCCTCTGTTTTGCCGATGCTCTGCTTTAATTTACCTTTTTTTTTTTTCCCCCTTCCCTTAATGGAAATTTATGAATTAAAGTGGATTTGCGTCAGGAAAAAGATCCGGCGATGTCAGCATTCATCATCTGAACTATGGAGTTAAGCAGTTGTTCTCAACCAAAGGCTGGACTTTTTGAGCAAATTGTCATTTAGAGAAGTAAAAAACCATCTGTGTTGCGAACTTGGAGATGATGTTCAACACGCAATGCCATTGTAGTAGCAACACGCAAAAAATCTAGGCTGGAAAAACACAAATGAAAACTGATAATGACCAGCCAGCGCAGCCATTGGTTTCCAGGTACTGCTTCGTCGTGCCACTGAAAATTTATTGCCAGTTTGCTTAGTGCATTAGTTAAGTTTATTGGCATGTACACCGTTAAGACTAGATTTCAGTAGAGATAAAAAGATTAACAAAATAATGTGTGCCGTTTCAAGGAGATCCTGATTTATATGGTATTTAGTTGTGGGATTTAGCAGGGATAGCAGATTTCAGTAGATTTTTTTTTTTTTTTTAATGGGCCCTTATTGTATTTCATGACTTGTGTTGCTTTGAATCACTCTGAGTTCAAATATACAAATGCTAATGCAATCTTTCGAACGCCTGCCTTTGCACCTGCCGAGGTGCAGAGCCCTTCTCGCTGGTGTCGTGTCAGGCTCAGTAGTCAGTTTTAAACACCCATAAGGTGGTTATTTCAGAACTTAAAGCACAGCTCTCGTTTTTCAGTCAAGGCCACCATTTGCCCTTGCCAAGTCTGGAGTTTTAAATCAAGGCCACTTTTGAATTATCCAAGTACCCAAAAAAAAAAAATAAAATCAGAAAAATAAAGTTGACAGCTGTGAGGGGTTTTTTTCCACATTCGTCTACTTCAGGAACAGCTGAACGGATTTTATAAGACTTTCCAAAAATAGCCCCCTCTACGCTAAGGGCAGAGTTAGTTAAACAGCAGAAAAACTTAGCAAATCTACCACAGCTCACTCTCTGTTTTGACAACTCTCGTCTCTTCCTCATTTACCAGTTGAGGTAATTTACGCAAGGGTGGTTTGTTTGTACTAGTAGTTCAGGGATGGCTGCTCTTCATGTGAGTATCAGTGTTTACAAAAAGGTTGATTGCAATTCATTATTTTCCAGTGCAAGGAGCTTGGTGTTAGAGGTCAAACCGGTGACTGGTGCAGTCACAACTTGTGAACATTTTCTAGTTGAAGTTAAAACTTGAGGAGCAAATCACAGGCTGAAACAAATCTGACCAAAATATAAAGTGAATGATGGCAGTTGAAGAAATATCTTTGTAAAAAAACAAAGCACCTTAACTTTATTTTTTGAAGAAAAAATAATTTGCAAGCATGATGCATAGGGAAGGAAGAATAGCTGGTGTTTCCTGAAGAATAGTTCTGCCAGCTCCGAGCGCGCCCAAACAAAAGACATTTCTGCCCATTAGTAAATATAATAGAGAGTTTACAAACAGGTCACAATGAGAGTTCACACTTGCTTTGTATTTCAGTGACACCGTGTGCTGTGTGACAGCTATTTTCATTTGACCGCTGTCCCTGTGAACTGTCTGTGCACGCCCCAGCATTGCCACGGTAGTTCCAATTAGGCGGCATAAAGAATTAACACCAAACGGTGTCCCCATTGCATTCCCTGTGCATGAGCCGTAATGATTTTATGCTCTATAATATGACCCCATGAGTGGGAAGCCGTAATGAATTAGCTGGTGGTTGTTCCTGCAAGCGTGCGTTTTATTACAATGGGCACATCTGGGGAGCACCTCCTGCTCTGCAGTGTCCATGGAAAAGGACCTGCATTCCAAACCATAGCTGATTTTGACTTGTAAATCTGTTTTTATGAGGTGTATGTGTGTGCCTGCCCCAGGAGAGTGAACGCTGTTTCCAAACGGGCATTTGGATACCATATGCTTAGAAAATGCTGGCTATTGCTCAGTAAAAGTGAAGTTCCTCCTCCTGTAAATGCTGTAGACCTTCTTAGCGAAAGGTTTATCTCTGTAACATACTTTGAGAAATGATGAGCGATAGATGAAAAGCTTGAGTTGCTGTCTGTGAGCCGGTCTGAAATTTAAGCTCTTCGATAGGTCTCGAAACTGAGGTTCATGGCCATCTGAAGGATTATCTTTCCATGAGTTCAATCAAAACCACCCTAGCATCGAGAAAAATATTCCTGCGTACTTCAGGTGACGTCAGTTTGGCCTCATATGGGTTTGGTGACTACATGACAGCCTTAGGATTTCATTTATAAATTCAATCTATTAGCTTCATTTGTAAAACAGAGATAAAGCTGGTCTCTAGCTTAGATTCAGCTTGAGCAGGGACTGTGGTATCTCAAAGCAAAAGTCAAAGCACAGTTCCTGGAAGCATATAAAGCTGGGGAGCATGAACTGCTGGGCAGTATTCTTTGTCTTGGCAAAGTCTGTAGTAGATAATTTAATAGCTCCTGTCAGCCGCCCCTAGCAAGATTCAACTCTTTTAAAGAGCATAAAGGCGATATCACAAAATTCATGGCATCAAAGAACCAGATTGTGGGTGTAAAATTGGCATCACTAGGATCTAAGACCCTCATGCTTTCCCCCTGTGCTGAGTTAAGGTGTGGGGCTGAGCACCATGCCAGAGCGTGAAGGGACGGAGAGGCAAGGTATCTCGTCCTTTCATTTGATAGGGAAAATGTGATATGAGAGTAGCAGCAGTGTCCAGAAAGCAAAAAGCAAGGAAAAAAAAAAATAATCCTAAATATACTCTGAAGGCTTGGGGCTGGCAGTGGCGTAAGCTGATGCACAGGTTGAATAATTTATTGTGGTTACCAGACCTGTTGTGCGAGTGCAGGGAAGCTCGAGTGGGTTTTGTGTAACAGCTCTAATGTTTTTGTGTTTTCACAACAGCGGAAAACAATGTTGTATAAAGAAACAGTGAACCACATGGGCAAATGCAAACATCTGTTTACATGCGTAAATACATGTTTTGTCAGCCAAGAGGCAAGGAAGGATCCCTGCTGCAGTCCCTCCAGCTGCCACAAGGAAACATGCAGCTCCAGGGCTTGCTTGTTCCACCCAGAGGTTGGATCTCCTCTCCAGGTGCACCTTGGTGGCCACTTTAAGTTCAGGAGGAATGAATTCTTGAGATACTTGCAGTCTGTGCCTTTAATGTGGTACAGAGTGTTGGGGAATCTTCTGGGCATTGACATGTACGCTGAGAATTTCCATACAGCCTGGGAGCAAGGGGGGTAAAAAATAGAATTTATCCTTACAAATTTAAAAAAAAAAAAAATCAAAACTTTGGGCATGAATAATTTTTTTTCTCGGTGATGACCAAAAGCCCAGGGTTTGTTTTCTTCCAGGTATTTCTGGACAAATTGCTAGTCAGAGCAACTTGGACTCTAAACCATCCTACTCTGACTTGGTCATTTTTTTAATTTTTATTGACTTTTTGATGTTTTGTGACTTGACAACATGTTGCCATGTTGACTGATTCTTTTTTCTGATTATGAAAATACCATTTTCTGAGCAGTGAGATGATTTCTAGTGACACCAGGGGACTTAATGCTGTTGCCATAAGGTTGAAGATTTGTTTGTTCAGTTATTTCCGGTAAAAGAGAGGTGATTCTGCCCCTCTGCTCTGGTGAGACCCCACCTGGAGTACTGCTTCCAGCTCTGGAGTGCTTGGTACTGGAAGGACATGGACCTGTTGGAGCGGGGCCAGAGAAGGGCACGGAGATGCTGGGAGGGCTGGAGCCCCTCTGCTGTGGGGACAGGCTGAGAGAGTTGGGGGGGTTCAGCCTGGAGAAGAGAAGGCTCCAGGGAGACCTTGGAGCCCCTTCCAGTCCCTAAAGGGGCTCCAGGAAAGCTGGGGAGGGACTCTGGATCAGGGAGGGGAGCCATGGGATGAGGGGGAACAGTTTAAAACTGGAAGAGGGGAGACTTAGATGAGATCTCAGGCAGAAAGGAGTGGACTTTGACCATCTGTCCAGTTAAGAGCTTTCCACATGTGTCTCATGCAACAAGCAGATCTACCTTTAGTGTCCTAAAAAGCTTGTGTACGATGGCTGACTCAGGCTTGATGCTTGTTGATGCCCAGCCTGCAGCTGGGTCGTGCCAACTAGTCATTGTGTGGCTTCCTGCCGGTGTCCTGGTGGTAGCGTTGTAGCTGCATCCCTATTCCCATTTTCAAAGTATTTTTCATTTTCATGCTCAGTTGCTGGGGAAGGGAGACTCCATGCAGGCAGGGGTTTTGTGTAGCTGTTTTATCAAACTGAAATAAGTAGAAAGGTTGTGTAGCTTCTCGCACGGGGATGGCTTGCCTTGAGTCTGGCTGGAGGCTCAGCTGTGGGCAGAACCCAGTTTTTCTGCCCGGAGAATGAGGGGCTGGGACAGATACTGGTTTTTCACTGGGACTTTCATTGCGGAGTAGGGAGAGTCAGGCTTACTGTACCCACCACCCTCAGCATGTCAGGACCATGGCTGTTGCGAGTGGTGGGGTCTGAGCCTCGTTGTTCTCCAGGAGCTGTGTGACTCCTCTTTCGCTGCTGAAGTGGTAACCAGCCTGGTTCTCCAGGGCTTTGGTATAAAGAAGACAGGTCCGGGTCAAGGCAGAGCAAGTGTTGCCGACTTTCATGGGTTTCACAGTTTTCTCCCATTCTTCGAAGGCCCTGTTTTCAGAAATCATATGTCTATGTGCACCTGTTTTTCTTAAAATAAAATTTTATCCCTTAAAGATGCTTGAGAACAAAAGCCAAGAAGCATCTTTGGGTTCAGCAAACAAAGGACAAGTACAGAAAGTAAGTTGTTTTTTTTTTTTTTTTTTCTGAAACTCATGACTGTAAAGGCAATTTTTTGATGTTTTGAAATCTGATGTTAATTAAGTACTTCTGGTTGCCATTGCTGGGTGAGTTGCTCTTTCGTTTAGTTCCCCATCTGCAAAATGGGGATAAATATTTTCCTACCACATAGAAAAATCATGTTAAAAATGTACAAAGTCCAGATACCGAGGTAGTGGAGACCATATAAATATCGAAGATAAACACACTTACACCAGAATTGGAAAATGCATTTTATTTCTAGCAATACTCGTTCTGTCCTTTTTAACAGACCTGGTAATTTGGAATATTTCTGTGTTGAGAAAGCCATCAAGGCAGATTAATAACACTGTAAATGTTTTATTTTTGTACGTGGGCAAGATAATATCATTAATATCTGTCTTCCTTTTGGCTGGCTTCGTGTGGATTTTGCACAGAGCACTACATTAAAAAGAGATTACCCTGCTATGACCCACTGAGTTTCCCTTTCCACCCAAAAAAATATGGGAGAGAGCCAGTATGCTTTGGTTCAAATATAAACGGACGTGCTTCACCAGTGCTCTGGTATGCTTTGTAGTTTTTAAAATAAAATTAGAATTGAATGCAAAATGTCTGTTTTACTGCAGCATTGGGGCTGTGATAGCCCTGACGGAGGAGGACGCCGAGCATCGTTCTCCTTTCTGAGCCCGTCCTGCTTCCATGTGAGCTTCCCAGCCCTTGCTAAATGGGGTTTAGTTCCTACACCACGTTCTTAGAAAATAAGACTCTGGGCTAAAGCCAGGGGCAGACTGTGGCAGTATTCCCATGGATTTCTAGGGGCTCTGGATCAGGTCCTTTCCATAAAGAGGTCAGGGTGGCTTTTTTTTAAAGTTTCTACAGCAACCTAAAAAACACAGCAACATAAACTTCGTTATATTAACCATCAAACCCAGGGAGAGCTTTCAGAACTGGAAGGTATGCATTTGAATTCTCAGTCACCGGGGTACAGAGGGATTTGCTTTGGGTTGAACTTCATCCTGGTTTCCTAAATATTCACGTGCGGGGGTCTCTGAGCAACCTCCCCTCTGTCCTCAGCAGCAAGTGAGAAATAAAAAAAAAAAAAAAAAAATATAAATTTCCCCATCTGAGAAGGGCTCTAGTGCCTCCCCTTTTCTTGCCTGTAAATAGGGAGTCAGGTTGCTGTATTTTTACTGGTTGTACTGTCAAGAGATGCAGGATGGGTGGTGGTGGGACGCCCACAGCACCTTCCACTGCTGTGGCCATCAAGGCAAAGCTCATCTGTAGGAGTCAGGAACTGGTCATGCTTCTTGGATGCATGGTTGCTGCCTTCTGTGGAGGCTGGTTATTTCTTCTTCTCTTAGTAAAATTGCCCCCAAAATGGGCTAGATCTGAGGTTTCAGCCCTTGGCCTATGTCAGTTTTCTTATTCTGTATCTTTTTACATATCTTATTGTTTGAGCTGGGAACTCTTTTAAATATTTTGGGTTTAAATCTTGTGGGCTTAATTACTAAAAAAAATAATAATAATCCAGGTTATAAAGTGGAATCCTTTGACAAAATACTTAATTTAAAATTGGTTCTATAAATACATCAGTGCTGCTACAGATGCTGCCATAATTGAGCATTTTGACAATTTCAAAATTATTTTAGAAGACATCTTGAAGAATTGTAGTTTTGAAAATTTTAGGATAAATATAATTTCAAGGAATTTGAAACTATTAGTGAGAAATTGTTCTTACGATCTGAAATGAATTGTTTCATCATTATTATTTAGCAAAGTATTTTGTCTTTTTTTTTAAAAATAATTTTTATGTATGAATGTTCAGGGTAGAAACTGTTTCGTCATCTTAATCTTTCATAGGACAGAAGTCTGTTTTCTATTAGTTCCAATAGATGACTGGGAAGGTGCTATTCTTTTCCTCAGTCTTGGAGAGAACAGTTATTTTTTCTATTCTTTATTATTATTTTCTGCAGTGTAAAATGCCCTTTTACCTGCTGTTTCCCCCACCGAGCTCCTGTGTGTGGCTTCATAGTTTGTGGATGCAATAAATTCCGTTCCCCCTTAGGCTACGTACATATCCACTCGTCTGTGTTTTATGGATTAGTTAAGAGGTCAGATACCTGAGTTAATGGCACCTCCAGCCTGGCAGGTACTGAAAATATCGAAGTTGGAAAAATGTGAATTTGGGGCCTTTCTTTCAAGGAAAGGTCTTGCATTGACCGAGCTTTGTCTTGTGAGGAAAGCGGAGCCCATGTCAGGGGAGCAGAGAGAGCTGAGAGTGCATCCCCCTTCATAGCACAAGGGAAATGAGGTGGATGTCTCCAGAATGGAGGTTCTTAGGAAGAAAACCCCTTTGGTTTCTAGAAACAAGGGCAGCTGGCCTGCTGCATGGCGTGATCGAGACTTGTGGGGCTGGTGGTGGGTTTGTTTTAAACCTGGCAGTCTGGGACTTGGAGAAAATGCTTTATGTGCTTTAAGGTATTTATGGAAGGCAATGACAGGAGGAAATCCTGTCAAAAATTTGTTGTTGAGGTGTGCCTACCTCTGAGGGGTGATGCAGCAGTTGTTCAAACACGTGGTGACACGGCAGGGTGGGTTATGTCCTATAGAGTGTCCAGCAGAACATGGACTCGGCACGTGGACTCCCATGTGCTGAGCTCGGAGTAGCGGTGGCCCATCAATAGGAACTGGCTGAAGCCCAAGCCTGGGATCCGAGTGCTTCGAGTTATGGGGTGTGCAGTATTTGGAGCCAGACGTGACTTTAGACTTGAGTCTGTATCTAGAAAAATTAACTGTTAAGAGTACACCCGTGAAGTCCTTTGGGATTCTTCCAGCTGTAAGTGCTAACCATGAACGGTTCCTAGCATTGCAGTCAGGTTTGAATTCCTCCTTCTAATACCATCCCGTACCAAGCAACCAGGGGTGGCTCTTTGCAGTATGAGAAGCATCGCTGTAGTTCTGAGGTAATAGAAGAAACCCAGTATTTTTCAATCAACGCACTTGAAAGTTTATACTTTGCTATGCTGTGAGTCTCATAACCTTGATCAGGTTTCTCTGATGGAGGACCGGTGCGATTATTAAATGACTCGGTGTAGTCTGACGTTGCGTTGACATTTTGTGTCACTCACACCTTTTGTCATCGCCGCCTCCCTGTATCGTGTTTCAGAAGAGGATGCTAACAAAAGCAAACATAGATTTCTTTGCACATGGGTGATGTGAGTTGCCCAGTTTTCCCAGGAAATGTTTATCCTTGTTACCGTTGCATTTGTATGGAGGTCCGTTGGGAACATCCCTCAGGGTTTAACTGAGCTGCTTCTTTCAGTTGAAAGAAAATGCACAAACGTATGAGAAATCTCCTTCAATTTTTCTCTTTGGTTCCATGTTAATAGAGACCTGGTTATTTGCTATTTCAGGTGGAAAGACATCAGAAGGCTTGTCAGAAATGCAGAGCATTTTTTATAGAAAGCTTGTATTTTCTGTTCATTTTGATGCATTCTTTTTCCTGCAGGCATCCATTAAGTTATATTTCACATGTAGCTCACTGGATGGCCCAGTTTTCAGACTGGAAGAACATCAGGAACTGTCCCTGACTTCACGCGGAGGTCGAGTGAATTTCTGTGGCCACGCGTAGAGTTATTTAACTGTGCCCAAGACTGTGTTGCAAATCAGGGCTGGAAATGCAACCGGGGATGCTTTCTTTCACACATTACCCGACCTGTTCGGAGGTCTTATTTGCCATGTTTGAGGCGTGGCATGGCTCATTTACTCTCAATTAAATATTTGAAATACTGTGAAATAGTTAGTTGCTCTAGCTAAGGAAATTAGAAACTGTCAACTGAAAGAACGTAGTAACAGAAATAGTCTGCCTCTGTTTTTTTTAGAAACTAAGTGGGTTCATCCAGGAAATAAAGTACATGGGAGTCACAGGTTGCAAGAGTCATTTTGATTGCTCAGCTCTCTGGTCAAGCAGAATTATTTGCTTGGAAACATGAAGTAAGCTTACTGGTAGTACTGGTGTAGAGATCAGACTGCTACCAAGTTTGAGCAGTGCAGGAAGATCAGCAAACTGGGGGTGTGGATTTTGCAGGCAGGAGACTTGTCTTTTCCCTTGTATTACTATGAATATCCAGATGAGTTTTGATGATAATTATAGATAATTTCACCTGCTGGGAAACTGCCTTAAGAGCGCCTCCAAATATATTGTCACTTGTGTTTCTTAAAGTTTCCTGAAATAATTTTGAAGGGCTTGTGAAAGATGGCAACATGGGTAGCAGTGATGTAGGGCTGGAGGTGGTGATGGATTGACTGATGCAGATCAGAATAACATCGTATGTTCAAACAGGAGAAAAGGCAGAGGTCTGAGCATCTCCTATGAAGAGTTTGAGGATCATACTAAATTAAAGAAAATCCTCTTTAATTTAGTATATATCCTATTTATTTTAGTAGAATTTAAAATACCAGGATACAGCAGAAAAAAATCCGTTTCAAAAATCATTCCCCAAAATGCATATTTTGTGTCCGTTTAATGCAGATTTTGTTTTTTTTATGCATGACATTATGCTACATTTCTGTCTCTTCCTTATGGAGAACAATCACACAGCCTGCATCTTGCACCTTTCTGGGAAGCTGGGTTGGACTTCAGACATGCAGTCATGAGTTCCAGTTTGGAAAGAATCCACAGTTCTCAAGAGTCACCGTATATATTAAAAAAAACCAAAAAAAAAAAACCAAAAAAAAAAAACCCCAAAAGATTCAATGAATTTCACGTTTAGGAAGAACACCCCAGATCTCTGCTGCGCTACTGTGGTTCTGTTGATGTTAGCTGATTTGTCTTGGCAAGTAAGTGGGGAGAATATGAGAAGGCAGCAAATTGCAAGGTTATGTGAAAAGCCTATGATTTCATTTTACCAGATAGGTTCTCCTTGTTTCATTTTCTATTCTATTACAATAATTAGTCAGTAGTCTGATTGCTGTGTTCAGGGATTAGTGTCACAGACAATTCATCACAAGCCGAACATATGTTCTCTTGGATGTACGATATTTCCTTGCTTATAATTACACTTTCATTGAGCGCACTAGTCAGGGGAAAAGCTCTTCCTCATTAATATTTGGTTGAACATACTTGTACCAGATGTAGATTACTGTGGGTCTTTTTTCCATCTGGGATAAATCAATACAGATACCAGTTTAGCTTTTAAAGACAATGGACAGATTGTATGAGGGTATTTTGTACCTGTTGAGGTTGTGTCTATCCCTAGCATTGTTAATTCAGCTCATCGGTTTTCTCTAGGCAAATGGCTTTTCTGTCAGTTTTAATATTTTTGCAGTGGGTATGGAAGAACTAACATTTAATGCTTTGTAGGGCAAGGAAGAGGCACAAGCCCTAGAACTGTGCATGGAAATTGCAATTCTGATCTGAAAGGTACAGCCCTAGAGATCTGCAAAAAAAGGTAAAACCGTTTTGTCGGTATTCAGCACTCTCTTGGAGCCTACAGCTCTTACTGCAATGTATTTGCCAGCGTACTCTCAAAAGGCCTCAGTAGACAGAGCCTTGAAATTATTTGAATACCTGCCCCTTAACTTTAAGCCCACAATACTTAATTGGGGCCCTCAGTTCTTCAGAACAGCGCATAGCCTGATGTTCAGCTCTTTTCTGGGCTTTGTTAATTTTGAAGCGGTTTGTACAGGCAATGTTTCCAGACTTAGAAGTCGAGCCCTGCAGGAGGTTCACCATTGCGGGAGTCTGGTCCAGTTTTCCAGGAACTATATTGGATTGGTCTCATGGAAGACAGCAGAAACAGTACAGCTTCACCGATCTGCTTAATGACGATTGCTTCCTTTGGCAGGAGACAAAGCTCCAGACAAAAATCACTGTTTATTGTAATGAGCTTCAGAAGAAGATATAGAGCATTCTCCTTTAGTTTACCACAGGCCTGATTTATGCTTTCTGTCTGTTTTCATTATCCTTCCAAAGTGAGCAATGCCCCGAAGTCATTGGTTGGGTGGCCTAACGTAATTCACTGCTCCCTAATGCTTGAAAACTCTTGCCTTGCTCTGTGCTGCTCGGAGTGTTGAAATAATAAATTATGTAGTAATGATGAAATTAATAATAGTTGGTTTTATACCTATTAAGTTTCAAATCGTGCTGCTCTGTTGTAAACGATCATTCTTTCTGCTTGATAGTGTGATAGTACAAAACGGAGTCAAAGACTGGTGGTGGCAGCGTCTGTCGTCTCCTCTGCCTTCACTGGGATTTGTACCACACCTTCCCATGTTCTTGGTCTCATTTCAATGCCACTGTGGAAATGGATTTTAATTACATTTACTTTTAAAATGTGATCTCGGAAGGGGACGTAGGTGAAATAAAAAAGCCAAAAGAGAGAAGCAAATTAATTTGATGTACCTGGGGACAAGAGGAGTGTTTTATCAGTGGCATATGGGAAGAGAGGGTTGGAGACCTGGCATAGCCAGAGGAAGTTGAGATAACGGTTAATGCAAAGAAAGCGAGGCGCTGCTCTCTGCTTTTGCCATAGAGGATGAACTGGGATGGTTGAACACCGACACATTCTCCGTCAAAGCTGTGTCAATTATGGCGAAGTCAGAGAATTTCCTTTCATTGGCCTTTTCAGGACTACAGACAGGCCTTTCCCTTGCAATACCCTTCTCTTTCAGCTGTGCAAATGAACAGTGAGCAACAAGTACGAGTGTAACAGAATTCACAGCAGTAATATTTCTCAGTATCCTTTCTCTTCACTTGTTTAGAACAAAACCCCTCAACTTCTGTACCTTCTCAGGCTTCATCTGTTGGTTGTATTTAATGTGCTCCTGGTTAATTTACTTTGATACCTGTCCTCGCCCCTGTAAATTCAGTGTTCTGCAAATCCAGCTGACCAAAGTGAAGCAAACTGTTTTCAGACTTGAGCACTTTTCTGGGGCTTCTGTCAGAGAAGCAGAGATCCCTGTTTTGCAGTTCAGAGCTGACTTAAACCCCATGGGTTGAACTGTGAAGCTGCTTAGAAATGTCTATGGTCCAACCTGGACCTCTCCTCCCGGGTTGGATCCTCAGCAGGTGTGAGCTGCCACAGCTCCATCTCTGCGCAAGGCTGCAGCACCAGGGTACTAGAAATCTTCTAAAACAGTGGCAAAATTCCTGCTGAACTCAACATAGTTAGGAGGTAAGGCTTGGTGAGGCTCTGAGCGATCTGATGCAATTAAAGATGTCCCTGCTTACTGCAGGTGGTTGGGCTAGATGGCCTGTAAGGTCCCTTCCAACCCAACACATTCCATGGTTCTATGATTCTACGAGTGTTGGCATTGTGACAGTGCATTGCATGGTGTACGGTCCCCAACTGTAGAGCCTGCAGTCCCTGACGGGGGTCTCCCCTGTACATAACAGGACCGTGTTTTCACCTCTTGTGGGAATCTGACTCCGACATACACTTGACTTATCCTATGTTATTGAGGTAAGAAAGAAATTTTGCTACTGACTGAATGGGAAACAATTCTGGATCAGGTGAAGGGAAGCTTTACAAGTGTTTTGGGAGTGCTTTGGTAGAAACTGTCTTTGTGGAAGACCAAATACTGTTTCCTTTTAATGTTTTTACTGTAATACTTTTCAACTCAAAATGTCGTAGCATCTTCTCATCATTAATTTGCTCTCGAGCCACGCGGGTCCACTCATTTCGTTTTGCCTTGCCTTTCCTACATCAGCTTTTAATGCTTTGCACTGAGCTCCCATAGCGAGCTCTCCTGAACACCTCAGGGTTTGCTCATGCCCTGGATGTGGCTGTATTTTGTCTGCAGTAAAAGGTAAGCGTTGAATGCTGTGGAAGTAGAGATCTCTGTGGTTTGCCTGGGAAATACCGAGGACGTTTTTTCCCCATTTTTCATAACATTTGGACTTGTGGTTTCACAACCAAAACTGGGAGGGGAGTTGGCTGAGGACAGGTGAAGCTGCTTTTTCTCCATTCTCCTAGACAGGGGCCTTGTGTCTTTACAGCCTGAAGATTTGGGAACCGGATGGTTCCTGCCTTTCCCTGTGGGGCTGGGGATGTGCTGGTGGAGCTGGCTCCAGGCAGAAACCCCGGTCGAGCCTCAGCTCTGGTCGGTGCAGTAAGACTTTGCCCCGGAGCCGGTGGGATGGGGCTGTGGCTTGTGCCTCGTGTTGCGTTGGCTCCAACCCACCAGTCTGCCTGCGAGGGAAGCGCTGATGGCTGACTCCATTCCCAGCAGAAACCCTCTCATTCACACAGCTGAGATTTCTGAATAGTGAGCTGTGAACAAAGAAAGGTAGCACGTGATTAAGCAGGCGCTTTGCTGCATGGCAGGGAATTCTGGTGGGGCTGCCGTCGAACGCGCTCCAAGACGTACCTAGACATCCAAATCGCCTCTTTTTAAGAAGGCCAAATGGTCTTGCAGTTATTGTTCTGGGAAGCTCATGTCACTGGATGTATAATTCATTTCGTTTGGAATTTCAAGGTCAGACATAAATGTCGTTATCCACTTCAGAGGAAAAGCTTTAGAAAAAGGAGGGAGGGAAGCTGAATTGATATTTGGAAAAATGAAAAATGTTTAAAATATTTTTGAAGGAGGAAAAAAACCAAAAAAAGCCCTCTGCAAATAGTCATTCCACTCGGCTTCTGGCCAGTCTCAGATGCTTCTCTTCCAGAACGTCTGAGTATGAATGAATCCCGACACGATCCTGGGAACTCTGCAGCCACGCTCGTTACTCTGTGCATGGCATCAGTTTCTAAACCTCACCTCGTTATACCACAGTGTACAATTAGACCTGTGCAGGCAGTTCATAGCTCCCGGGAGGGAGAATAAACCAGCGTTGTCACAGAATTCACAACACTACTTGACGTTGATACTGTGGCTGTCTTGGAAAAGTAATATACTGATACTAATAGGTTTTTTTAAGAGGTCATGGCCAGAAAAAAGGCTTATAAGAGAGAAGGAAAAAAAAAATGAATACTAGTGGACACTGATTTTTTTTATTATTATTATTATTTTTGGAAAATAATCAGAGCAAAACAGCAGCAATAGAGAATTGGAGTCAGTTTTGCCCTTTTCCAGCATCTGTTTATCTTCCTGTGGACAAAATATCTGAATCTGCCTAAGGATTTCCTTTTTTAGCATTGAATGACAAATTCTTAGGGTAAATCTCCCTAAATACAACCAAAAACCTTTTAGAGGTTGAGTTCTTTCCCAGGAAAGTTTGAATAAATCCCTTTGATAAACAGAATTTGGCCTTGAGCTGGGAGGAAATGTGCTTTATGGGTGACAGCATGAACATAGTGATTGGGATTCCAGCCTTCTGCCTTTCTGCTTTTCTAATTTATATATTTTTCTGAAAAAAAGAAGGTTCATGTATCTATTGTACCAGTCTATTTGCTCTGCGTTTAAGTGGATGTAAATGACTTCAGGAGTAGTTTTATCTTTATCATCTATTTAAGTGGATTTGAGCTGTTTGGCTGTAGTATGATCCACTATATGGCACTTCTCTGAACTGTATTGGAGCAAGACTTACAGCTCTCTGTCTTGCTGGTCTGACAGGTCTGGCAACTTATTGGTGGGCATTGTTAACAAATGAACACTTAGTAATTGTGAAAGCCTCAAGAAAAACGTGTTCAGTTCAGCCCTTCCTCTACCCTAGTCCAACTAGAAATTCTAAATAAAGCCTTGGAGACAGTTTCCTAAATGCAGGTGGTAAAAGGTCCTAGTGCTTTACTGTATAACCAGAAACGCTGCTAATGCTCATAAAAACACTCTGCTCCTATTTGAGAATTCAGCCATGGGACTGCCTGCGGGATTAAATTCTGCAGATTAATTGTATACTGTTTGAGGCATAATGATTCCTTCTTTTAAAAGATCATCAGCTGTTGAGCTCACTGAGGTGTATTACTTCAGAAATCATTATAAACTCAGTGGGTTTTGAAGTTGTTGTGTGTCTAGTACAGAATGTTTTAGTAAAACCTTATAATCATTCTGGAGTATGAGCTGTGTCATCTGGTGAGTATGTGCCTGTTGCAGATGAAGTCCTTCATCCGTACCCTCCCAGCTGGCCTCCTCGCCAGGTGAAGGTCTTACTGTAACATTTCTACTATGAACAGCAGTTTTAACCTGAGCACAGACTCTTTTGCCCCCTGGTGTCTCTGTGGGATGTCCCTACTGTGTCAGTCATCTGTTACTATCAAGGTGTCCTCTCCAGTCCTCAGTTTGACCTAGGATCCCAGAGCCTTCCTGTGTTTGTCGGTATTGTCTCTTTTATTGATGAGGAACATCACAGTCATCTGCAGAAATATTCTTCTTAGACCTCTCCTGACAATCACCCTTCACATCTATTTTGTTGCTCAGTATAAGAATCAATTTCTCCATTAAAGGCTGTTGTTCTCCATTATCAGTCCGCGTCCTTCATCCTGTCTGCTTTACTGTCAAATGTCAACTTAATTGAGTTTTTCTTCAGTCTGCTTTCCTTTCAACATGCTGAGACTCACAAGAAACTTGAATCAACTTCTTTGACTTCATCGTGATCGACTGCTATAAAATTGCAATCGGCACTGCAATGAATTTAGTCCTGCTGGCCAAAGCTGGAAAACCAAAGGTGTTATATTGAGAAAAGTGTTGGCGTTTGATGCTTTGCATTTTCTTAGAAAATATCAGAAACCACCAAAATTTGCTGAAGGAACCTTGGCAGTGTCATTGTATCCCATAGATCGGATTTCAGGACAAGATGTGGTGGGTTTTTGTAGAATGAAGGGTCTGGTCCCTCAAAACATTGGATGACGTGAATTCTAGGTGACATCATGGTTTGTAGGCAAAGGTTTTTATGAAGTTATCACGGAGGAGTTACCTATCGGTATGTGCCCAACTGATGTGCGGGTCATACGCTGCTAGGACACTCATTCCTCTGTGTTTGATGAAATAGATACTGTAAATGTGTGTTCAGGCACTAAATGTTTCCCTCAAAGCGTAATGAGGGCAGATGAGGGGGGGGGATGATGAATTTTAATCATACCGTGGAGCTTAAATTTGGCACAGCATTTCTGCTAAGTCCTTGAGCATATGTTTTAAGTCTGGCCGTTTCCAATGGGACTGAAACATCTGTTTGTTGTTTTGTGGAGCCCGGTTTTTGCCTAGGGAAAAGGGTGTGCTTGTGTATCTTGTGTGCTCTTCAGCAAGGGCTTATTAAAAATTGGTCCTGGATGCTGAGGGAGGGAGCAGCCGAGTGAGAGGCAAGCCCAGTCGGTGGTGGGAGTCCCGAGCCAATGGGTTCCTATGCCTCTGTCTAGACCGAAGAGGTTTGGAAATTTTCAGATTAGCTTTGGATAAGCCTCTGAACTTCTGGATGCTTCTCCGAGCCAGATCAGACCTCTAAAGAGCTTGAGGTTTGTCCATTGCTAATTTTCATATGCGTTACATTAAAAACTCTTAAGTTGAAATATTTCTTATTTTAAAAATAGAATAATAAAACAATAAATCAGAAGGAAAAGCTTGCTGGAAAAAAAAATGTAGAAAACAGATGAAAAGCAAAAGGGAGAAGTGAACTTCGTAAAAATACCATACATGCCAGACCCTTCAAACACCATTTCCTGCATATTGCACTTGAAAAACATGGTATTACAACATGCTCTCGCGTGCAGGGGCCAAAAACTATGAAAGAATAAAGCCCTGTTTGATCTCGAGAGCTGAATGGATGTCATTTGACCCATCCACGATGTGATCCTAGACCGAGGACATGTCAGCTGATTTTCCGCTCGCTGAGTGTCTGCACCACTCCCTCGTCTCTTCTCCACTCTGTGAGCAGATAGTGCTGACACGCATCCTGTCCTGGGCTGCTGGGTACCGCTCCGGAGCATCCTGGCACCCCAGCTCCTGTGGGTTGGGCACAGGACTTCAAAAGCAATTTTTTGGCATAGGGAAGAAATATTTTGAAGTGAGTTTGGGCGCTTCCCAAAACGACCTGCTCCAAGCAAGCAGAAAGCAAGCTTACATTATCTCATGTAAAAGACCCAGGTCCTTTAAGGAGCCTGCCAGAGATTTATGAAATACTGTCTTGCTGCTGAAAAACCTTGACAAATGCAGTGACTGCTGACGAAAATAAAAAGCACAAACATGATGCGGAGGTACTAGCTCAGAACTGTGTGTCTGCTCTTAATTGCTCAGAATCTAGAATATACTTGATGTGTATTTTGCAGATGGCAAAATGTTTTGTTATTAGTCAAAGCTAATTGAGCGTGTGGTGGGAGCTACAGAAGGCAAAAGGGAGGGAAACTTTAAAAAATCCCATCTGCTTAATATGAAGAAGTTGTAGCCATTAGCAATACATCTTCTGGAAGTAACATTTCATACAATTTCTCTCTGCTTAGTGAAAGTTTATATAATTAGAAGGACACTTGGAGCTTTGAAAAAAAGATACAGGGTAAAAAGCAGATACACATTGTATTTCAGTACAGAAATAGCACTTGCCAGAGTCCTCGAACACATAATCTTGAAACGTAGTGGAGTAATAACTACATTATTTTCTTACCGGTGACTCTCCAGATACATAATTTGCGGTTAAAAGCTGATTGGTTTTCTGGAGGTTTCTGCTCAACAGTTCTTTTCCCATAGTAAATAAACTGCAAGGTGGCTGCTCATGACTCTGCAGTTCAGGAGTGTCAGAAAATACCCTTTACTGGAAATCATTAGTGCAAAAAGCTCAGAATAAAGCTGAGCTGTTTTTCTCCTCGCAGGAACCTGTTTGGCACTTACTGAAACGTGCACTCGGTGCCTGTGCTGTGGGAACTGGGAGATGGGGACGGGCCATCTTGCATCTCATGTCTACTTATTAGCAGGTAGCAGGAGAACGTGAGCCTGCAGGGCTGTTGGCTCAAGAGGGTTTTTTAATCTCTAAATGCACTTGCTAGTTTTTCTGCTTTAAATTAGGCTGGAAAAAAAAATTGGGAAACGTTTCTATGTAAGTAAAACTGTAGAAGAAGCACTATGCTTTCCTCAGTCTTCCCATTTTGAGTATGAGATTGGGAGATCTGGTGGCTAAATGAGGGGCATGTGTGAGCCCAAGTAGTAGATCAATTGTGTTCCCTAACAAAGGGCGATAAGCAGAAGGCCAGGAGCAGCTCTAGCGCTTCAGAGCAACAAAGAGTTTTATGAAGGCAAGGGACCCCGTGCCAGACCACTGCACCAGGTGCACCCATAGTTCATCTTGCTTTTACCTCATGGCATTTGTAACCAGAGTGCAGCTGAGGGGAAAACAGCTTCTGGTTCTTCATCTCCCGAGGGAAAGCATAAAAAGAGAACAGCTTAAGCAGCCATTTGTTGTGTATTGGTTGCAGGTCCCCATTCTAGCAGGAGAGCTGAGAGTTGAAAGGGCAACTTTAGATGTTTAAAATTAATCAGTGATCAGAGATGAGTACTGGGGAGGTTCTGCCTTCTCTAATAGTAGTTACAAAGCTCAACACCTGGGAGCTTTACTGCTGCGCATCCAGTGGCATGACCCTGCAGCAGCTGACTTCTCCCTTGGAGAACTCCAGCTCTTGATTGCTTCTGTTTCAGCTGGGTCCTACAACGGGATGCTGAGTCTTCCTCAAGCCTGGGAGCACCTCCATCTCATCCTCATCTATCTGTGTAACAAACAATAAAAGGCCTATTACGTGATGCCTTTGGTATTGGCAGGCATCAGGATTCGAAATCCCTCCCTCCCACTGACAAAGTTCTAGTGGCTTCTGGTCCTTAGGTTCGGAAAGCATCCGGCCTGTACAGTTCGGCGCTGCGATCTTCCAGTGTACACACACGAGAGGTGTATGTACATCTTGGTCTAGCTAGGTTAGTTTTGCTAATTGGCAGAAGTGTTCAGAGCAAAAACGCGTGGTGTGTGAGGTGCTGGGAGATGCTGCTGACAGGCGGGATTACAGCGGGGAAGGCGGATGCTCGGTGTATACCCAGGGTGGTGCTTTATCCCTTTTTGGGCACAGATGTCCTGCTCTTGACTTTCTTTATTGATAGTGTGGCATGCATATGACCGGGTAACCATGCTTATCTCTCTTTCTACTTCTTCTAAATCCCGCCGCCACCAGTATGTTCATTATATCTTTGTATCATAAATTTAGTGGTCATTAGCGTTGCATAGTGAGGTCTCAACTTGGGATATTTAGCTTTACCATGGTATAAATAATAACTGCTAGACCACGTTGCTTGTCAAGTGGTTGCTCTTTGAACAAAAATTAGTATTTGCAGGAAAACTAATATTTTCTTCCTTTTGTAACTAATTACCAAAGTGATCTAAAAATTACCTGTACTGAATTTTTTTTGACGGTGAACATCAGCGTATGAATGACTCCAAGTGGGTGGGCACGCTGGTACCTACTGTTTGTTACTAGCTGGAGTGGCAGCTCTCACACACTGTTCTGTTTCCCTGCGTGGGTGACCGAAACCACCCAGAGCGCAGCATCAACAAAAAGAACACTTCCTGAGGCTGCTTTCGAAATTCAGGACTGTTTTTGTAAACCAGCTTTCTCAATATTCATGAAAAATTGTTACTATCCCTGGGCTAATAAGAGCAAACCACAGAGGGTGGTTTGTTTTTGAAGCCTTAGGTAGTTTCTTGCACAACATTTACCCTTTGCTGACCTTGCTTGTCAGCACTTGTAATTTGTGCCTCTGCTAGGAATCCTCTCCCAATATCTGCTGTATTAAATCCACCTTCTGAGGCTTATGGCACTTTCAAATAGTACAGCTTTGGCTCCCCTTCTTTAAATTACATTTCCCCTCTGTTACTTAAGCAAATCTATCATATTCTGCTGTTCCATTCATTGACTAAAGTACTTCTAATATACGTCAGACCCTCCAACACTTTTGTTTTTGTTTCTAGTCTTTCTGTTTTTCTTTCTAGTCTTTCTGTTTTAACGTGGGATGACCAAAGCTGACAGAAACAAGCAGAAATCTGAGAAGAGATGTGCCCAGAGGAAATTTGTATTTTTTAATCTTTATATATAGTTGATTAAAAAAAAAGATATCTCTTTTTTGAGGATAACTGAGATTTGAAGTTTCTTGCTCTGTCTCTTTCATCAAGTTCCGTTAAAATCAATTTTAATGGACAATCAATTTATGCTTGGACTAGGTGATCTGAAAGGTCTCTTCTAACCTAGGCAACTCTATGGTTCTGTAATCACTTCACAGAATCCTAGAATGTGTTGGGTTGGAAGGGACCTCTAAAGGCCATCTAGTCCAACCCCCTGCAGTGAGCAGGGACATCTTCAACTAGATCAGGTTGCTCAGAGCCTCATCCAGCCTGGCCTTGGATGTCTCCAGGGATGGGGCCTCCACCCCCTCTCTGGGCAACCTGGGCCAGTGTCTCACCACCCTCAGTGTAAAGAACTTCATCCTAATGTCTGATCTAACCCTGCCCTGCTCTAGTTTAAACCATTGCCCCTCGTCCTATCGCTACCTGCCCTTGCCAACAGCCCCTCCCCAGCTTTCCTGGAGCCCCTTCAGGGACTGAAAGGGGCTGGAAGGTCTCCCCGGAGCCTTCTCTACTCCAGGCTGAACCCCCCCAACTCTCTCAGCCTGTCCTCCCAGCAGAGGGGCTCCAGCCCTCAGATCATCTTTGTGGCCTCCTCTGGCCCCGCTCCAACAGGTCCATGTCCTTGTGCTGAGGGCTCCAGAGCTGAACACAGCACTGCAGGTGGGGTCTCAGGAGAGGAGAGCAGAGGGGGAGAATCCCCTCTCTGGATCTCCTGGCCATGGCTTAATGTTGAACTTTGGCCTCTGAATGACACAAATGTCATGCAGCGCTGGGTCCTCTGGTTGCGGCCAGGACAGCTCGCCGTGGCTGGGTGCTGTCCCGCTGTGACTCGGCTGAGCTCCCCCGGCCAGGGCGGGAGCAGTGCAGGCACCGCCACCTCCTCTTCCAGTGCTGGTCCCTTTTTCTCAGCCGGGAGTGAAGGCACAAACAAGCCCAGAACATATTGCTCTGCATTTAGTCATCACTTTTATACTCTGAAAAACTTTTGATATGTTTGAGCAGTTGTTTTCTTGTGACTTTTTAAAGAGGCTTTAGGGCAAGTTAAATAATAACTTTGAAATCACTTTGAAAATCTAAGTCTTATTTTTCAGTTGACACAGAAAGTAGAATTTTGCTTGAAAAAAATCAGAGGATTGATTCCAAGGTCATTAAGGTGCCTTTGAAAACTTTGCTATTAGGCTTTTCAGTGCAGTATTTGTTCTTTCTCCAGTGAAACCCACCTTCTTTCTCTGCTGTATCCATCAGGAAAGTTTAATTGTTTCAGATAAGCGTAAAGTCTCTCACTGACTTGTGCAATTATTTTTAGCCTATCGGCTCCTTAGAGTTGCTTTCTTTTGGTTATTCACAATGCATAACTGATCGAACACATTTTTTTGTTTATTAATGAGAGCATAATTTTCAATCAAATTTGAGACACAAACACTGTTGCAAGTGCAAAATTCCCTCTCCATGAGCACCCTGTAGCGTTCCTGGTTTTTAATCCCCTGAAATATTCCTGCGATAGAACTCTGTGAAGAAACTGAGAGGCAGATTTATTCATTGCCGTTCGTAAGAGTCAGCTGAGGCCCTGGGGAAATGTTTTCTTTTAACGCTTGTCTGTGACTGCAGTAAAAGGGCAGCCATAAGCGTGAGGCTGTTGTTCCGTCCGCCCCTAGCCTCTGTCAGAGGGTATTATTTCATGACAAAAGTGGGAATTAAGAGTAGCACAGGCTAGATAACAAGGGTTGAAAGAGAAGCGGTGTTGTTCAGCTTAATCGCATGATCTGCATATCTTGGTTGGGCAGAAAACATTTTTTTTTAAAATTGTTTTTTATGTTTTAATTTGAAGTAAACTAGGCTTTCTCAGAACAGATTTTTCAAGTCAAGGGGAGGTGCCACAGCACCTCATACTATTGCCGTTTCTTTGGAATAGAAAAATAGATATCAATGGCCGTGACTGCAAGGTGAGCCGTTATGAGTGGGAAATGCAGAGCCAGCTGCGTTATTGCCCACCCCCCCATTTGGATTTGGAATATGTTAGCGAGAGCACTAACCTTTTCTGGAGATGGGGCCGTGATGACTTACACTGTGACTTTATGTAGGTTTTTTTGGACAGATAACGCAGTCCTACCCACACATTTCAGCATTGCCCAGTGCCGCCGTTTTCAATGACAGTACTGAAGTCCACGCTTTCCCTTTGAAACATATGTGTCCTTATGCTAACTAATTTTTACTCGTTTGGCAGAAATGCCGAATTTCCTAGAAGGTGCCAAAAAATCTCTCTTCCGTCCCCTGGATCGTGGGCAGAGATTGCTTAGAAAGAAGCCCATGGCCCAGGCTTTCTGCTCTGGCCAAACTGTGTTTGAACCAAGACCAGGGTGGTGACGCAAATGTTAATTAGAGCTATTTTTATGACTGCTTGATCTTGGGGCTAGTCCGGCTTCTGAAGCAAGTTAGAATTGCTCTAGTTCTGCGCTAGCCATGCTTGAATTGGAGGCTTCTTGGTATGCAAATACATGTCCTTTTTAGTTAGAGACTGTCTCCCCACGCTGTGGACTGGCAGAGCTGGGTGTATTCCCAGTGTGCCAAGGGATGCGTAGGTGGTACAGACTTCGCGCTTTCATTTGTAATCCCTCAGGATCTGCAAAATACAAGTCCGTGGTCAACACCACAAGGTCCCATGGTTCATCATCCAACGGCTTCCTCAGCTCGGTGTGTTCACGTGATTTAGCTCCATTTACAATGGCAGCGGTTGAGGGAGACTCATCCCTGTGCATGGTTCCAGCAGAAAGTAATGTGCCCGGGACATTTCAGTGATGACTTTCCATAAAGTAGTGAGGCTTTCTCCTTTTCCTAGATTATTTGCTTCCTACAGAGCCTCATGCAGGGAGGTAGCTGGGACGGTAAATTCTCTGAACTGCTCCTACAAAGAGAGACGGCTGTTCCTGAGGGTTACACCAGCAGATAATGGAGATGTAATCTTCTCTCCTGCCTGCTGCACTCACCTTTGGGCACAGATGGTCTTTTACTCACTGAATGTCTGAGAAGAACAGGTCTGCTCCCGCTTTTAGAGCAAACCGAGGGCCTGCCTACGTCTCTTATGTTATCCTGCATTGCTTTCTAGGGGCAAAAACCCAACCAAACCCAAACTAACAAACCATACCTACTCTGCCATCGCATGAGCAGTGTTCTTACAGAAGCTCAACCTGACTTTAAGTGTCTTTTTTTTTTTTTTCAGCTTTTAGAGATCTAAAATGAGTGTTCAGAGGATGCAGCAATGGCTGGGACAACTGGGCTTGTTTAGATAGTGGGGAATGTCTTTCCTGTGCCAACAGCAGTGAAAAGCCTCAGATAAGGCTGAAAGCCTTAATGTTAATTAGACAGGAATTTCCTTAATTTGTTGGTCTGTTTTAAAAGTTGTAAATCCAAGAAGCAACAGATGGCTGAGGAAAAAAGAGAGCAGATTAAGACCTACATCCTCTCTGTAATGCGAGGTACTATGGAAAATATTTCTAAACACAAAACTTAAGCGCTTGGATTGTTTGAGCTATCTGACTCTTTATCTGCTCTCTGTGCTGTAAAGCACTAGAGCGCATACATCAAGTGGAAATGGATGTGTAATCCCGTAACTATTCCCTGCTCTGCAAAGCTCTTAAGCGTGTACTTCAGTCCCAAAGAAATCAGTGGGTTTGAAACACATGTTCAAAGTTAAAGGCACATGTTGAAGTGCTTGTTAAATTGCTGTCCCATGCATCCGTAACAGTGTGCGTTTTATTCCCGCTTAACCTTTTAGCTTTATATTCAAAGCTAGACAGTAAGAAGAAATAAAATGTTTGTAAATGTGTCAAATGTTCCATCTCCAGCTCAATGACATCAATGAGACTATGCCTTAAAACAAGTACTGCTCGTTTGCATGTGCTGCTTTAGTAATTCATCAGTTTGTATCATTTTTATTATCACTTCATGAATTATGCCTTTGCAGAAACTTAAGGCTCAATTCAGAAAGATAAAAGACAACTGTTGGGGTCAGCTAGGAAACCTGTGAAGTGTTGAGAACAGTTTCTGGGACTTGCCAGATTCCCCAGATTTGAAAAATATGGAGAAGGAATTTGAAGAACTTCTTATCGCTTCTGTAATAGCAGTCCCTAATGATGGCAGTTATATTTTAACAAGTTCTCGTACGCTACTGAAGGCAGTTAAGAGAAAGAAACACATGGTCTGGTTTTTTTGCTAGTGGGAAGAATGCCTTTGCTTTAGCACTCAAAGAATAAATGTAAATACGATGAGAACATGTTACAGATTGCCAGCATCAGTGAATAGCAGATGATGATCTCCACTGCCTGAAAAAATAAAAACAAAGACATGCAAAAAGGGGACAAACCCCGTACTCTAGTCTATTGTATAAAGAGAAGTCCTCTAACACACTTCTATTCCATGGCGAGAAGCTTTTGAATCAAAATTTTGAAAAGGCAAAAAAAATACTCTGGGGAACAGAGCCTAATTTGAAGGGAGAAATATATTGGGAATTTTTCCACCCTCCTTTGAGTGCAGCGCTTCCCCCAGTGAGTCGCTTTGCCTTCATCTGTGTAGCACCAGTAGGTTTGCGCAGCCTGGGGTAGAAAACCCAGGGACTGGCTGTGCCACGCGCTTGGTGTGGTCCTCTGCATGGTCAAGAGCTGCCACTTCTGCTTCTAGGTGCTCTGCACTGATTTGCTTTCATAGTAATTAACACGTAAGGCACCCAGGCTCGTTATTAATATTAGTGAGTATTCGAAATAGTTGAGCTTTAGCTTGTACTCCTGTAGTGGAGCTGTTGTGGGAGGATATATATTGCAATAACTGATAGTGTAATCACTCTGATGGAAATAAAATGATGGAAAAGCACGAAATTTAATTTCTTCAGATAAACGTGACACATCTGTTAGCTGTAGAGCAATTCTTGCCATTTGTGTCATGGCTGCAGTACGTAGGACCTTACAAAGACTGTAGTTAGTAATACCGTCGCAGCCCTGGCAGAGTCGTTATCCCACCGCCTGCACAGCTCTTCGCCCTAATCCCGGGCAGAGCATGATGCACTGGGAGCGCCTGTGTGTACCAGTTGTTCATTTTGCTGTGTAAATGGAATGCTGCTTGCAGTGTTTGGTACAAGATTTGCAACATCAGTGTCTAGAGTTGGTCCTCAAATCAAGTAGTACGTGCTCATTAAAGCGAGTTCAGGTTTGTTAATGACTCTGTTAAATTCTGTAGGTTCTGGGTGTAAACACTACTGAACTCCTGCAGAACATGAGTCTGTGTCTTGAGTGTTGTAGTGGGACTTCTACTGAAGGGAAGAAAAGGGGGATAATAAGGATCATGAGGGGTAAAAAACCTAACAAACCAAATAAATAAAAAGACAGCCCAGTTCTGTTGTCTGTAATGGGTCTCAAAAACCTTAATAATGAGAACATCAAAAATGTATAGCTGTATAATGAAGTTGTTTGAGTTGATGGTTACAGAAGTTTGTTGTGAGAGGTAGGCTAGCTGTTCTCTGCAGTGACCGAGCCCTCTAGCCAGTATATACAGTGAGAAAATCCAGACTACTGTGCGATCAAGCAGTGTTTCATATTTTGTCTTTTCTGCATGCTTCGGCACACCCTAGCTTGAGGTGGGACTGGAAGCGAAACTTCTGGAATACGCGAGGAAGACCATTCTTGTGGTATTGCCATCCCAGCCAAAAACAGGAAGCATTGGAAACCTTGCCAAAGGCAAAAAAATTAAAATCAGACTGCTAGGGAGAGGTTGCCAGCCTGATTTCCAAGCCAAGGGGATTTGGAAAAGCATCTGAATGTTTTAGAGGTTATCCAAACCAGACCAGTAGACTTTCGCTCGCTATTCCGTGTATGAGTACAGCCTTCTGCGCTGCGCTGTCATTGAGGAGGTTCCTATATTTGGTTGGTTATTAGCAGCCCTGACCTACCAACCATAATAACTAACTTCTCCATAACCAAAGGAGCCTGCTGTCCTGCTGTCCAGCCAACCTGAAACTGCAACTTAAAAAGTCTTATTCTTGAAAAGAGCTAATAGAGGGGAAAAAAACCCAAAAGCCAATCCTGAAGCTGTTCTAGAAGTGTCTCTACCCATCACCCTCTCCAAATGTCATTTAAAGGCAAGCAGCTTCCATCCTTTCTTCTTCAGCCTTCATCCACCATCAGCTTCTCCAATGGCAATCCCATTGCCTCTCCAGCTTCTCTTTGCTTTTCAGAATATCCATCTCTCTCTGATTTGCTGTATTTCCATGTAGGGCTACAAAGATGATCAGGGGACTGGAGCATCTCTCTGAGGAAAGGCTGAGAGCCCTGGGGCTGTTCAACCTGGAGAAGAGCAGACCGAGAGGGGATCTCATCGATGCTTATCAATAGCTAAATGGTGGGTGGAAAGAGGACGGGGTCGGACTCTTCTCAGTGGTGCCTGGTGACAGGACAAGGGGCGATGGGCACAAACTGGAACACGGGAAACTCCGTCTCAACATGAGAAGGAACTTCTTTCCTTTGAGGGTGGCAGAGCCCTGGCACAGGCTGCCCAGAGAGGTGGTGGAGTCTCCGTCTCTGGAGGCATTCCAAACCCGCCTGGACGCGTCCCTGTGCCACCTGCTCTGGGTGACCCTGCTCTGGCAGGGGGTTGGACTGGCTGATCTCCAGAGGTCCTTGCAATCCCTACAGTTCTGTGATGCCTTTCTGGTTTTCACAGCTTAGCTGTGAGACTTGGTGCTCTGGTTGATAGCAAGTCCTGAGCTCTATCATTGCTGTCTACGTTCAGGTGGGACACTTCACTTTGCTCCTCAGCAATGCTTTCCTGATGAAGCTTATTTATAGGGACTGGTTGATCTGATGGCACTGCAGGTTGACCAGTCTCTACCTCCAGTGCACGTCATTGGAGGAGGCGTGTTGTTACAAACCAGTGATATTTGTGATGTATTACTGAGAAGCCAGTTAGTGAAAACTGTGCTGAAACATGCATTTATAGAGCAATTTGAATTTTGACTTACATATTCTTTTGAGCCAGTCTTAGCCAAATCGCATGTGTCAGTTTTACAGACCCAGGGTGGTCACAAAGACAAGAATGTTAATGGTTTCTTCCTGTCAAATTAGTTCATGACCGAAGATTTTTCTTAACGAGCAATGATAGCATTAATCTAAACAAACCTCTTCGCACTGGGCTGCTCCTGACAAAGCGAATCATGGCTGTTATCTTCAGGTCAGGTGCCATGTCCTCAGGACAAAGAAGAGGTGTGCTTATAAATTACCAAACTGAGACGTTTCTGTATCTTCTCACACCTTGCAAAGATAGGAGTTAAATAACCGGAGACATGAAGTATAGCTGGGATGAGGAGTGGAAAGGGCTGGTAGACCAAAGTATCAAGTAATTCTTGTGAGGCCGCTTTTCCTGCTGACTCTGCGATGTAAAGAAAAAACCAACCTGAGCCAGGAACTCTTGAGAGAGGCAGTTTTTTTGCTTGTACTGGAAGCACCTGGTAGCACATGACCTGTCTTATTTAAAGGGTTTCAATGCTTGAGAGGTATCATAAGGAAAAATGTCTAAAAAAAAAAAAAAAATAATTGTTTTCTTTCTAGAGAGTTTTATTTATAATATGTTTTGCAAGTCAAACAAGTAAAGTAGTATTCAGACAGTAAATAATACCACCTCAGTTAGCACATGCTGATTACTCAGCAAAAGGTATAATTCAGTTGCAGCAAAACCCAACAGAATTTTGTCTTGAGCGGCACGACAAGAAAACATGCATCAGGACAACTCGACACCTGGAGTGTTTTTGGCAGAAGGTCTCCTTCTGTAGAGGAACTATTTTCAAGATAAAATTAACTTGGCAAGTTGAATCAGCAAACCTTCTGATTATGTATCAGCGATGCGTTAGGACGAAATCTGAAGAATAATTTCACAGAACCACAGAATGGTTTGGGTTGGAAGGGACCTTAAAGATCATCTAGTTCCAACCCCCCTGCCGTTTCTAGTTATTTGTTTAATCTTTGAGACTGATGTTAGAAAATATGTGGTGCTTTCTCAACAGAGGGACCTGAAGTTCATTCCACACTACCGAACATGTCTAACTACTTCCCTCGTTGCTGCAGAATCGCATATCGTCTGTATGGGCAGCTGCAGCCACTGGGAAGGTACATCAATAGCTATGACTTTGCATTTTGCTTTTCAATTTCTGCCACCTTGCAAAAGGACCAGCAGTTTAGCTTTTCCTGCCTCGTTCTTCCCTTCTACTCATAGCGTATTTTCTGAAAAATCGTTCTACAAAGCCTGAAAAAGTCAAATACTCAGTTTTGATTTGAATAAAATATCGACTGTATTAGGTAAATGTCTTTTTTTCTTTAAAAGATTTTTTTTCCTAGGAAGTGCAAGGAAAACTAATATTTTTTTACATCTCTGCCTTCTTTAGCTTGACTGCAAAAGTCTATCTTTAATGCATGCAAAATCCGAGGCAATTCCTGTCAATATTAGAAGTAAAGTTGGAAAATGTAAGGTTCAATAGTTTTACAGCCAAGCGACTGATGGAGCAGGAATGATCCCTGCATCTGTGTCCTCTGCCCAGAGCTTTTGAGATTTGTAGCTATGAAGATTTTCCTACTAAGGGACTTTCTCATGGTTTTTTTCTGTTTTTATTGGGACACTATGAGGAATAATAAAAATGTTCAGCTCTTATACTGAAAGGCTTTGACCTCACCCTAGAAACGATCTATGAGGGAGCATTTTACACCTTTTGCCTAGACCCACTGAGGGATAAAAAAACAAAACCCTCTGAAAGAAGTCCTCTTACAAAAGGACCGTTCACACTATTTTGGTTGTATTTCTGTTTTCAGCTTGAATGTGATAGGAAAAAGAACACTTGTTTGCAAGGGCTTTTTAGCAGAATGAACTGCACAGGTGAAACTCTTCCAAAAGAAATAATAATGTAAGAATAACAGTGTAACTTTTTCACCTTTTGCTTTGATTTTTTTTAGTGAAAAGAAAAAAGGAATGCACCTGCATTTCTTAATGAATCTGGTGGGACAGAGATGTAAAGGCACTGGAAAAAGGGAAAATGGGGAAGATAATTCTGAGTATATGCTGTAATTCTGAGTGTCTGTTAAGTCAAAAAAAAAGGAAAATGTTTTTAATAGTTAATACGCACTCGGTTTGTGATGCTTGACACCAATTACATCAGTGTGAGTGCAGAGTAATGTTCCTGAATCCCAGCAAGCAAAAAACGGGGCTGAGGTCGAGTTCAGGCCAGTAGAGTTGTCTCTGTCGCCTCTGCTATGTTAGACTAGGGATGGCTTGAAAAAGGTTCTGAGACTGCAGTCGCTTAGGGTACGGAATTACTTCTCTGAGGTTCATGGGAATCGAACACTTCACTAGAGTTTTCTGATGTCTACAGCACGGGAGGAGGGGTTGGTCACGCCGGCCCGAAACCAGGTTTATGAATAGGCTCACTCAGAGCTCCGCGTTTGTTATGGAGTGTCTCTTGCTGCATTCCCCTACTTGGGGGGGGAAAAAATACGTTTTGTTTAGATCTTAGTTGGAACTAAATTATCTTCTAGCTGAAGAGGAGGTATGGCAGCAGAAGACATGACCTATGCTGTTGCAGGGCATCCTAAGAAGCCATCAGCTCTCGAATCCAGGAGGAAATTTTGAAAGTCTCGCTGTAACTTTAAAGCAGAGGGAATCTACCTGTTTACTCCTCCTTTTACAATCTGTGTTGGGTTATTCTTTGGTAGTCCCAACACAGGCTAATAAGATTTCTTTTTGATTTTTTTTTTTAAGAGTGCATGTTTTGGGGCTACTGCCAGTTATTGTAAAGAGACACTGAGCGGTTGTGTGGCTTGGTATCCTGCTGCACAGTTGAGTAAAACAGCTGTTAACGCTGTCAGCTGGAGTTATTTAAAACCTATTGAAATTTAATAGGATTATCAAATAGCCTACTTTTATCCATGTTTGCTCATTTCTTTTTTCTTCTTGAACAACAATCCAGGGGAACTATGATGTTACTAGAAAGAAAATATTCAGTACGTGAATACAGACCATAGTGGAGAACTCTTGCCTGTTAGGATGATCGCACGTGCTGTTACTGAGGGTACACTGGGGACCTGTAGACAAATAATCAAAATTAGTAACATGGGTATATTGGGCTATTATCATAACAAAATTAAAAGAAGGGGAAAAAAATGCATGTGACTGTGGGATGGGACTTGAGTCTCAACACAGACCTGACTTTGCCCTTGTTGCAGTCAGCAGGTTTCTTACTGGGGATTTTGGCGAGAGCAGGGCTGAACTGTGTCGAGTACCTCTGAAAGCCTTGCCTGCAATTAGTACGGGAGACATGGAAGCTTCGCTTGGTGGGCTTACAGGGGGATTTAGATTTCCTGCATCGGAGAGGTGACACTATCAGAACCTAGAACAATACTAATATTTAAGGCTCCTATTTTCTAAAACATGTTTCTGTTTCCTCTTTGTTGACAGAAGCTGTACTTTGGCAGCCTTGAAAGCTGCTGAGACATTCTTGTTGTTTTTTAGGGGAATATGGAACCGCCTTTGATGTTCCAAGAAGCTCAGTAGAGGTTTGGTTGGTTTCAGGTTGACTCCAGTAAGAGAAGTGAAGCTAGTCTGCAGACTTGGCTTGAAGTTTTGTCTGTTTGTGACGGAAAGATGGAGAAAAAGCATTATGGCTTTATTTCCACTTCATTTTCTGTTGTGAAGCGTGCATACTCCATGGGCCTTTGGCTTGGAACAGAGCACGTATGGATTCTTCAGAAGAAGATTTTGTTATCCAGATAAAAAAGTGCATTTCAGAAGCAAAACACATCTGCGTTGCAGCACGGCAAGTTCAAAGCCACACGGAGAAGTTTATGGGAAGCAGCTGCGGGTTGTCTTTGCTAATTAGGAACAGAACCTACTTGAGGATTTGACACAACAGGTTTACACAGTGCGATTAGGTAAAGAAAGTTAATGTCTGCTTTTAATAACAAGAGCAAGTAGCAGAGGTGGCAAAGTATTTTTAATGACATCATTTGCCCAGCTGTTTTACACATCTGTAACGCGGAATGTCGTTCCAGTTCTGTAACACTTCATCCTTGCTCTTCCACACCTTTGGGATAAGGGATAAAGTTACCTGTCTGGAAGGGAGCAGCCTGGGAAACATTTGTATTTGTGGTTAGTTATCAGCATTGCTCACGTTAAAACATTGGCTAAAGTGTACCGAATTAGGTATATATATTTTTTTTTTCCAATGTGCTAATTACTTCACTGTGAATTTGGCACTTATGCAGAGATCCCTGCGCTCTGGGCCAAGCTTACATCTAGGAACGAAACGTTTGCAGCAGCTGCAAAAATGTTTTTACTTATTTAGAGCATTATAATGTTTTATAGCCATGAATAATGACAAGTATATAAATCACTCATTAATTTGTAATGTTAGATGCTTCCCTTTACGATGTCTGAGACAATGATGGCACGGAAAGGATACGTCAGGTGGCTATACGGCTTTTATATGCAGGCACGTGTTGACTCCGTATATAGGGTCTGTTTCAACTCCTGTTAAATTCAGTGGGCTTTGATTCAGGCTCCTTTTCTCTCTTTCTTTTGCAAGGATGGTGGAGCTCAGCAGAACTACCGGTGAGGTGGTGCCTGGGCTCCTGTTTGCAGAAGGCGGCCTTGTTTTGTGAAGATGCCGTGGCCAAGTAAGGATGGATTCATAACTGCATCCAAACAATTCTTGCAGCACATTTAATTGATTCGTGTGCTAGAAAAAAAGAATATAGTAATTAGGTCTCTTAGGTTGCATATTTCTTTTTCATAAACGCAAGCAGTTTGCTACCTCAGTGAGAAACAAGGGGAAATTTTCTTTTAAAAGCATTTTGGGATTTGCCATCTCTTTGAATCAATGTCTTTTGTGCTTCTTCAGGCCAGGAGGCAGTTCAGAAGGGCTCCGTCCAGAGGTGTGCTCTGTTTGTCATTTGGGTCCACTCTCAAATAACTGTAAAGTGTCTGAAAATCTTATTTTTCATATCTAGTGTTCCTTATGACACATGGACTTCCTTAGAATAATAGTACATTGACAGATGGTGTATGGCACGCTTTGTGAACATACCTGAGCCGTGCCGTTTCATTACAGGGTGAATTAGTCTTCAGTTTGCAAGAAATAATGAAAATGCTACCTTTGATACAAAATTGTAGTGTGCCTGGAGAGAAATAAGACACTGACTAATACTTAAATGCAAGATAAAACAGATTCATAAGAGATCATGCTGTGGGACGGAGCACGGGGCACTATTCATTGTAATATAATAGTAAAAAATCTTGTTGTTTTTCTTCATTGCCACGGCAGGGTTAAGGTAGGTGATCTAAAACTTGGAGGCCAAAAAGATGGCTTTTTGGGAAAGATATTCCTCAGGAAAGATGTCTTCTTTCTTTTAAGATGATACTTGATATAGAATTTGCTGAAAGGCTTAGGTAATTAGTAAGTGCACAAATCACAGAATGGTAGGGGTTGGAAGGGCTCTTTGGAGATCTAGTCCAACCCCCCAGTAGATAAGTCTAATTAGATAAGTCTGACGATGCTCCTTTCAGCCAACAGCTTCTTTTCATCACAACTTTGTATGTTCTGTTGTGGTTTTCGTACTTACATTTTTATTTATTTATGTGTGCAGTAATGGTTGACTTTCCATCGGTTTCGTTGCAAAACCACATGGGTACTCTTCAAAATCAGTGGTTTTTCAGAACTGTTGAAATGACCTATAAAATTCCGGCAGGGTTGGAAAGTCTGAAAATTTAATTTGCTTCTGAAAAAATTAAATTTTACTTTATGCTGTGGAAAAAATTGAAAAGATTCAGGTGGATAGCACAAGTCTTAGACAGCAAAGACAAAATACAATTTTAGAGCAGGAGTGTAGATTCAAAGAGAGCAGGAGAACACGTTTGGGTTTGTTTTTTTTTTTTTTTGTAGTGAAAAATGAACTTTGTATACCTTGAGTTTTGTGTTAATAAGTTAACATTTTGATTTTTCCTTTCAAGTTTCTTTAGGAGATAGACAAGTGATACAACTTTAAACAGAAAAGAATGCGGTGACAGTTTGCATCAGTGGGAGAGCTCCCACGCAGAACTGGTAGAAGATTGCACGTGCTGTGCATATTTTAGAAGTGGGAAAGTCTGGCCCAGATGATAACAGAGAGTCAGGGTTGCACAATTTGATTCCCCAGTGCTCTCGAAATGTAACGTGACCTTCAGCTGAAGATCTCGGGCCGGAAGCCAAGTACTCGGGTAATATTTCAAGGGTGTACTCAGCACTGAAATTCTTCGAATCTAACGCCACTGTGGCACAGGGATCATGGGAGGTTGCAGGTAATCCATCTTGCCAGCCCCAGACCTCACCTGCGAGTACACCTGTATGTAGAAGGCTCTTTACATGAGCTTCACAAATCTGTCTCCTTTTCTAAACAAAATTAATCCCAAGGTAAGCCCTATCCTCTGTTCTTGGAAGAGATGGGCATTTCCCATTTAATTTATCTCTATGTGATTAGAACTACTGACAACTTGCTGAAAAATTGCTAAGCCACTTCTCAGCAACTTAGAATCACAGAATGGTTTGGGTGGGAAGGGACCTTAAAGCCCAGCCAGTGCCACCCCCTACCCTGGGCAGGGACACCTCCCACCAGCCCAGGTTGCTCCAAGCCCCGGCCAACCTGGCCTTGAACCCCTCCAGGGATGGGGCAGCCACAGCTTCTCTGGGCACCCTGGGCCAGGGGCTCACCGCCCTCACAGCAAAGAATTTCTTCCTGAGATCTCATCTCAATCTCCCCTCTTCCAGTTTGAAGCCGTTACCCCTCATCCTATCACGACATGCCCTTGTAAAAAGTCCCTCCCCAGCTTTCTTGTAGGCCCCTTCAGATACTGGAAAGCTGGTCTCCCTGGAGACTTGGATGATTCAAATCAGGACTGAGCCTTTTTCTAAAAACTTATCTTACCTGAATGAAAAAGATTTGGCCTGGCACAGGAATCATCCATGAAATTCTGTACGCTGTGTTGTGCAGGTAATGATCATGAATTTTCCTTTTTGGCTTTATTAATGCTTCATATAGCTTGAAAATATTGCAAAGCTTAATGAATCTGAACAAAAAAAAAAAAGCAGGTGAAAAATTAAGTGAGGTGAAGCTAGTGTGTGTGTGTGTGTGTGTTGCTGTAGCCCAGCAGAGGAGGGGTTAACGGGCGTGAGCGGGTTTTCTGCAGCGGGTGCATGGATCCGGGTGGGATGCAGAGGGATCAGGGCTGCCTGGAATGCAGCACAGTGCAGTTTGCAGAGCGCGGCCGGCTGCCAAGCCATTTAACAGGCGGCTGTTTTTGTTGAAAAGGCAGCTTGAAAAGTTAAAACCTTCTGATTTTTTAAAATCAGCTGGAGAACATTATAGTCACGCAGAACTGAAGGCAGACAACTCGTTAAAATTAGCATGGGCCGTAATTAAAAACACGCTGGGGGAAAAAGACCATGAGAAGAAACAGACTCTTGGAAAGCTCCTGACATTGCTAGATGTCTAAATGGAAATGTAGTTTGCTAATTGATTTAAATAATTGCTAGGTTACTACATGCTTCACCCGCTGCAGCAGATCCCAAAGCTGTCCTCCTGCGTGTGGTGGAGCCCCGTAATCAGGTCTTGCAAGCTTGGGAGCAAATAAAGGACCTTCACAGAGGTGTGCGGAGAAACCAGGTGCTGCGTTGCCAGGCTTCCCTGCACCGTGCTGGGGAAAGACCTGCTCCTCCTTTCCAAAATATGTTACTCGTCTCCCATTTCTCTGTGCGACAACTTTACTTCTCATGCCAGCTAGTAATCGGCATCGCTTAGGAATTTGCTTAGCAGTTTGCGTCTTCCTCTAGGACTCTCCCAGAGGTTGTGTCCTACCTCTGAGTGTAGGTTTGTGTGCAGGTTCATACCTGGTCCACATTTAAGGTGACAAGCATACACATGGGAAAGAAGATTTTTTCAGGAGGGTGGGTAACTCAGAATTGAGTTCAGCCTTTGCTGTGAGCGCGGGTGATGACCACAGGTGATGCTGACAGGCCTGAGGCCAACTTCGGGAAGAGTGGTGGAGAAAACTGGACATTCTAGGACTGTACCAGCTTATATTGTGATGGGATGGGTGTCGTATGACGATCCCAGCCTGCTTCCCATTGCTGTGTTGCTGTCTGCAACACTGGAGTTACTATTTGTTGACAAAATGTCATGAATTTCCACTCAGCCTGCTGCTCTCACCCCTTACCATAAGTCAGTAAAACTGGGTGTATGGGTGAGGTGGGGTCTTTGGGTCTTCAGCAGTGGATGTGCTTCCAAGGGCCGTGGCATCCGAAGACAGTAAAGTTGGGGAATACAGGTTGCATCTCTTACAGATGGCAATGCAGATGCATGATGACAAGTCAAAGGAGCATATGTGGCATCTGTCTGCACCCTGCTCCAGCTTCCTGAGGGCGGCGTAGCTGTAAGTACAGGGAGAACAGTCATATCAGCATTATCATCAGGTGCGTTTGGAGTAGCGTTGTTAAAATAACGGGGCTACCGGCATTTGTACCTGCAGGAGGAATCTCTCTGCTGGGTAATGTAGAGTTTCTTTTCACTTGTTCTGGAAAATGTGCTCAGTTTTTACAAAAATTACCTTCAGAAGCTCCTGTAGTAGCTTTTCCTCAAAATAAACATCATTATGGCTTGAATGCTACCTCACCCTGTCTTGCAAGCTGGCTTCAGATGAACAAGCAGCCCGAGTGAATCCCCCTTCTTATTGTACTATTAGGCCTGATTTTGTAGTGCTGCGAATTTTACATCCATCCTGTCCCATTTAGGAGGAATTTTTATTTCATAGCTATTGCATATGGTTAGGAAGTATCCCTTTCCACACATCATAATTCATTCTTCTGTTGGCTTCTATTGTATAACACGACATAAGCGTGAAAAATCCTCTTCTTGTTTAATCTTGAGAAGCTCCATTTCGTATCATCGTGCAGAGTCTCGCGGTTTGTCCGTGTTTTTAGGAAGATAACAAATCCCGCTTCATGGCCTTGGGTAAGACCTACTGGCTTCAATTACGCCTTGTAACTCAATGACTACCCTATTAAAATCATAACACAATTTATATTGGCGTTTACTGCACATTGTAACATGATGATAGGCCCTTTTCATGGGATGCCTTTTGGCTTTTTTTAACAAATCGAAATGTCACAGCCCACCTTTTTATACTCTAATGTAATGAACTCTTTCCACAGCTCCATCTGATGCTTGTTGGCTTCTATGAGAGATCCTATTCCGAACTTAATGAGTCCCTCTTCGCATCATAATGTAATTCATGCCGGCTTTCACGGCATATCCTCGCACACCGGTGCCAAAGCGTGTTGTGTCATAAAGCTAAGTGGCTTCTAATGGACGTCACACCTCCGTAACCCTGTCGCGTGCTCTAATGTTCATCTCTGCTTCTCTAACACGCAGCAGAAGCCCAGTGGCTCCGCAGACCATCTGCCTGGGACGTGTGCTCGGCCCCTGCAGGCTCCGTGCATCCAAAGTGTGTGTCACAGGCATGTTTTAAAGGCTATTTTAGAGAAATCTTACCTGCCAGACTTTAATGACTCCCTTGGTCCTCCTTGGTTATTGCACAGACGGTGGGCTTGAGGTCCTTTTCTCTCTTTGTGTAAGGTTTATCCTGCACAAACTTTCAAGAAGGCATTTATTTCCTTCCTTAGCAAACTATAATTTTAGGGCTATGACTGTATTTTCCATGTCCAAATCCATTTGGGGCTTTTATCTTGTCTAGGAGGTGGTTTTCCACAGTGGAAAACCAGAAAAGTCCTTTTTTTCAGTTTGTATTACTGGCAATTAGAGCGCTCTCGGCTGAAGGCAGAAGAGAGGGTGACCCCATGTTCTGCTCTCTGGGCGCTCAGCGCAGCTGATAGAAGTGCCTGCTGTCCCCGAGGTCGCTAGGGGAGTAAATACAGTATGCCACTGGCTTCTCTTGAAGGCTTTAAATGTTCTTAGGGTACACAGATATTTACTGCTCCAAGCTGGAACCTGAAATAGCATTGGTTTCAAGGCGTGCAGGTAAGCCTGATCATTTAGGGCCTGATACTGCTTCCCCTTAAAGGGAAAACCCCTCAATAGGGTTCACAGATCTTAAATATTATCAGTATTGTAAAGCACATGCTAAAAATAGGATTTATTTTCCCAAACTTCGAATATCTGCATCTTATCTAGACCCCTTAGCCTACATTTGTAGGTGGAAAGGAGAAATGACAGTCAGTACATGATCATCAGATTTAGTATAGAAAACTCCTTGTAGCTGAGGCGAATTGCTCCCTGAAAATGCTTTCTGTTCCCCCCCCTCCCCATGCACCTTTTCCCCCCACCTGACATGCATCCAAGACGATGCTGGTTGTTACTGAATGCTCTTTACCAGTGTTGAGTAGGATCTTCCTTCTCCAGGTCCCCGCAAAGAGCTGGTGAAGTGCAGTTCAGCCTAACCGCGTGAACGTGGGCAGTGCTGAGAAGGCAGGGGCTGGGAGACCACTGAAGGATTAGGGATTTTAACACACGCCTGATCATTTCTGAATCCTCTTAACGAGCTGTGCGTTCCCTCTCCGATTCTCCATGGTGCAATAAAAGAATAATCCTTGGCCAGGGTTTCAGGCTGACATGGAATGTGGTCCTTCTAAGTGAGCTGTTGTTCTAACTCTTTATAAATCATCCATATTGTTAAGTATCAGATTATAGATCTGATAGCAATAGTTTTATAACTGAGCTCCTTTTAACACTGTCATGGGATTTAATTCCCTTTAAAAAGGCGAGTGATTGACTTTTGCTTTGTACAGGACAACCTGTTCTAATTGCTCCTCAAGCTTTGGTAAAAGAAAAACTGCTAGCTCAAAACTTTTTAACAGAAACGTGAGCTTCTAATGGCATTGCTGCTGCTCTTCTCCGGGTTTGAAGGTGGGATAGCTGACGTGCCTGTTCTCTTCTGTGGGCTGGGTTCATCAGCCGGTTTATATTGACGTTGACTCACGATGACCCGATCTGCCCGTGAGATCTATTTTGTTTAAGTGGGAGGGAAGGTCATGGTATGTGGTGGAGTATGAAATGAGATCTGTGGAAGGTGGTGGGGTCAGAGCACTCCTGCTCCTGCAAAGCCAAGCTTTGCTATTTCATCAATGTATAGAATCACAGAATGGTTCAGGTTGGAAGGGACCTTAAAGGTGACAGCTTGGTTGTCCATTCTTAGAATGCATGGGGTAGATGCTGATGGGAAATGTAAGATGCTCCTCTCCATCTCTTCTGTTTCTGTAGACAGTCAGTATTTTTGCTCTTAGTCTGAGCTGGCTTGCCTGAAGCAATTAAGAATAACACTCACTTAGAGTGAATGAAGTGATTATTTAATATTTTCTAACTATTTTTGAGTCATGCGTTACATGGCCCTCAAGTTTTTTGGGCAAGTGTGCAAGAAAGATGATGCAAATCTTCACCTGGATGGAACTGCTCAGCTGGTCGGTTTGCGAGGCTGCGGCACTTGTGAAGCGCAAACTCAATTTACGGCGTGTGGTCAGGGAAGAAGTGAGCTGGCTCCTGCAGCCCCCTCCAGTGACTCACGCTCCCGACTGCCATCTCCCCTTTCAGGGCTTGTATTACAGGTATTACATGGGCAGACAGTTGAGCAACTCTGGTCACACCTGCACCAGTGGAGTGTGGACAATGTAGCTGGATCCCACATCCTTGTATGGGAGCAGACGTAGAGCCAGAATCTTCCCCCTTTATATATAGATCCAGAACCTTCTGGTCTTAAAAGCAGGCACTGCAGGATTTGATGTTTTTTATTCCTAAGCCCCAGTCTTACTAGTTACTTCATTTTACAACTTGGAGATCTCTGCGCTGGGTTGGTAAGTCTAGACAATTTATTTACTAAACTCTTCTGGCTGCTTAGATACTGAGCTGGTTTGTGTATTCAGTCCTGTTACGAAACTCTCTTGGCGGCGAGCGCATCCCTTAGGTACAATAAGGAGGACCAGTAAATACCAGCCTGTCTGCCAGCGTGGGCACTGCCCTCGGAGGGCCGTCCACCGGGCCCTCTCAGAGCAGGTGGGCAGTGGTCCCCTCAGGGGAGAGAGCTCGCCACGGCGACAGCGCAGAGCGAAGATCTCAACCCACCAGAGCGGTCGTGTGTAAGTGGTAAAGAGAATGAGATATTTTGTTGATCTGCTGGATTTCAGGTCAAATGTTTGCATGAAGCTTTGCCCGTGGTGGAGGATCTTTGTATATATCTACATTTATATCTACACATATAACTACGTATACATCTACAACTACCTGAAAGGAGGTTGTAGCGAGGTGGGGGTCGGTCTTCTCTCCCAAGTTACAAATGATAGGACAAGAGGAAATGGCCTCAAGCTGCACAAGGGGAGGTTTAGACTGGATGTTAGGAAAATTTTTTACACTACAAGGGTTACCAAACATCAGAACAGGTTGCTCAGGGCAGTGGTGGGGTCGCCATCCCTGGAGGGATTTAAAAGACAGGTAGACGTAGTGCTTTAGGGACATGGGTTAGTGATGGTTTTTGTCAGTGTGAAGTTGATGCTTGGACTCGATGATCTTAAAGGTCCCTTCCAATCTAGGCAATGTTATGATTCTATATGTGTATTTATGGGCATTATCCCAGGCAAGGCTAGTACTGGAGCCTCACATAAGGCTGATACCCCGTTTCCTTGCTGCTCTCTCCACCCTGCCAGCCTGTCGCCCTTGGGATTTGTTACGCCAGAAGCCAAACAGTGTTTTGCATAAGCAGCAGGATCTCTCCTGCTGACAGTAGAGCTAGAGAGCTCATGCACCTCACAGAAGTGAAGCGCAACTGAAGCAGGAGCACAATAAATAACTCCACGGTTCTCTTCATCTGTAGCAGGTGAGGCAGAGAGCACCCCATTCCTGTTGCTCATCTTGCAAAGTAGGTTTTATCTCACACTCCTGCCCAGAGGAAGGAAAAATAGAGACATCTTTGAAATTCCCTTTATGTTCTTCCCTGAAACAAGCTCTTTTCCCCCCTGAAGGAATCAGACTTCAGTATTACTCGCTGGGTGTGCCAAAATAGCCGCCTGCTTGTGTGCAGCCCAGTAACTCCCTTGTATAAACCTCTGACATCCTCTGCCAAGATGTCCTGTGCTCAGGGGACCGTGGTCCTCGTGCCTTCTGCTGGTCTGGCACCAGACGGGGGTCTGCTCTCCTGTCCCCTGCGGACTTCTCCCTGCAGCACAGGGCGGGGAGGAAAGGCCACCCCAGGGGCTGTGGTCCAGGCGATCGCTGGCGCTCAACGAATCTTACCTCAACCTTGCAGAAAAGACAGTGGTGGAAATAAAAAAGTAGAATTAACAGCTGGTGGCGGGTTGCTGTCTGGGAATTTCATTGCTAAAATGGAGATTTCAGGGGCATTTAGAGATTATGTTGCAATGATGGTTTATTATGGGATGTGATTTGCCTAGAGCTGGTGGACTGTAAGAATACAGAATGGTGGCTTGATGAGGTTGTTGTCTTTACATAGTTTGCATTGCATTTATGTATAATTTCTTAGTATATTATGCTTGTTGCCTTTATTTAGTACATCAGGATTTGCTAGGACTGTGATCTTGGAAGCAAGGGGTGAAGATACGGAGGATAACGTTTGGATTTCCTACATTGGAAGGACGTTGTGGAATGTATTCAAGGTAGAGAAAGATTGGTGTGTCAAGTTTCAGCTATGGTAGGAGGTTTGATAGAAAACCAGGTGAATTAAACTTCAAAAGCTTCCAATCAGATAAAATGAGGAACATATTAAGTGAAGTAGACTGGCACTGTTTATTAGAAAATGGCCTATGAAGGAAAATTGGCTAAACTTTAAAGAGGTGCCGGAGTTGGCTCGGGGGGGAGTGAATATATCTTTACATAAAACTAAACATAAAACTTTAAAACCAATGTGGATGAGTGATAAGTTGTTAAAGTTAATTGTGAGTGAAAATAGAGCTCGAAAGCATACAGGGAGTAGCGGAGTATGGGGTTGTCGGCGGGATTTATAAAAACAAAGCTGCTATACAAATGGAGGATTTGAAGGGCAAAATGTAGTTAAGGCCATTAAGCTAAAGAGTACTCCGGTGAATAAAGATGTGAAGTGAACCAGAGGGACTGCTCTTGGGATACTTCTTGCTCAAACTAAAAAAACCAAATGCCCCCCAAGGATTTAGTTCTGTTTAATGCCGTACTATTAAACGGTGCAACTCTTACAAGGGATTGTAAAGTGCCTTTATTTGATTACCTATTATGCCTATTGTTATTACTAGTAATTAATATAAACTATTATATCATGATATTTCTATAACTACTGAAAGTTAATGTGTATGATTATATACTGTGCGCTATAACTATATAGTAATGTATATTGAGTTATAGGTTAATATAGTGCATATAATGTGGTACCTGTATGATACGAGACTTATCTAGCTTATAAACAGGCTTACACATGAAATATATAGCAGATTGTTGCAGATTCATCATATTCCGTAATAGTGTACATCATGTAATATATTGTTGCGTTAATACTATTTATACATAACAATGGTATCACAGACCAGCAGGGGTTGGAAGGGACCTCTGGAGATCAGCCAGTCCCACCCCCTGCCAGAGCAGGGTCACCCACAGCAGGTGGCACAGGAACGCCTCCAGGTGGGTTTGGAATGTCTCCAGAGACGGAGACTCCCCCACCTCTCTGGGCAGCCTGTGCCAGGGCTCTGCCACCCTCACAGCAAAGAAGTTCCTCCCCATGTTTAGGTGGAACTTCCCGTGTTCCTGTTTGTTGCTCCTTATCCTGTCACCGGGCACGGCTGAGAAGAGTCTGGCCCCATGCTTTTTCCACCTGCCCTTTAGGTACTGATCAGCATCAATGAGATCCCCTCTTGGTCTGCTCTTCTCCAGGCTGAACAGCCCCAGGGCTCTCAGCCTTTCCTCAGCACAGAGATGCTCCAGTCCCTTAATTATCTTTGTAGCCGCTGCTGGACTCTCTCCAGCAGCTCCCTGTCCCTCTGGAACTGGGCAGCCCAGAACTGGACACAATACTCCAGCTGTGGCCTCCCCAGGGCAGAGCAGAGGGGGAGGATGACCTCCCTCCACTTGCTGGCCACGCTCTTTCTAATGCCCCCCAGGAGACCATTGGCCTTCTTGGCCACAAGGGCACATTACTAGCTCATGGGCAACTTATTGTCCACCAGGACTCCCAAGTCCCTCTCTGCAGAGCTGCTTTCCCAGCAGGTCAGCCCCCAACCTGTACTGGTGCATGGGGTTATTCCTCCCGAGGTGCTGGACCCTACGCGTGCCCTTGTTGAACTTCATTCGGTTCCTCTCCTCCCAACACTCCAGCCTGTCCGGGTCTCGCTGTATGGTAGCACGTTAGCCAGTTGCTAATGGCGATAGCAAGAGCTGCTGGCCGCTGGTATCTGCAGGCTCTATATGAATTCTTACTACGAGACAGTTTCAGTCATGCAGGCATTGTAACTTCTGCTATGAGCTTAACTCTTATTCGCTGTCACGTGCAGCCAGTGAAGAAGATGCAGATAGATAACAAGATTAGTACTTGCATCATTACACCCGGTGGGGACGTAGAGAGCAGAGGCCGGTGCTCGGTCCTGCAGGGTGCTGCGTGGGTGGGTTTGTTCCAAGAGGTCTGTAGACAGCAGGTAGCCCGGCTTTAAATTCAAGTGCCCTTGAGCGACGTGGCAGCGTGGGCTGGTTTTGCAGAGAGAAGGAACACACACACCTTTCCAGGCTCCCCAGAGCAGCACCGCTGTCTTCAGGTGCATGAAAATAGATTGTCCTCTGCAGTTGCAGCCTCTGGTAATGGACCGAATTATTTTAACATCTAGTTATCCATCTAGTAAAAGCAAAGAAGAAGCTATCAAGAAAAAAAAACAAACCTGCCTAAAAATAAATACGAAGCGTGGATGGACTCAGACACAGTAACACTGGATCTCAAACACAAACCGAACACAAGCATGGGAGCGGTGGGAGCAATCACTGAGCCCTTTTCATCAAAAAGATTGACTCTACGAGGCCTTTCTTGAACTATACAGCATTTCAGGTATGGTCTTACTCCTGTGTTTTCTAATGGCATTAATATTTCTGTCTCTTTGGAAGATAGTTGTGCTGATGCCTCACTGGATAACGTTTACCCTCCATCTGCTTTGTTTTGGCAGCCCTCAGTCATCACCAATTATAATATCTTAATCTTTTCTTCCTGAATCGTGTCTTTATTAGTGGTAAGGGTAGTTATTTGCTCAAATTTAGCTTGCCTTCTAATCCGGTTGGCAGTAACATTGCTCTGGACAGGAAGAAGCTATTTTTCCAATTTGTTGGAGCTCAGCAGGATTTATTATTTAAAAACCCTGAGATTACATTTAAGATAACTGAAGCTATTCAGACTGGAGATATTAAAACCTTCTTCACAGTCATATCTCTGTGTTGCCTTGGTCCCTCTTCCTTCCTCTTCCCCGGTCTCCTGAACTAAACTTGCTGTGGCACCTGCATAATTGAGCAGAATCGCTGTATTCCGTTGCATTAGTGGTAAATCCAGGTATGAGGGATCTCAGTTGGACCAATGTCATACTTAGAGACACTGAAATAAGTGTTCCTAATAAAAAAAGAAGCTGGAGGAGACCGTGCCAGGAAAGGAGTATTTGCTGATTGGATTTATGAAATGCATGTGAAGTTTGGGTTGTTTGTTCTTTTTTGCTATTGGCATGTGCTGCTGATTTTGGCAGTTTGAAGAATGCAAACGCCATTTAAAAACCCTGGATGGACGGTAAGGAATTGGCACCCATCTCCTTCTGGAAGAAATCTGCTTTGAATGTTTATTTGTAGCAATAGTCATTGGCATTATTGGTCTACTCTGTTATGTCAAGTCAGAGAGCTTTGTGCATGTATTTTACAGGAATTTTTCTCATCGCTGAATGTTTTTTCCCTCTTATGCTAGAAATATATCCCTTGATAAAACGATTCCAATTCACCAGTCAATATTTGCTTTTCCTTATAACTGTTCCATTTAAGATTCAATTTGTTGGACTCTTAGGTTGTACTTAAAGCAATGTAGGTTTTTTGATGTTAGGAGACTGTGCAGCTAGTGACCAGAGAACATAGTGAGCTGTGGCGCTCGCTCTCCCATTCCCACTGATACAGGCACCAAAATTGCACTGAAGTATTAATAGGCATCGAGTACCTCGTTCTCCTGGTTCTTTGAAAACCATCACCACCGATCAGCCCTTGTTCCGTGGAGGGATCTAATAGCAGTGTTTTCCTAACCCACATCCGAATGCTTTTACACATGATTCCGTAATGCAGCTGACACTGTATTTTGTCACGATTGCTGCTGCTTTTGCTGTCTTCCACCTTGGTTCTCATCTCCTTACACCCGCACCAGCCATGTCATTTTAACAAGACGATGACAAACACCGATGTATGTCTCTGAAGATCTGGGCCTAATTATTTTCTTTCTCTTTTTTTTTTTTTTCCAGAAATGCTTTTTTTTCTGCTTACTAGTGCTTTACTCACATGCTTCCTTTTGAATGCTGTGTGTGTATGTTGTGCTTTGCCAGCGGAGTATTTGGGTAGCCAACACAACAGACCCAGGCTGTGGGGTCTTCCTGTCAGCTCTTTACTTTCTCCCTGAAGGAGAATGGGAATGACAAATCTTGGGCAGTGAGCACAACCCTAACGGCCGAACACCTTCGTTTGGAGTCCCGACATCCCCTTCTCGTGGAGGAGGCTGTGGATGCGGGCAGGAGGAAGGCTTCTGCTGGACCTGCGTGTGGCCGGGCACTTCTGCTGCGTCTCGGTGGCACAGCGATGCCACCCGGAGAGCAGGACCCGAACCAGGTCTGCAGCTCCTGGCTGTAGAGGATGGGCTGTCCTGATATCGTACTTCTAAATGTAATAGTGCCCCCGTGGAAGCCGACATTATGTCTTTCTCTCTATGCCAAATACATCTTCAATAGATGTCTCCTGCCAGGTTGTTTGGTTTTTGGTTTTTTTTTTTTTTTTTTTTTTTTTAGAGAATGCATAGCTTTTTAAAGTAAAACATAGCATTTAAAGTGAATTAGGATTATTATTTATTTTTAGGATAAGTGCAGAGTAAATAATGGATTCAGTCATTACTTCTTTGCTTTATGAAATGTCTTTTCCATGAAAAAATCCAGCACACAAAATCTAGCACGGTGAGCTGAACAACAGCAGCTCTGTATAAAACCACTGGTGCCAAAAATCCACGAAAGGATCACAATTTACTTTCATTTTGCCATGAAAACAATAATTTGCTCTAGTTTTCTTCATAAAATGTTGAAATATATTACCGGTTTCTGACCTTTGAGGTTTGAGCTGCGTGAATCGGTTTGGATTAGCTAAAGAGGTCTTTGGTGGGTGCCAGCACATGGGTCACGGGAGGTGTCATCATTGAGCCTTCATCGTTAGGGCACTGGTGGAGCGCTGGTGTAACTGGGAGCATGTTAGAGAAACGGGTTTATGAGGCCCAGAAGCGGTAGGATAATTTTATGGAACGTTGGAAGGATGGAGGTCGTCTCACATCTGAACTCACAGCTTCTTTCTTCCTAGAGTCAGTAGAATATGGAATCGCTAACTTTGCATAGCGGTTAATCGTTTTTACGCTCTTGCCATGGGATACCATACTTGGTCTGTACGCCGCAGATACACGGATCTGCAAAACGCGGATCTGGCGGAGATTAAAAGGTGCTTTGGCTAAGTCTCTGCGGCATCTTACCTAAATCAACGGGAAGAAAATATGTCTTTAATAGCACCTTTTTTTTCCCAATAAATGTAGGTGGAAATGAACTAGAATGTTGTTATATTATCTCATTGCATTTTTACTACCATTGGTAGTAAAACAACAGTACTTTGGTAGCTTTTACTACTTCTGCTATGTATTTTATAATTATTCCAGAATCATGAATTCTGATGTGACTCAGTTACAGTAAATATTGTACGCATAAGGAGTGAGAGATGCTCAGCAGCGCAGAGTTTCAGCGACAGAGGTTTTGTATTCTAAAAAAATGTAGGAGTTCTTAAAAAATCCCATCCTTTCATGAGACAGAAAGGATAGGACAGAGATGCTGGTATTTATTCATCTTCATCCACCAACTTTGTCCTCCAGCTGGAGCTTTGGCCAAGCTCATGTTCTCAGCTGCTCAGAGAAGTGCCTGGTTGGCATCCTCAGATGGAAGAGACGTTGATAAATGACAGAGAAAATACCCTTTAAAAAAAAAAAAAAGTGTTAATAATAGGGGACGTTGGTCATCATCTGTCTCTTCAGATGCTGAAAGCTGTCGTGGTTTATGGTGTATGTGCTGGTATTTGGCACTTTGTCCCGTTTCTTGTAGTTAGACAGTAGCGAGAACTGACATCCTTCATTTTACTCAGAAACGTGTTCTCGGGCTTCCAGGCTTTTAAACGGCATCATTTAAATACTGTCATTATGGCTTTTAGTCTAGAAGGGAACAGAAGAATGTTTCTGAGAGCTCAAACCTGCTTTAAATCATCGGAGCGGTAATGCCCAGGCAAGTATCATTACAGCTAGCTCAACGGTGATGAAAACAGATCCCGGCTTTTTTTGCACCTTTTGGAACATGGTGGTAAATCTGGAATAAATTCTCCATCGGTTACTCTGATTTACACCAGTTCAGCAGAGCAGAATCTGCTGATACGTTTAATAGATTCCTGGGTTCTAAGAGCCGGAGCAGCCTCAGAGGCTGATCCCGTGGTCTATAGACATGAAGCCACGTTTTTTTGTCGGATGTTAATGCACCCAGCAAGATACAGAGAAATACTTTGCAATCTCACTTTGCATTTCACTGTGCAGTAACTGCTTCGTGGGTTCTTACCATTCACTGTAAAGGAACTCCAGGGCACGAGCAGCGTCTGGCGAGGCAGATAGTCCCTGTTCTGTTGCAAGAGTCCGTGCTGGGCTTTGCGTAAGTGTTTATTGTAAAGATAACTGGGCAAAAGCCTTGTGACTCAGGACAGCGTCGGTGGGAGGCATTACTCAGATCCGTGTGAACCCTCAATAAAGTTCAGTACCGCTTTAAAGCTGTGGTTTTGGCCAGGTCTGTCTCTTTCTGTGGCAGTCAGTTCCTTTGTTTGGCCCACGCTTGATTTAAACATTATTTTTGTGTGTGGATCCATTGATTTCTTTTAATTTTTTTTTTTTTTTTTAAAATCCTTTGGTTAGAAATAATTTTGAGGGAGGTGATTTAAATAAGGAGTGATGTGTCCTGGCTGGGCTTCCTGCGGCTGAGAAACACATTCTTCGCCACTGAACTACAGGCTTTCTGTCTGCTCGCTCTTTGCGGCCGACCAGGATATTGAACATCTTGGAACACGTAGAGCGTTTGCTTCTCTCCTTAGGGACACCTAGGATATTTTATGACAAAAGGCTTTATACCAGCTTTAGCTGTCTGAGTTCACAGACCCTGTTTCTTCAAAGTATTTCAGGAATTTGACTGGGATAAGAAAGAGAACTCCAGCGTCTCCGTAAGACTGAGCAAATGAATGAATTTAATCATGAGAGGATGCGGGCTTATTCATTTTAAGTTCTGTGCGCTTTTGTTGGTGCAGATTTTTCCAGTCTGTTTATGGAAGGTGGAGAAACCCTGTGACTGGGGCGGGGAGGAAGGAAAATTTTTGGAAAAATGCTATACCGCATAAGAAGAGAAAACAATGTGTTCTGATAAGCAAATGCCTTCAGTGGAGAGAGTGCTCCAGTGGTTGGAGATGTGGCCTTAGAATGGGGATCCCGGATTTCCATTCTTTCCACCACCGCTTGCATGTGTTGCTTTGGGAGAACTTCTGAACCTGTGAGACAGAGTATGATGCTCTTCCCTACAGACTGTTTTACTCCATAAAGGACTCGCGTTGTAATTTATTCATCGAGGATACTCTCTTCCAGGAGTTGATCCACGTTTCAGCTACTGCGAAGGCTTCCTAGGTGTTGGAAAGCCGTTTGAAATCTTCGGTGCTTAAATTATAAGCCTTCCCACATCAACAGCTCCGCTGGGTCGTTTTTTTAGGATACTGGTGTGGAGAGCCAAGGGCTGATAGCGTAGACAAAGCCCAAAAGACATGATTAAGAGGTGTGTGTTAAGCTGTAAGAGTCCATTCGGTGTTTTTGCCGTGAAAAGCTTGTGGGCGTTTCCTTACAGAGCAGGTCAGCTTTAAATATCTAATGGGCAGAGGCGGATGCAGCAGGTACCGCAGGGAGACAGGGCCTGATCCACCCGAGCGCAAGGAACCAAGCACCGGTTCTGATGATGTGCAAAATCTCAGTGAGCACAGAGTGGAAATGAAAAGTGAGCCAAGAACTCACCCTCTGTTTCGATAACCCTTTTAACCATTAACAAAACCAACAAGATATACTGGAATGGAAAAGGCAGTTCTCCCTCCCAAGCGTGTGCTGTCCCTTAAGCCTTTTTTCAAAGCTTTTAGCAGCACAGAATGGGAGCAGACTGTTTTCTTGACACATGCAACCCCGTGTTGGGACCCCTGGTAGTAGCTCTGGTGTACCGGAGAGCGGATCCATGGATTTGAGGGTGCAAAGCTACTGGAAAGGAACGAGCTGTTCGTTAGAAACTAGCTTGTGCCGAAGGAGTGTAATAGCTGTCTTCAGTGTAATTAATGACTCATTTAGCACATAAAGGGAATTGAATAGATATTATATTCTTGGCTCTTAGCAAACAGTTGACTTCCTGCCATATGAAAATCTATTAAAAAAGCTGGATGTATAGTGCGCAGATACAAATTCTGTGGCATGGATTCTCTCTTGGCTGACGTGCCGGGAAGAGAGGAATCGCTAATGCAGAGACCTCGGAGTGTGAAATCCTGTAAAGCGGTTTACTGCAGACGTTAGTGCTGGCGTCCAAATCGTTGCATCTTTTATATACGAACTTTTTTGCATTTTGGTTTTTGACACTACGCTAGGCTTTTTAAAATGAGCTTTGCAGAGTGTGTGATGGAAGTGTTGCCGAGTTTAAAAATCCCTATGAAAGACAGTGAGTAACCACATCATAGAGGTCTCCTACGGTATTTGCAAACCAACCATTTCAGCACTGAGCTTCTTTGAAACTCTTAAAGTGACATTCAAATGGAAACAATCACGAACATGACAATAGTGTCACTGACAGAGAAGGCTACAAAGTGTGGCCCGGTGTTGGCAGAAATAAGGAAGAATATTATTTGTTTCTTCTACTTAGGAACCTCAAGAACTGTTGATAAACATGAATAAAGTTAGTGTATAAATAAATGAAAGTAATAGATTTAATCAGCATAACAGTTGGAAAAAATATGCGTGTGCAAGTTGAGCTGCTCTGATTTCTATTTCACTGAGCAGTTGAGGGTATCGAGACAACCTGTTGTCAATGTCCGGAGTAGAAGGAGGGTGTTGGAAGGGAAGAGAAAAAGAAGTTGTTAGAACCTGTAAAAAAGGGAGAGGAGTGAATTGTTTAGAATGGTTATGTGTCATCTCATTCCCATTCCTGTCTCACTGGAGCCCAGCTGACTCTCTGGGGTCTCTGCCTTTTGCTACCTCCTGCTTGTCACGTCAAAAAGCAAGTGATGTAAAAATCGGTGGGAATTTAGTGGAATTAGTTCTTCCCACGAATGTCTAAATACATATGAAGAATATTACAGTCATGTAATTTCTACTTCAGGGACTCTTTCAAAATCGTTTAAACGGAAAGGTGAAATGAATCGCAACTTTGGAGGATTTTTCAGCTTTCTCCATGTGGGTATCCAGGAGGTTTCTGGCAGTGAACGTGTGATACTACCCAACTCCAAGAGCGTGTCCAGCTTGGAACTGCATGTCGTCTTCGCTTGGCTAACTGGTTTGGCTCATTCATGCCGAGTTGTCTGGACTTGACCTTTTCGTTCCTCCTTCTGTCAGCCGTGACATTTTATGTTGCAGATCCCACGGGTGGTGCTGGGGCTCCTTATCTTTGTGGTAGGTTTTGCTTTAGCCGTTCCATGGTGCTGCTGTGGCCGAGTTAGAGCTGGTTTGGTGTGGGTGGTGGGGCAAGGCTTACACCATCTACCCATGGAGCATTAACCTGGCCATCGGCAGTGGGCACGGTCAGCCAGAGGAGAGGGGAGGAGGTGAGGGAGACCTTATTGCACTCTGCAACTACCTGAAAGGAGGTTGGAGAGAGGTGGGGCTTGGTCTCTTCTCCCAAGGAACAGGCGATAGGACAAAAGGAAATGGCCTCAAGTTGCTCCAGGGAGGTTTAGATTGGATAATAGGAAAAATTTTTACACCGAAAGGGTTTTTGAGCGTTGGAACAGGCTGCCCAGGGAAGTGGTGGAGTCACCATCCCTGGAGGGATTTAAAAGATGGGTAGACGTGGTGCTGAGGGACATGGGGTAGTGGTGGGTTTGGCAGTGTGAGGTTGATGGTTGGGCTCGATGATCCAAAAAGTCCCTTCCAACCTAGGCGATTCTATGATTGCACTGGCTGGTGTTACTTCAGAGGGTACAGGATAATAGGTTGGTGTTTTTATTTAAATTAAGCTTTGAACTGCTGTAGAAGTCATTTCATTCTCACATCCTACCCCATAGAAATCTGCCATTATCTTGGAAAGCCTGTACTAAGGGTAGAGATGGGCTTTAGATTCCACTTTATTATTGCTATCCAAAGCAACCATTGGACAGCTTCAAGAATGGTAAAAAAAAACAACCCTGCATTAAACCACTGCTAGGCTGAAGCAGGCAAGGGTTACTGCGCATAAAACAGCACCCCAAACTCCCGATATTTTACAGCCAGTGCAGCCAGACTTTCCCATCTGCTGAAGAGGTGGGTTTAGAAAAAACCAGAAACCAAATCCCACCTGCAGTAAATCATCATGTGGCTTGAGAGAGGCTGGCCCCTGAGGGTTAGAGATGCAGCTTTAGGCCGGCTGCTGCTGCCGAGCTCAGAGGGCGCCTCGTTAAAGGCAGGAGGAAAGAAATCTCAAGGCAAAGAAATGACCACGCTCCAGGTGAGGCGTCGCAAACTTTGTGCGAGTCGTGAGGATGGGTAAAGATAGAATACTTATGCGACCATCAGCATGAATAAAGAAACTGTTTCTTTGACTGCAGTAGACTCGATTGAAAAATAGTGTTATTTATGCTGGCTGTGCACCATCACTCCGAGAGCAGCTGGAGCTTAGTACAGTACAGTAATCTTGTAAATAAAGTCCAAATAATTCAGCTGACATATATATATTATTGCATTTTTATCTCTTTTTTTCTATGATTTGGAAGAGCGGAGAGATTCTTAACTGCTTTCATTACTGATGAACAATTTCAGCGAGTAATCCTTGAAAGGCAGGTAGCTTGTTAGCAGCTAGCATTTTAGGCTTGTATTTGTGAGCCACGTGAACGCAAAGAATGGCATTTTGCTAAAAGCAAAATTATTTAGGAATTTTGACAGTGGTTCCTTTCTGAGTGATTTTTCTCATGATTTTTTTTTTTTGCTTCAAACTAGAGCAACTTGTGATTTTTTTTTTGTAATGTTAGACACCCAGTTTAATAAATACATTGAACGTAGGTTTGATTGCATTCTGGTGACTGATGAGACTTTGACTGGCAAGGGCTTTGAGCTGTGTCTGAACTAGACTGGAACTAGACTGGATTTGTCCTGCGGCTTTTAATACTTTTCCGGATCTTTGAATGGACCCCTCCCCTCCTACTCATTCTTTCCGGTTGCTGGAGACGAGGGGCACTACAACAGACCTTGATTTGTAAGATCAGGCCTGGTGATTTTCAGTAAGTGGAGATCGTCTTCCTTTTAAATCAAATAAGAAGCGATAACCTATCATTCTGTGGTATTTATCTTCCTTTTTCTTTGCATAAAGCCAAGGGATAAGGACGGAGGTGCCTGCTGGTTGGGGTGGCATCCCAGAGCTTCCCACACGGCTTAAGTTTCTTGTAATGTAACAGGAAATTCGAAAATATGGTAAAAATTCATTTTCTAACATTTTGGCATATGAATGAAAATCACCGTGCTTCCAATTCAGGCAGTATGGTCTCGCATATGTTTTTTGTCTCATATCGAAAGAATTTGTGCTAATTTGGCTCCATACTTACTCCACCCATAGTTTGCATATTGTCTTCGGCTTTATGGTAGGGATTGCCTATGAAGTAGAAAGACAAAATTAATGTAAGTTACAGATGCAAAGACAGTTTAGAGGCTCCTTACAGTGTAGGTCAGCTAGAGCTTTGTTTTGGGGTTCTGGTGTTCTGGGGCTCCTGTGGAGTGAGGAATGGGGGGATACATTACAGACAAGGCTTTTTTCTGGGTCTGTTGTTGACTTGTCGCCAGGCAAGTCACCTGTTCTTTTCTCTGCCTCTCTTTTCACTGTTCTTGCAGATCTGTGTCACACAATTTCTAGAAAGATTTTTTTTTTTTTATTCTTGTACAGCCGGAATGCAGTGGTCTGTCTTTGGCCTGAGCACAGAAATGCCAGGGAAAGGGTGGATTTAAAGGTGTGGGTCACGTTTTTTGGTTAGGGTTGTTTTTTGTGGGGGTGTTTTGTTTTGTTTTTCTAGAATCCTAGAATCGCAGAATGGTTCAGAAGAAGGGACCTTAAAGCCCAGCCAGTGGCACCCCCTGCCCTGGGCAGGGACACCTCCCACCAGCCCAGGTTGCTCCAAGCCCCGTCCAACCTGGCCTTGAACCCCTCCAGGGATGGGGCAGCCACAGCTTCTCTGGGCAACCTGGGCCAGGGGCTCACCATCAAAGTATTTCTGCCTCAGATCTCATTTCAATCTCCCTTCTTCCAGTTTAAAACCATTCCCCCTTGCCCCATGGCTCCCCTCCCTGATTAGGAATCCCTCCCCAGCTTTCTTGTAGGCACCCTTTTTTGGGGGGAGGGGGATTGTTTTTTTGGTTTGATTTTGTTGTTGTTTTGTTCTTTTTTTTTTTTTTCAGGAGGTTATGAAGCTACTCGCTCTAACCTCAGTCCATGTGTCAGCCTTGTCAAGTAATTGAAGCTGTTCTAGAATAATTATAGAAGTAAGTGAGGCTCCCTCATCCCTGGCACGAACCCTTCTCTTGGCTGAGGTCCACGGGAGTCTTTTATACGCAGAAAGAATCTGCCCCGTTGGCACAGACCGAGTTCTCCAGTGTGCAGGAGGGATGCTGACCCCGTGGCATGACCATATCTTCTTTCTTTGTCAGAAGACATCACCCTGTCGCGGTTCCCTGTGCCCTGAAATGGCAAGAGCTTTTAGCCTTCTGGTCAGGGTGATATTGCCCATGTCTTCAGACAACCTGGCTTGAATTGGCGGGTGGCAAATTAAATGGGAACCTGCAGTGGGGATAAATTTCAGGAAATAACTTTACAGTCCACAGAGATGAACATAGTCCCAAAAGAATCATTTGCTTACAAGTAGTGGGAAGGATTTTGCCATTCTCTCCAATGCTCTCCAATTCTTTGTTAAAAGAATTCAATTAAAAAAAAAAAAATATATATTTTAGCATATTTTCTTGACATGGTTGTGTTTGCCTGTTGCTCGGTATGTGTAAATGTTATCTTACTCAGCTAAGAAGCTGCTTTTTCATGGAAAGGCTTTCTTTTCCAGGCCCACCTAATGAAGCAGGATCCTACTAGGAGAGTGGTGGGCCATACTGCCGCAGCTCCTTGCCGCTGATTATTATTTTTTTTTTTCCTGATCGCATCACCTTGCTGCAGGTTAGATTTTTGCGCTGTGGTGGTTGCTGTAGAGCTTTCTGCTGTGCTTTGTGCGCTGGCGTTTGCAATTCTCTCCAAGCTCTCTCCAGCAAGGCAGCAGTCGTGTCGCGCACATACACCTCGAGGACCCCGGAGGATGGGGCTCCCCTTTCATCTTCGGCACGGGTGTCTTGGAACTGCTCCGTCCTCGCCGTGGCTGCATGGCTCTGTAAGCTGAAGAAGAGCCTAGCAGTAATGAATCTATCTCTGACGTATCTGGATCCAGCCCAGGCCCAGTTGGCTGAGTGGTTTTCTGGCAAAGTCTCCTTTCCCATCCATATCCATTCTTACAAAGTGAGCTTTCCCCATTCAAATGTTTTGATCTCGCTGAAATGTTTCACTTCAATATTTCTTTTGCAATGCCATTTTCTGAAAATCAGTATGTTCCCGTGGAAAATTTGGATCATGCCTAAAATACATTCTCAATTGGAAAATATAGTTAGAAAAATGTCAACCAGCTCCTCTTCAGAGAGGTCCCATTCATTGACCAGGATCTGCAAATCTTCTTTCTCGGTTAAATTTACTCCTTTTTCTGTGTCTTGACGCTTCGTGGGAACTCCCAGGAGAATAAGGATGTTGCCGTGCTGTGAAACAAGCTCTTAACCTCTTGACGCGAGCCTGAGCTGGGTATTCTCCAGCCATGGTTGCCCTCTTTTGGGAGCGGGAGGGGAGAGCCGTGGTGCCGGGGCTCCGTCTCCACTGCCACCTGAGCACCCCCAAAGGTTTGGAGGTTCCTCCGTCCCTCTGACTAAGCATGAGTAGAAGCTACGCAATCTGTTAAAACTCATCCAAAGGTCTTACAACAATATATGCAGATTATCCAGGAGGTGTTTGCCGTTTGAAAGTCGAACCTCTGGGCAATCAGCAGGTTACCATACAAACTGGGAACCCAAGGATAACACTGCTGAAAGGCTTTTCATGGGGAAAAGTCAGAGTCTCCTCTTGGAGAGATGTGTGTCAACAGGGAAACAGCATGGAGAGAAGAAAGGGGAAAGTCGTTTGCAACTGGCATTATAGAAAAAGGTATAAAGCTGAGAAAAGAAGAAAGAAACGGGTCCAGGACAGAAAGCTGGGGAGGAGAGGGGGAGGAGGAGGAGGATCACTGTAGATTTGTTGCACTTAGCATTAGGAATTGCTACAGAGCATGCAGGTTGTAGTGATTTTCTAATACTGAGTAATATGTCAGAAAGGCTATTCTGGATTTAGACCAATATATACAGTTTCTTGTCTAAGCAGAACCATATGCTCAAATGAGAGATCATTTTATTTTACTAGGATGGACAGTAAGTAGAAACACATTCCAGATTTCATGAGGTTTCTTCTCCCCCTCCCCCTTGGCAGCCACAGTGCTGCTTGTGCTTAGTCTATGGTTTTTCAACTGTTTGATAACTGTCCGTTACTTTACAGGACTCTGAGTCCTACTATATCATGATGGCTGTTGAGCTGTGACTAATGACTGTGTCACAAAGCTAGTTCACCAGGTCGCCCCGGCTGTAGCTGGTAATTGTTAGTAATAAACCAAATCAGACTGATACGCACAATATGCTGATGTGCTGTACAGTAGAAGACGTAGCTTTCCTGTCCTTCCTTGAGTTAAGACTTAATGTTCTGTGTTCAGAGACTGACCTCATCCAAATGCATTCTGACAGCCTAGAAAGAAGGAAAAAAAAAAAAACAACCAACCCAAAACCCAAACCCTTTGTGGAATGTGCAAGCTGGTGTTTAATACATGAGCCCTACACACAGCAGGTTGAGCAATCAAATGTAGGTAGCTATTTATACAATCTGACACTGGCAAATAGTCCAACCCCATTCTTCCCTTGCAGCCACTGATCATTCTCCTTCCAGTTCTTGTGTAGCGCTCCGTCTCTGTAGTTTAGCGTCCACCACTCCTCACGCCTCGGTGCTCAACCATCCCTAGGCGTAACAAGATGTTTTTGGCCTGATCCAGCTGTGTGGTGGACCCTCTGGCCACTCACCTGGGGTCTCCCCAAGTAGACCGAGGACTTGGTGCTCCTCGAGCTTGCTCAGGTTCCAGGAGAAAGAAATCCTGTGCCACAGGTGTGCCCGCTGTCCTTCCTGGGCACCCTGTAGCAGTGACCGCTGGCCATTGAACGCTGATACCCAGCGACTCTGTTTAGCTTGTTCAGGGAGTCTGTTGATGTTGCTTGATGAAGGGCTGGTCTGCTAGGGTTGACTTGCCACGAAGCGACTCTGGAGTAGCTGAAAAAAATCTGCATTATAATTGCAATGTCTTGAAAGCAAAGGCCTCGTCTGTTACCTGTGTTGTAAAGCCCTGAATTACCCACACAGCAGTCTCTCACTAGCAAGAAGGACAATATCAAAATGGCTTTAAAAGGGATATTTTAATTAGAAAAAGAGAAAAGCAAGCTAAATCATGGGCCTATTTGCCTCAGTCAGGAGGATGAGCAGAACCATCTACAAGAGTTCTTAGCATAACATTGGGCTGAGTAAAGTCCAGAGGTTGGCTGCTGGGTACCAACCGCTTTAGCTGTCCCCAGCAGCCTTCTCATCTCTGAACTGGTTGGGATTATGTTCTGGGGAGATGTCTGTCTTCTGCTGCTCTGCATTGAGGATGAGCCTCTCCCACCCGGGGGGTGGTGCCAGTGAGATACAGAAGCCTGGCACTTGCTGGCATCTAAAGGATCTCTGTGCACGAGCAGTGAGAGCCGGTATTTGTTTGTCTTAACGATAACTGGCTGCTGGTATCTGGCAGTAGGCATACTCCAGAGGTAACTGTAGTTAACTTTTCAGTTTGCTAGCTCAAAAAGAGATTGTATTAAAAAAAAAAATCACACAAAAAGCGCCACTAAAAATACGGAGATAGACACCAGACAAAGGAAAAAAAAACCTGCACACGGTAAAACCACAACAGACCAGGATAATACAACTTGAGGCACATGAAACATCCAGCCTGGGAGTCCAAACCTGTTGGATGTTCCTGGAACCACAACTACATTTTTATCTGCTGCTTTTCTGCTTTTTCTGTGCAAGTCCAGATCACTTGTTAGGGAGAGGATGGGTCATCCTGTAGGATTTCTTTCGTCTGCCCTTCCTGGCCACCGCATCCATCCTGGAAGGTCAGTGCCCAGAAGGACATTTCTCCCTTTTAGCAAATCGAGTCCAGCAGAATCTGTTTTTACCTGCTCCCTTCTTGCCCCAGCCAAGCCGTGAGACTTGTTTGATCTCAGATGTACTGCGCAACTGCGTTTGGTTTGAGGTTTATTTTCTAAACAAAGTGCGTCTTCCTGCTGGGGAAGTTATATAGAATTATAGTACAGTGAGCAAGGCTTTGCAGGGTCACCTTTGCTTGGCTGGTGGTGCAAAGCAGAAGGTAATTTCTCTTCTGGTTGACGGACCTCAGCTGAAGCACACAGCGGGTGAGGAGCCCTGGGCCAGCCTTGGTGAAAGGAGCAGGTGCTAATCCCCAGCTCTGAAATGGTTGTGGAACCCGAGCATCGGTTCTTCCCATGCTTGACACCACAGCTTGTTGCTAGATCTCTAGCTATGTTATCTTACTTCCGAAACCAAGTGTGAATTTGGGAACGAACCAGATTTTTTTTTTTTTTTTTTTAGTGCTGCTTTCCATTTAGATCCGTACGCTTCATTTCCACTCTTTGGCAAGACCTCTTTTAGCCTTGCCATGAGAAGTCCCCTGGCCCAGTGTGTCCTTCCTAAGGAGACACATAGTCCAACTGCTGAGGAAGGGTCCACCTTGCCGAGCTTTCTCAATGGAAATCCTGGGCAGCCCGCCCAGCCGTGCCAAGGGCTTCCACCTTTGGAAAGCCTTGCTGGACACCGACTCACGGAGGAGCAGGACGTCCTGCAGGAGTTGTTGTGGAGCAGGTAAGGAGGCTTTGGATGGACGAGGACATCAGAGGGAGCTCCAAAAAGGGAGCGTTCTCTGGGAATTTTTGTAAGTGGTAGATCTTCTTAGGAAGTCTAGGAGGTCTGAATATGGCTGTTCCCATTTACTGTAATGCTTTTAGAGAAAACTGTTCCTGCTCTTATACCTTTGCCATCACATTTTTGCATGGGTAGGCTAAAAGAACCCTGTGAAGGGATGCATACATATACCTACACTGTACATCCAGTGTACATGCATATGTCAAAATAATCTATTAAAAGATTTGCCTACGTTCAAGGAACAAGTATACATAGTTTGAAACAAGACCTTCTTTAAGGTAAGGCTGTGATTGTATTTATTTCGTATATATTTTCAAAATTCTAATTTCAAACTGGAAGGTTATTCGCAAGATCTTCATTACAAATCCCTAACACCCACTTGAAAAAAGAAGTTAAATGTTTTTGGAAAGTGTGGTGTGTGTTCTGTGGTGTGGATGAGTAATTGTGGCAAACACCCGTAGGAGCTCATGAGTTTACTGCTTTTCGTTTACTAAGTTTGTGCCTTCGTTGTGTAACTAAGTCTGTAATTTTTAGCTCGGTTCGTGTAGTGATCCCGTGCATGAGAGCAAATGCTATTACTGATCCGCAACAATAACCCGCTCCAAGAAGGATCTGAATTTGTGGAAAAAACAATCCCGAATGACACATGTTCTGTGGGGCCAAAGAATTCCATGTATTCAAACGCGATATTTTGCCTTTTGTTGTGGCGAGGACCTGCCTTTCATTGTGCTATTGAAACATCATCAAAGCCTGGGAATCCGAGGGACATTCCAGTGGAAACCTTTGTAACGCTGCAGCGGAGAAACTGAAATTCAAAGCAGGTCTGTGGACTTGGCATCGCTGGTAATAACAACACAGGATGTGCTGAAAGCCCGTCTTGAAGCAGACGGGGAGCGGGGCTGTGCGGCTGCGGAGAGGAACGGGGCCGGCTCTCCTGATTTATTCACCCCTAAATAGAGGCAAACTGTCCTGAAAGTTGTAGGGTACTCCAGGAAGCGACTGTTCAATATTTTGGCGAAACTCTCCAATTGGTAGGACTACTCTGTTTAAAATGGTTTCAAGGAAGATAAATATTTGCATGTATTATCTCTAAGGATGGAGATAAACACAGTTGTTCTATACAAATATTGGTCTGACCTCAGATTATTTCACTAGTAGCAGCATCTAAGGCTGATTTTATGTCTCTTTGAAAGCAGCTGCTGGCTCTTGTGAGCATCCAAAGTTTGTCGTGTGGGCTGCTGTTGATGGTGTGTATCTTGCCTTTCAGTTTGGGAGGAGTGAGCTCAAATCTTGCTCTCGCTTCTCCCTGGCGAGGAACAAGCATCCCATCTGCTCCAGAGGAAATCTCACTGTGGTCGGTATAGTCAAGGAGATCAACGGCATATTGAAAATGTAAATGTTATTAGCGTGACAGTGGAAAGCCCTTGTGTGACTGCTGCCAAGCCCTGAAACAGAGCCTGGTGCTGGGCGAGGAGCGGGCGCAGACCAGGCTGAATGCGGTCCTGCCGCTGAAGTCCTTGTCTGTGAGATCTGCCTTAGGCTTTGCCTTTGCCACCAGTTGATCAGCGACTGGATCCGTATGCAAGCGCGGTCTCTACAACTCCCTGGAAGGAGGGGGTAGCCAGGGGGGGTTGGTCTCTTCTCCCAAGGAACAGGCAATAGGACAAGAGGAAATGGCCTCAAGTTGTGCTGGGGAGGTTTAGATTGGAAATTAGGAGAAATTTCTTCACCGAAAGGGTTATCAAGCACTGGAACAGGCTGCCCAGGGCAGTGGTGGAATCGCCAGCCCTGGAGGGATTTAAAAGATGGGTAGACGTGGTGCTGAGGGACATGGGGTAGTGGTGGCCTTGGCAGTGTGAGGTTGACGGTCGGACTCAATGATCTTAAAGGTCCCTTTGAACCCAGACGATTCTATGATTCTGTGATAAGTAAGGGGCACAGTTAGATCATAACAGACATAAAATGTTTTCCAGCAGCGATCGTGCCTGGAGCAGGAGCAGCTGAGCACCAAAGTCACTTCGGTGGCTTTTTCACAGACTTAAGTGCGTCTTTTCTAAAGTGCATCCTTAGTGCCCTTTTGCGTAGAAAATAACCAGATTGTTACTCCATTTTTAATAAACAGCTCCGTGCTGTGATCCCTTACTTTAATAAACCTGGAACAGTGAGGTTTCACAGTAATAGTAACACTGACTGGGGTACGTGGGTCACGCTTCTGGCTTTGCCTGAAAAGTCCTGGCTGAAATGGTAGCTAAGAAGACGAGCTATATGTTTTTACACAATCCCACTTGCTTTGCCACGGTGAAAGGACAGAATCTCTACAATATTTATCAAGCACAAGCTTTTGTCCATATTTCTGCGTCCCATAATTTTATTTTTTGTAAAGAAAAAGGCAGGAAAAACAGATAAAGTTTCAGTGCTGTTTCAAACGATGGCAACAGGTGATTAGCTAATAACTTAGTGCAGAATCTGCTCTTTGTGGCATAAATCGTATTTTACTTAAATGTACACCTGCTCCTGCCTTGTGGGGATGGGGAGACCAGCTGAAGCAGCTCTGGTGATGTTGTTGTCACCTACTTGTCAAGATATATTACAGATATATATATTTTTTTTTTTTTGTGCAGTGCCTGCAGCCTTAAGATCTGACACAGCATTGCACAAAGGCGATGTATGTTGAATGCTATATAAATTTATGTGTTACGTAGTGGTCAAGTAGCTTTTGAGTGCCGTCTGTTGGCATGGCGTGTGTAAGCCCCAGCTGTTGTACGTGGAGGCAGAACATCTGTATGGTTCGGGAAGGCACTGGTACTCTCACCGTGGCGAGCCGGGCTTTTCTATCAGTTCCAGCAGTTTGTGCACCTATGACAGCTGGTGAAAATGCTGTTTGCAAAAGCCACGTCAAAGCTGTGACATGGCGAGGGAAAAAGGTATGGACCTTCATTCTGCCTTTGGTTTTACAGCAGGGTGACGGCAGGGATTTCAATGGGTATTTCCACTTGAGCGCGGCTGCGTAGTCTGGTGGAGAGCAGCGCCTAGAGCAGGCACCGTGTCTCGTCCGCTGCGGCTTTTGCTTCCTTCTCTACATAACATACTCCTGTTTCTGTTAAGTGAGTCTTAAACGTACAAAATACATTCACAGATGTGTCTACATAAAGAGTAAACTTATAGCATATGCACCGACATATACTTCATGCATCGCACGGAGGCGTGGAGGGGCAGGAGAAGAGCGGCGAGCAGGCAGGGGTCACAGCAGGCTCTGAAACGGCCCAGAGATGCTACTCGGCAGTCTCATCCCGAAGGGAACATCTCCCTTCGGCAGCTCTGGGGCTGAGTGGCAGGAAAAGGGGGTGATGGGAATGAGGAGCTCCCTCTTACATGAGCAACGGGCTGCATCTTCACGGATTCTTTGGTGATTTGGAGCAATACGAATTGTGGTTTGGTGTTCTCTAAGCAGACTGCTCTCCGTTTCGACCAGTACCTTACATTAGTGAACCCTGACCAAGCAGAGTGTCTTTATCATTCCAGATAACATCCTTAAAGGAAGGTACGGCCATGCGTGATGGAGAATCTTAGGTAGAAGAGTTGGCCTTGAAAATTAATTGTCCACCATTTTTTGTTTTAAATAAAAATAAGCTTTTAGCTGTTGGAGAAGGTGAGTGTTCCCTAAAACTTGTGGAATTATCCAGTGTTCAAGAGGTGGTGTCCTGTGGGGTAGACTTGGGCCGTCAAAGCGTATATTTTTCAACTAGACACTTGTGACCAATGAAAAAATTGTGTAATGACATGATGTAGACATTAAAGAGGCTTTTTGGAACCACTTGATACTGTCACTATATGCTTTTATTGTTTTGTTTGGTTCTGTTTTTAGCTTTTCTACCATTCTTGGCGGGGGGGGGGGGTAAAATATGAAGTAGGTAGAAACCGTCAGTAAACCCTGATGGGGAAGATGCGATGCGAAAATGTAAAAGAGCATGTCTTGTTTCCCCAATTGTTAGTGTCGCAGGGCGTTAACGTGTGCTGGTGTTGGGTTTTTTGGCAAAACAAAAAGAACAGATGCAATGTTGTTCAAAACAGCCTGTAGATTTCAGAGCCAGAGTTGGAATTTGCTTTGTGGCAGTATTTGTATTATAGGGAGTTGGAGCAGAGCCGGAATGGGAAAGCTTAAAAAACCCCATCTCTGGAGTTTCTAGAGAAGCAAAGTTTAGCAGGTCTCGTCTTCTGAACCCAGAGCTGTCCTTGGGATCTCTGTCACCGCCAGTGTGGCTCACACAGCGTCACATTCCCTGAATTCTTCACGGTCCCTCACAGCTGATTTTTTTCCCCATCTTTCTGGCCTGCAGTATTGGTCAGAAGTTGCTGTGCATTTTCATGTTTTCAAATTCGGAGTTAGAGGGAGTACTATGAAAAACGTCGAGCAAAAAGGAGCGTTTCTAAGTGAGCTTGTGTTTGGGCAGCCCAAACGCTGGTGGTAAGCTGGTTTGCCTTTGAGTTTTGAAGTCGCTTGCAGGGACTGAGGGTGGACAGGAGCCCTCCCAGCTGGGCAGGGGGTTGTGGGCTGGGAACCGGAGGTGGATAATTACCCCCTTCATAAGGACTCTCTGTGTGGATCATGAAAAAAAATAATATAATGGAATATGTCAAACCATGCCTAAGAAGATCATCGACTTACAAGCTTACTACATATAAAGACCATCCTTGTTTGTTTAGCGTCTAGCCAAAAGCAAGAACAAGTTCTTATTTACATGTATGATCATTTCTGTTCATATTCTGCCCAGCCATGAGTTTTGTTACTGTTTTTCAAAGCAAAAAAAATCCAGATTAGCGTTACATGCAGCAAGGTTTGGTGTCTGACACCAAATGAATGGCAGTGCTGGTAAGAGTTTATTACAGTTCTTAGTTTTTCCCGTTCAAATATTCATCCGTCCTGCCCAAGCCATTGTGTATCATTAGCTCTTATCATAGCTATTGTGTCAGTGTGACGTTAGCTTAAGACAAGTAAGTTTAACCTGAAGAACAGTCAAAAAGAACAATCTTAAAAGCCCTTCATCAGAGACAAAACTTCTCACGCAAGTATTGACTGAATGAAAACAAGGTTTGTGGTTTCCCT